>NC_140587.1:83818547-84391047 GCF_964204655.1 Triturus cristatus | reverse complement strand
TTTTGCAAGCCAGCCGAGGGTCCGGGCACTGGGGAAGGGGAGGCTCTCCCCTGTCTTGCTAGGGTTCGGAAGCTGGGACCGGGCCCGGGGCTCGTGCTCCGTCCTCCGGTGGGCCCCGGGGTGTGTGAGCCCCCTGTCCTGCAAGCCAGTCGAGGGTCCGGGCACTAGGGAAGGGTGTCCACCGGGGCCCGGGGAGGCTCTTCCCGGCCTGGCTAGGGTTCAGAAGCTGGGACCGGGCCCGGGGCTCGTGCTCTGTCGTGCTTGCTATTCCCTCCGCAATATATTTTTCATTTTTTATATAGAAGCTTAAACTTACAGATCTAAAACCTCTTTCTCCAATACCTTCAAGTCATCATTACCTCTGTATCCGAATTTGGCTGACATACCTGCATGAGTCCCCCGTCCTGCAAGGCAGCCGAGGGTCCGGGCGCTGGGGAAGGGTGTCCACCGGGGCCCGGGGAGGCTCTACCCGGCCTGGCTAGGGTTCGCAAGATGTTACCGGGCCCGGGGCTCCTGCTCCATTGGGCAGGCCCCGGGGTACGGTATCCCCCCGTCCTGCAAGCCAGCTGAGGGTCTGGGCGCTGGAGACAGGGGTCCAATGGGGCCCGGGGAGGCACTCCCCGGCCTGGCTGCTTTCAGAAGTAGGGACCGGGCCGGTGAGCAGGAGTGGCTGGCTTTATCTGCTATGCTGGCGGAGCGTAGTTTTCTGCCCACCCCATATAATTAGAAAAAAGCCACCTGGAAACACCAAAACACCACCGGATTACTCCTACGTCCTACCAATCCGGCGTGGAGAAGAGACGCAAGGAAGTCAGCATGACGGGACCAAAAGTCATCCATGAAGGATGTGCGCCGGTCAGTGGGTTCTATTACGGTGTATCCTTGGCCATTCTTGTAGCCAAATGTTGGTTTAAATAAATGACTGCCCCAGTCACAGGTAAGTAGAAAAACTGTGTTTTTGTTTCAGAAATATGAATTCACGTCAAGTGCCTACGACCGCTTCTCCGATGTCCTCAGTGTTAGTGCTCAAAGGGTAACTGCTCAAGCAGATCACCCAGGACAGGAGAGCAGAATCGAAGCCATCTATTTGAAGGAATATATTTGTGTCTCGTACGAGAGCACAGGACAGTAACAAGTTGACCTTGAAATTGAAAAAGGACAACTTGTTCAACAGGCATCACAACATGCTAATAAAAGGGGGTGGGCGCACATGCTCTGGGACAGTTGTAGTATCCATATACTAGCATCTGTGTCGTCTGTTTGTACAGCATGGGGGCCTAGATCCCAGATCTTCACACATAGCAACTCCAAGCACCAGGTGAGGTAAGAAAAATCCTGGTCTGGCCTATTTGGTTAGTAGCATTAGCAATTGACGAGCGGCTCGTTAAACTGAATGCCTGTTTCGATGTTTGATTGGTTATTATCTCCAATCTGCCCAAAGGGTTTTGCAAGACAGTGGCTATTCTGTATGATTTTTAATATCGATTAATTTGGGGGCTACTAATACAACACTTACACTGAAGAACTAGTCCTTGTGAATGCTCAAGTCCCATTAGCAATTCTAAAAGTCTGCATTTATTCAAATTTTATCATATAGACTCCAGGTATGAAACGTGACAACGCCATCTTAGCCAATCCTTGGAAGAGGTCTCCTCTGAGCCCCTTGTGCCAAGTCGAAATTCACCATGGATACTTCTGCCACAATAATGGGTACCTCTAAAAATTCCCTCCGGTATACAAGGTTCAGCATTTCTTCATTGCCACCCCCCATATAATGAGTACAGGAAATCTTAGGACAAGAATTACCTCAAATATTACTTCCAACATTTTGCTATGGATCCACCCCATATGCTAAGAATAACGTGCATCATGTCAGGGCCTTCAGCCTGGTGTGGTGGTGTGTGTTCTGTGTTCCTGCTGCTGTGTATGACTGGGCTAGCAGCTTTCTCAGTTAGACAGTACAAGTCCCAACAGCCAATGTTGGTGTTTTAATAGAAGCATGTCAGGTCCTGCAGTTTGCCATAGTTAACACCTCCCATCCATATTCTATTAGTGCCCTTGTTTAAAAGGCAAGAACAGCCTCTAGTATGCCAGACCAGCAGACTGACAAGGGGGTGCTCATCTTGATGGCTTTGTAAGTGGGGCCACTACTTTTCAAGATGGAGCGGGGCAGCAAGGGGTGCCAAAGGAGTTCCATCTTGAAGGAAGTGATGCAATGATATTTCTGAAGGCCCTGAATGTGACATGTTGCAACATGTAGGATGCCCTGAAGGGGTGTCAATGTGTAATATGGAAGGCCTTAAAGTAGTACTTTACTGCCAGCAAATGCAAGAGTGCGAGGGCTTGAACAGCAGTTCTGAAGTCACTTTCCAGAAGGGTAATGCAGGCGCTCACATGTAGGTGCAAATAGAAATGCATTAGCAAAACCAGAAGCCCGGCCTTCTGTTTTTCCAAGTCATACTACTCTTTTTTAACTGTGTTTTATCTTTCAAGTACTCCCTTGTATTTCATTCTTCTAGACCTTTCTTCACTCTCTGCTTCATATTCTCCGTCAAAATGACTCCTAAAGTGAGCACATGACTTTGGTTTGGCTTGCATCTTTTTCCCATCTTGCTCTTCTCTCCATTTTCAGTGGCATATTTACATATTGTCTGTCATCATACTATTCTTCATCATGATATTAGGGACACAACTACTGCTTCCCACTGTGGCAAAAGTATTTCCTCCTGTGTTATTTCCAGATTTTTTTTTTATGCCTAAGCCTCTAACATACCCTTTTTAGAGATCCGCTAATCACAAAATTTGCTATTTCATTGGGGCTCATTGCTGCTTCCTGATTTATGTCTGTTTTCTGAAACATCTTGTCTGCTACTGCATGCTTGCTATTCCCTCCGCAATATATTTTTCATTTTTTATATAGAACTTAAACTTAAATTTACAGATCTAAAACCTCTTTCTCCAATACCGCCACATCATTATTACCTCTGTATCCGAATTTGGCTGACATACCTCGACTGCATTGTCATTGATTACCTGCAATGTCTATTTCATCCTTCCCTTCTTAGCCTATCCCCTCACAATTAAAACAAAAATTCATTTTTTTATCCAAAAATCACACTCTTATCATTAAGCATGCGGCCCACTTCGTGCTGTTCTTTGACGGTGTCTTTTATTGGATTTCAGAATTTTCTGCCCTTGAACTATGCCCAATTCCCATGTTCCTTTCTGCAGTTCTGCTGGTCTTTGCTCGTTAGCTTTCTTAAAAATTGAGATTATGCTCTATTGTCTTTTTGTACTTACTTTTCAAACATCTAACTTTCCCATAGGCTGTGATAACAAATTTGGCCATCTGTTCCTTTACTTATTCACAAACCAAAAGTGGAGGGCGTCTCCCAAAAGAAGAAGTCATTATGCCTTGATCATTAGGAATCACACGGCACACAAAATGCATTCCACATTCGGGAGCTGCAGTCCAAGCAGCTAGGTTGGGAAGTCCCCACTGATCCTTGGTGCATGTGTGATCTTCGATCCCTGCAAGCTCCCACATTTGCTCCCATGAGGCCTGGATGATATTCGCTGCCATGATTCTTGAAGTGAAATGTCTCCAGTTTTCAATAAACTCACCCTGTATAGTAGGGCTGGGCTACTCTCGCTTGATCTTGCATGGAATGCGTGCGGATGCATAACTCCTGCTCAGTATAGGTTAAGTATATATTCAAAATAAGGACCGACCCAATATGCCCACCAGGACCTGGGTACGTATGTATTTTTCTAAAACATTGATCAATTGGGCCTCTTTTTTTTTTTAATAACTTTATTTTATGAGTTTAGGCAGGCAAATTGACATTGAAACAAGCTCAACCTCGCCCATTCGCGACCCAACAAACCATATGCCTACAGGTCCCAGCTACCACAACATACATTGAGGGGGCAGAGGCTATTCCAACACCGCAACGAATTTCACCCGCAATTTCCCCCTCCCCCCCTCCCTAACCCAACTCCCCCCAACACCCCCCTCCCTCCCCGGTACCGGTGTGCTATTATTCCCTATGAACAAAAAGACAAAGTATCCCCTAGTCTGTAGCCGGAGAATGTGAGTCGTCAGTGAGTCGGAGTAAGCGGAGGTATTTGAGCCATGTGACTTCATTAAATTTGTGCGTCAGCAGAGCCAGGATGGGGTGCCAGATAGTGCAGAAGGAGTCCGATGAGTGAGTCAGGGTAGCGTGTATGCGTTCCATCCCAATAATGTACCACAGTTTGTGTAGACGCCCGGTGTGCGTCGGACGAGTGTGTGTGCCCCAAAGTGATAGGATGTGATGTACCGCTGCGCCCATTGCTAGCCCCATTTGTTTCCCCCGAATGGACTTCAACGGGAAGGTGAGTGTATTAGGTAACCCTAGCAGAGTATAAGCAGGGAAGCGGGGAATTTCAGTGTCAAAGTAAGTGTCTATATCGTCAAGGACTGTTTTCCAGAGCCCGGTCACCTCCCTACAGTCCCAAAGGATATGTCGCAATGTGCCCTCCTCATCACAGCCCCTCCAACAGGTAGGGCTTTGATCTGGGTTGATCTTATGAAGGCGGGCCGGAGTCAGGTGCCATTACAGGGCAACCTTAACCGCTGCTGGTTCGTCACCGCATCCCACGTCTGCACCACAGAGCGCGTAATGGGAGATCGATTGAGGTACCTAGGTCTGTCTGCAGGGTTCAGAAAGGGTATCTTCCACAAGGAGAGACCTGCCATAGCTCTGTCCTGAAACAGCCATCTCTTCTCCGACTCAGGTCTTCTCCATTCCACAAGATAGCGTAGTTGCGCCGCCCTAAAATACGTCAGTAAGTGAGGAATCCGCAACCCTCCTTCATCCGGAGAGCGGTAGGCAATGTCTCTACGGACCCACGGGCGCTTCCCCGCCCAGATGAAACGGAGTAGCTTACGATGCAAAGCTTGGATGTGCCGCATAGTGGGCCCCACTGGTATCGTCTGAAATATGTAAAGTATTTTAGTCAAGATGGACATTTTAACTGCTGCAACCCGGCCGAGCAGCGATAGGGGCTGAGACTGCCATTTGTGAAGATCGCAAGTAATCTGAAAGTGGAGGGCGGAGTAATTCCGGGCAATAGTTTGGTCGGTGGATGGGGTCAAGGTTATCCCCAAGTAGGGGATTTCAGATTGAGATCGCAATTCCCCAAATCCTACCAATATGTTCTCAGTAGCAGTCGCATTAAGGTCTAGCGGCAGCAACATGGATTTCCCCAAATTAACCTAAAAAGCCCGAAACTTCACCAAAGTCCATCAGCTCCTGTAGGAACGCTGGGACAGAGCGGCTGGGAGTATCAAGAGTCGCCAAGATATCGTCTGCGTATAAATTAACCGTGTGACGTTCCCTCCCAAAGGGAATCCCAGAGATGTCGGGGTGGTCCCTAATCCTTTGCGCCAGGGGTTCAATATGGATGTCAAACGGCCGGGAGCGGAACCCATTGACCTGAATAGTCGCCGTGGGTTGATCATAGCAGCTCGCGACCCACGCCCTAAAACGTGTGCCAAAATGTGCCAACGTCTTATCCAAAAAGCCCCAATCCACCCTGTCAAATGCTTTGTTGGTGTCGACTGAAAGCAGGACAGCGTCCAGGTCCATAAAGTGGGCCTTGTCTATTAAATGCATCAAGCGTTTGGTGTTGTCACTACTTTGCCTGTTGGGTATAAACCCCGATTGATCAGGCTCGATAATACCCGGTAAGCGCAGGCCCAGTCTGGCAGCCAAGACACCTGTGAAGAGCTTTAGGTCAAGATTGAGAAGAGAGTTTGGATGATAAGCTGCGCACTGAGTGGGATCCTTCTGAGGCTTGGGGATGACCACCACCTCGGCTTCCAGCATATCCGCAGGGATGGAGCCCGGTCCCTCGAAGGAGTTGAACAAGTGAGTTAAAATCGGTGCCAGAGGCTGACAGAAGGCCTTATAAAAACACGGCGAGAACCCATCCGGCCCCGGGGACTTTAGAGGCTTGAGGCGGGATATCGCACCCACAACCTGCTCCACCCGAATGGGAGCGTCCAGTGCCGCTGCACCAGATGCATTTAGGGCTGTGACCTCTGCCTGGCTAAGATAGGCCTCTCCCGAACCGTCGACCGTAGGATCCTTACTATACAAAGTGGCGTAAAACTCCCAAAGGGCTTCCGCAATCCGCTCATCGTCCTCCACCCGCTCACCGGAAGAAGTGCTGAGGGCCACTATTTTGGAGCGTTGAGCCCTGGCTCGAAGTTTACTCGCCAGGAGCTTCCCCATCTTATCACCCCCGATATAGTAGGAGTGTTTAAGTCTTAGGGCGGCGTACTCCACCCTATCTAGGTCCAGGCTGACCAGCTGAGCCCTGGCCGATTTCAGTTGCCGCCACATTCTCGGGGCCCCAGTACGACTATGAACTCGTTCGAGTTCTGCAACCTTGGCCGTCAGCTCTTCTCTCTTCTCCCTGCGCATTTTGTTATCAGCCGCGGAGATAGCTATTAGTTCCCCTCGCACCACCGCTTTAAGGGCCCCCCATAATGCTGTCAAAGAGACGTCAGGGAGGTCATTAGTCTTCAAATAGTCCGTGATGCGTTGATGTACCTCCTGAACAACGTCAGGGCGCTGTAGTAGAGATTCTCGAAGATGCCACCTCCCCGCTGGGCGATGTAAAGGGCGAAGGTCAAGCATGACGGTCACGGCGGCATGGTCGGAAAGAGCCGCCGGGACTATGTCAATGGTCTGGACCAGTGCGTTGAGGTCGGATGACCATAGAAAGTGATCCAGCCGGGAATACGTGTGGTGTACGTGGGAATAAAAGGAGTAGTGCGTGCTATGGGGATGGGCCGCACGCCATAAATCTATCATACCCCTACTCCGCAGCCAATCCCGCCCTGTGGTCGAGATAGCTCCTGCACATCCCTGGCGGTCACCCGATCGATCCCTCCCAGGGTCCATGACGAGATTGAGGTCGCCCCCGATTAAAATTTGTCGGTCGTGGTGCCGAAGGATGTCAGACAGGGAATCAATGAGAAACGACTCTTGTCCAGCGATGGAAGCATAGTCGTGCCAACAATATAGCCACCCCCCCTTTCTTGACCGGCATTGAACTGGTGGGGAAATGCTCGGGAACGCATTCGATGCCAGTCTTTGGGAAGTAGGTGTGTTTCCTGCAACAGACAAATCGAAGCCCCGGAGTTCTCTAGGTAGCTCAGAACTGCCCGTCTCTTGATGGGGTTGTTTAACCCCTTCACATTAAGAGTAAGAACCTGAGTTGCCAAGGGAGACATCGAGCCACAAGGATTGTATATCAGCTGAATAACAACAAGTGGTGTTTATGAAGCATCGACTCAGTGACGCCGCGACAAGTGGGTGCACATTCCACGGTGCCCTCTGCTTCCAGTGCATGTCCCTGGCCGCACACCGGTACCACGGGTGTCAAAGTGTGATGCTAAGTAAGGCCCCCCCTTGTGAGGTTACGGAGAGTCCGGCCTAGAAGTGTCCCTTGTGACTGCCGCCAGGGCCGAGGCTCATTCGATGGTCATCGTGGGTGGGTCCGGCTTCACTGCCATCACTGGTGATCGACGACGTCCCTTTCGCTGCCAGCCTTCACTGGAAGAGCGCTGTGACTGTTTAGGCGAAGAATCGGGGCTACGTGGATTGAGGCCAAGTAAATGGGATACCTCCTGGAACGAGCGGAGTTGGTGCAGCTTACCATTCCACCAGATTAAGCGGAAGGGATGGCCTCACAAGTAGGACACTATATTGGCCTTCAGGAAGGTGGTCGCGTCCATGAAGGCCTTCCGCTTCTGAAGAGTGATGGAGGCCAAGGCTTGGTAGAGCGCTATGGCGTGCCCCTGATACGTAAGTGGTTGTTTTAGGTGAGCCTCCTTTAAAATGCGCTCCTTCAAGGGAAAGTCTGGCAAGAAAGCCAAGATGTCTGGTGGGGGAGCCGGTGCCTTCCGTCCCAGGCCCACCCTGTGGGCGCGATCGATGCGAACCTCAAAGTCCTGGCCTGCCCCCAGAATGTCCAGAAAGAGGCCCTGGAGGTATTCAGTCACGTTTGCCCCTTCCACTTGTAAAGGAACCCCCCTCACGCGGATGTTGTTGTGGCTGGATCTATTTTCAAGGTCCTCCGCGTGGGCCTGCAGGTCGACTTGCTGATCCCGAAGCCGGAGGATTTCCTGCTGTAGCTGCTCGACTTCCGCTGATGTAGAGTGCTCCTCATTCTCTATAGCTGCTACACACTCTCCCAGCTCATCTACATCGCGACGAATTTCACGCCACTCCCCCACCACCTCCTGCTTAAGTGTCTGAAAGTCCTCCCGTAGGGTGTTAAAAAGAGACTTAATTAATGCCCAGTGATAGGGACCTCGCCTTCCTTCTGTCGGGTGGACTGGATCGGGGGAGGGGGAGTGGAGCTCCCCCTATCCCCAGCTGCTGACCCCTTCGCGAGCATATCTCTCACGGAGCGATCTCCCTTTTTCTTAACGCTGGCCATGATGACACGTCTGATGGGTCGACAAAGTGGCTTCTCGGGAGGCATAGTAATAAAGCCTCACGTAGGGTCCACCCTCGGACTCCGGAAGATGCGGTGCAGTCCTCACCAAAGCGGCCCCCAAGCTGCAATAGGGAGCGGGAGGACGTGATCCCCGTCTCAGTGGGCGCCAACGCCACCGCTCGTCCACTCCGCGCTCTCCCCCTCGCTCCCAGGCCTGGAATTCCCACCCCGGGGTCCAAGCTGTGGCCGGCCATCCTCTCCCAACATTAGGCCGGCCAACTCCAGTCCTCGTGCATCAATGAGGGGAGGTTGCTTGTGGCTCCAAGACTCAGGGCCGCTTCTCTAGGCTCCAGAAGGCACACCGGGAGCCAGCACCCTCACTGCGATCAAATCGGAGCACCGCACCGCTCCGCAGGAAAGCCCTGGGTGAAGTTGATAGGCGTAGGCCCCCTCCGAACTCCCAAACACACCCCTCAGATGTAGGCAGGGGGTTGAAACTTCCGCCAGGAAAGCCACAGGCGGCGCCGCCCCGAACAAGTCAGAAAATAAGGGCCATCCCAGGCACTCCACAGCCCGGGGCGGCCGCACCATAGAGGGGGATCCCTCGCTCTGTATTGAGGTAAGTTCTGCTGCCCAATGCGGATTCCAGCCCCAGGCAACCAGAGACAGCTGGCGGGCATGCCAGGCCCGGCACCACGGCCTCAATCTTCGCGCTGGCTGCCCAGCACCGCTGCTAGCCATCACAAGGCAAGTAGGGGGGCCCCGCTCGCCTCTTCCCAGCGTCGGCCCCGAGCCCTCCGCCGCCGACAGCCACGAACTACGCCTTCGTAGAGGCACCTCAGTCCACCCTGCGGAGGGTCGCCATGTTCCTGGACCCTGGCATGAGGGTTACTGCCAATTCAGGGGAACTGCAGGGACAGAATAACCCAGGGCGAGGGGCCGCGGCGGGGAGCCTCCGGGCTCCACAGCTCTTCAGGTCTGTTGTCCAATGCGGATTCCAGCCCCCGGTAACCAGAGACAGCCGGCAGGAAGCAGCGCTCCGGCGCTGCTAGGCCCGGCAACGCGGCCTCGATTTTTGTGCTGGCCGCCCAGCGCGGCGTCCTGCGGACCCAAGGCAAGCAGGGGGGCCGCGCTCACCTCCTCCCGACGTCGGCACCAATCCCTGCAAGGATCGCCCTCCGGGGGGAACAACCTTTACAACGCAACTTTTACAACGCACTACACTTACAACGCATTTTTTACAACGCAAAATCCATTACAACGCATTCCATTACAACGCATGACACTACAACGCATTTTTAAAAACTACCTTTACAACGCATTCCATTACAACGCATACTACCTTTACAACGCATACCATTACAACGCATAATATTACACTACACTATCCAACACTTACCCTACTGTTGCACCCCCTGGAGTTAGAATAGTAATTTTTACCCCTATACTATCCAACACTTACCCTACTGTTGCACCCCCTGGAGTTAGAATAGTAATTTTTACCCCTATACTATCCAACACTTACCCTACTGTTACACCCCCTGGAGTTAGAATAGTAATTTTTACCCCTATACTATCCAACACTTACCCTACTGTTGCACCCCCTGGAGTTAGAATAGTAATTTTTACCCCTATACTATCCAACACTTACCCTACTGTTTCACCCCCTGGAGTTAGAATAGTAATTTTTACCCCTATACTATCCAACACTTACCCTACTGTTGCACCCCCTGGAGTTAGAATAGTAATTTTTACCCCTATACTATCCAACACTTAACCTACTGTTGCACCCCCTGGGGTTAGAATAGTAATTTTTACCCCTATACTATCCAACACTTTCCCTACTGTTGCACCCCCTGGAGTTAGAATAGTAATTTTTACCCCTATACTATCCAACACTTACCCTACTGTTGCACCCCCTGGAGTTAGAATAGTAATTTTTACCCCTATACTATCCGACACTTTCCCTACTGTTGCACCCCCTGGAGTTAGAATAGTAATTTTTACCCCTATACTATCCAACACTTACCCTACTGTTGCACCCCCTGGAGTTAGAAAAGTAATTTTTACCCCTATACTATCTAATACTTACCTTAAATGCAATTTAATATTATGCGTTGTAATGGTATGCGTTGTAAAGGTAGTATGCGTTGTAATGGAATGCGTTGTAAAGGTAGTTTTTAAAAATGCGTTGTAGTGTCATGCGTTGTAATGGAATGCGTTGTAATGGATTTTGCGTTGTAAAAAATGCGTTCTAAGTGCATGCGTTGTAAAAGTGTGCGTTGTAACGACATACATCCCCCTCCGGGGTCCGACTCGCTGCACCTCTATCTCCTCAAGGCCCGGTCCCGGGGTCAGCGTGGGCCCCCGCCGTCTCCTGCCGCCGGGGCCGCTAGCAGAGGGCCGGTGCCCTTTTGCCACCAGTCGCCAAGCTCCTGGACCGTGGTATGAGAGTTACAGCCAAGTTAGGGGGGGCTGCAGGGACAGAATAACCCAGGGCGAGGGGCCGCGGCGGGGATCCTCCGAGCTCCACGTCTGTTCAGGTCGCCATCTTGGCCACGCCCCCGGGCCTCTTTTTAATAGGCTGTTTGTGTGTATATTAACAGCGTCATATACCTATTTGCAGTCTTTTTTAACTGTATTTGATATATTGAATAAAAAAACTGCAAATAGATTTGTGACACCAAACAATACGTGAAAAGCATAGAATGTAAGTCTCCTGAGGAATATCTCCATTTTCAGTTAGAGCATAGAGTACGGCTCTGTATCCTTTTATTGCGACTAGGAAACCTCCCATTAAAAGTTTATAATTCCAGATGGAATATCTAAAGAAAACAGTTCAGGTATCTATGACTTGTGTAATGGAGGAGTTCAAGATCTTCCTCATGTTTGGTCAATCTCCCAAATCCGATCCTGGTAGCCCATTTGTTTTAGCTACAATGCCACTTGTACTCAAGATGTAATCATGTTATGCTAGTCACGTCCTAATGAATTTGTCTGTCAGAATTTGTTCAAGTTTTTAAAGCGTTTTTGAAAGCTATTTTAAAGTGTATAATTACAATGGTTTTACATCTATGTATTTTATATTTGTCGAGCTCAGCAGAGGTCTTAATCAAATTAAATAGAAAACATGAACCTACACACAAACTGCCTCTTCAAAAAAATTGCCACTGGATCAATCTTTTAGAAAAACAGTATAGGTTAGAAGCACAAGGGTCTTAGAGGTCCTGATGAAGTCTGTGCATCTTGCAAAGCAGATGAAACATGTCGACCTAGAATAGACACTGGCTCAGTAAATTCATTTTTGGGTCATGATGGTTTTAGCCATATCACAGGGCCCTCATGTAGGAGAGTAGGATCTGCTTCTTAATGTTTTTTTTTTTTGTATTATTTTTTTTTATTAACAGTTTTCAAATGCAGTCAACAGTGCATTATACAACGGACAATTAGGCCATGATACAACAGCACACAATCTCCAGAGTAGCATCAGTATTCAGCGTTCAATAGTACATTAAGACAAACAATAAAGAGAAAAGTAAAAAATAACAAAGACGCACCGATTCAATCACTCAATCGGGTACACTTGTAAATAGTCAATTAAGTATTTCCAATAATCTCTAGGTCTCGACCCCCTAGGAAGTTCCTCCTCATATGTTTTCAGAGTGTCTTTGCAAAACGTTAGATCATGAATCCATTGTTTGACCCTAGGACTCCGCCTACTGTTCCAACATAACAATATTCTTCGTTTGGCCAATAACATTGCAATTACATAGAATTTACGCTTTACAGATCGTAATGCAGGCATAATCCCCAACAGGCAGGTTCTTTCTGAACATACAATCTCCATACCCATCATGGCACCCACCACCTTTGCTACCTTTTCCCAATACTCCGCCACTGCAGCACAGGACCATGCCAGGTGATAGAAATCCGCCCCCTCCGCTCCACAGCGGCAGCAACGAGAGTCTTCCCGTAGTCCGTACTTATAGAGTCTGGCCGGTGTGTGATAGGTCTGATGCAAATATTTATAATGCAACATTCGCAAATTGCTATTTGGTGTTAATAACCCTGTCAACGAGCAGGTCATCTCCCATTCTTCTAACGTTAACGGGTCAGCCAACGCTCTGTTCCATTTTTCTAGGGATTTATATGTGTTTCCCGCTAGGTCCTCTTGCAATTTACCGTATAGCTTCAATACTAATTTTACGGCAGTGGGTGTGGTGATCAGGAACTGCAAAGCAAGCAGTTGCAATGGTTCTTTCGGAAATGAAGGGTACAACTTCTTTAGGGCACCTTGTAATCTGTAGTATGTGAACTTAAATAATAACGTTTGATTACTAATAAATGTAAATTCCTCCAGTGTTTGGAATGTCCCATTTTGAAACACATCCCCCATGTTAGTTACGCCCACCTGTCTCAGCAGCCCCATCCCCACTTTTTCATGTGTTACCGACAGTTCCGGATGATATTGTAGTGGCAATGCTGGTGGGTATAACGGCAGCTTTTTTGCCTTTTTGCCCATTACTCGCCACGCTCTGTTCGTTGCGTCTATTGTGTTTATGTCTCGGTTATGTAGTGGAGCCCTGACATGCGTAACAATTGCCCGCAGTGGAATTGGCGCTGCATCTCCCTCCTCAATGGCAGTATGTGTCAGGAACGGTATGGGGTGATACCAACCATGAGCAAACTGCGCCTGCGCACACAAATAATATAACAAAAAATCCGGCACTTTGAAGCCTCCCTGGGCATATGGTAGTGTCAGTGCTCTGAGCTCAATCCTGGCCTGCTTACCCGCCCATATCAACCGAAGGACCAGTGCCGATATTCTGCGAAACACCGCAGCTGGCGGGTGGATCGGAATATTATTAAACAGATATAGCAGCTTGGGTAAGATGACCATCTTCACGATGGCTAGTCTATCTGCCAGTGATAGTGGTAACTGTATCCATCTGTCTACTTTGATCTCTAAGGCACCAAGAACCCTACCGTAATTAGTACGGATAACCAGCTCCGGGTCTGTGATACCAAATTCCCAGATATCGCACTGGCTCTGTTTGCCATTCGATTGGAAAATCCAATTGATGTGGATTTGTGGTATCTGTCAGCGGTATAGCCAACGATTTGGCCCAATTAATTTTAATGCCCGAGTATTGTTCAAATCTTACATACTCTCGCAGCAATGCATTTAAATTAGTCTCTGGCTCTCGTACATATAACATCATATCATCTGCATATAACGAGATATGCAGTGGCCTCTGCGGAAATTGCAGAGCTGAGTAGTGATGTTTCTGCCTTATTTTACACGCCAATGGCTCCATTGCTAATGCGAATAATAACGGGGACAGTGGGCATCCCTGCCTTGTTCCCCTGCTTATCTGCATCGGTTCAGAGATGTATTTATTAATACGTATACGTGCCGTCGGGGCCTTATACAGTAGTTGCATCCATTGTAGGAATCGGAGCGGAAAACCCATTCTACGTAGTACAGCGTGCAGATAAGGCCATTCTAGCGAATCAAATGCTTTGGCCGCATCCAAAAGGATCGCAGCGGCTTTGGTCGAGGGCTTTAGGTAATGCGATAACGCAAACAGTGTTCTGGTGTTGTGCGTCGTGGATCTTGTGGGAATAAAGCCCGCCTGGTCCGGTAGCACCAACCAGATCATTAATGGCTGGAGCCTCCGAGCCAAAAGTTTAGCCAGAATCTTTACGACCACATTAATTAGGGACAGAGGTCTATAGGAATCACAGTACTCAGGATCCTTGGTCGGTTTCAATAGCGCAATAATAAGTGCTTCTCGTAACGTGGGTGGCAACACCATCTTGGCATGAGCGTTCCCATACATCTCAACCAAGTGAGGCGCCAGTGTAGCAATGAACTCTTTATGAAATTCGCACGTGAATCCATCCGGACCCGGTGCTTTCCCATTTGGCAAGAGATTTAACCACCTCTGTTACCTCTTCCACAGTAATAGGCTCTGCCAGATAAGCCCTATGTGCATCAGACAGCCACGCTATCGCTACGTCATCCAGATATTCCCCTATCTCATCTTCTGACGCTGTGTGTTGCGACTCATATAATTTCCCATACGTATTTCGAAACTCCCTGAGTATATCCTGTGCTCCAAACTGCATGTCCCCCTGTTCATTTCTCACTCCCCGTACAATCTGCGGCGCCCTCCCTGTGCAGATCTTTGCTGCTAAGTGTTTCCCCGGTCTTCCACTCTCACCATAGGCTCTAGCTGCTTGGTGTTTTGACATGTACTTAAGTTCATCTTTTGCATATGTTTGGTATTCAGATAAGATAGTTCGGATATCACCCAACGTTTTAGCGTTTTGAGTACTTTCGTACTCTCACTCTAATGTTCTTAGTTTCCCCTCCCGCATCACCAACTGTTGACGTATATCTTTCAGTATGCTTGCACTAGTTCCTTTACAGATACCTCTAATGTTAGCTTTGAACGCTTCCCATAACTACCCAGGGTCTTCCGTGGTGGGTTCATTTAATTCAAAATAGTCCTTTATGGCTTTCCTTATTGCATCTGAATATAGTGGGTCAGATAATGCTCTCGCGTTGGACCGCCAATTAAACGGTGGAGGTACATAATTTGGCATAACTAACGATAACCGGACCGGATTATGGTCTGAAAGCGTCCTGGGGAGATGGCTGACTGACCCTTCCCAGAGCAACACTTCAGCAGAGCCCAACCAGTAGTCTATGCGAGACCAACTATTGCTGGCCGCTGTTGCATGCGTTGCTTCTTTACCTACTGGATTCCTTTGTCTCCAGATATCCGCAAGACCCCTATCCACCATAATCTCCACCAGTTTCCCCCTGGCCCTCTTGTGGGGTTCATACGTGTTGCCCGACCTATCGAGGCCGTCTTGCAGCGCTACGTTAAAGTCACCTCCCCAGAGTAGCGGAATATCAGGCAGCGCACTAATTTTACACCATAGCGTATGATAGAAGTCCGGATCATCGGTATTTGGACCATATATGTTAGACAATGCTAACCTCTGCCCCCTCAATCTACCCGTTAGTAGAACAAACCTCCCCACCCTCGTCCTTTAGTGTAGTTTCCACGTCAAAATTCAATCCCTTCCGAATCAGAGTCATGACCCCTCTAGAATACGAGGAGTAAGTCGAGCTGTGGACTGACTCCGCCCATCTGCTCCCTATCGACCTAGTGGTTGCGGGCGCAATGTGTGTCTCTTGCAAGAATGCAATATCGATGTGATGACGGTCTAAGTACGCCAATACATGCCTAATTTTCTTGGGGTTATTCAGCCCTCTCACATTCCATGTTAATAACTTTAGCTGTTTACTACTAAGTGTACTTTCACCCATTTTGTACCCACTTTTTACCGTATCCTGCCGATAACTGAAATGCAACTAATTTTGCTGCGGTCGTCCCGGAAGTTATCTTTCTTAATGCGCTTACCAACAACTCTCTGGACGTCCTCCATGCCTGCCCCGTACCATGACCTCTTAAACAATTCCCAAATCCATCCCGTCCTCCCCCCTCCCACTTTAGCAACCCAACTCTGCCAAAGACATTTCCCAATACAACAAAACATCGCAACCTAACTTGATTTGGGGAACACCCGCGTGGGGGATCCACCAAGAGCACACAACTCCATCCAATTTAATGGTTGTGGTCGGGAACACATTTGTTATGCAAGCTAATCTATACTTTACAATAGTTTAGTCAGAACAACATATTCAAACTCCGTTTCTTAACTTTCTTGTGGCTACAGTCCTTACAGATGGCAAAAGGGTGCCTAGGTTTCCAATCACAGCATACCTACCCCCTCGCGGCCTATTCCACCGCAAGCCCTACACCATGAAGAAATCAATCTTGTGTACTAGTAGGGGGCACAAATCCCCACATCCCCCTGCCATTGTCCACAGTTCAGTGACAGTCCGAGTTGTGCCATCCAGTCCCAGACCCAGCACAACGCACATTAAGGGCAAGAACCAGCGCATCTTCTACGACATTCGCCACAGTTACATCCGTGCCCATTAGCAATCCCACACAAGTTACCTTACAGCAGCCTTCAGTCCGATTCTCTGTTCTGTTCTGTTCGTTTTTGCTCCTTACGCCTGTTATTGAGCCTCTTTAGAAATTCTTGCGCATCCTTAGGCGTCTTGAGAATCGTCGCCCGACCTTCATGCGTTACCTTCAGGCGCGCCGGGTAGAGCATAGCGTATTCAATCCCTAATTCTCGCAGCTTACGTTTGACCGGGTTGAATTCTTTTCGCGCTAGCTGTACTGTCACCGTGAAGTCTGGATAAAAGTCCAGCTCGTTGCCCTGGTAGCTGACCTTGTGTTTTTCACGGGCCATGCGGAGAACGACATCACGGTCACGATAGTTCATTACCCGCACTACTATGGGTCTTGGAAGCATGCCAGGCTTTGGCCTTGGGGCTAGAGTTCTGTGCGCTCGCTCTACCAGAAAGACGGTTGAGAGGTTCTCTGTCCCAAACACGCTTCGTATCAGCTCTTCGACATATGTTTCCATCTTTGCTATGTTCATGGATTCTGGAACACCCGCTATGCGTATGTTATTGCGGCGGGATCGCGCCTCTAAATCCTCCGCCTTGTTTTTGATGACATCCAGCAGTCGCTCCATCTCCGTACATTTCCGGGCCGTGGCGTGCGATTCGTCCTCCACCGCTGATATGCGAGTTTCAGCTTCCACCAGCCGTTCCCCGTGCCCATCCAACTTAGCAGCCATGTTGTCTACCCTCAGTGTAATGGAGTCCAGTTTGCCATGGATATCTTGCAAACTTTGCTGTATGGCCAGCAGGGCGCCCTCCATACCTGCTGGCGGCTCCTGCGCGTCGCCCGACCCCTCTCTAGAGGTCTCCAACGCCCCTTTCGCTGATTTTCTCGCCTCAAAGTGCAATTTTGATTGAACTCTGTCCGATTTTCCCATTCCGACTTTTCTTTCCTTTCTCGCGCTATTGCACTCTGCACGTGTGTATCCCCACTGCAGAGGTATCCGGGCTATCCTCCACCAGCACCGTGCGTCTGCACTTTACGCCGGAGCAGTCCCACCTCGCGCCCTGCCACAGCCTTCTTGCGGTCCCGCGTCTTCAACCGTCTTCCCGCACTTTTCCCTTCACCGCCGACTTCAGCAGCACTTTCCCAACTAAAATCACCTGTGTTGCTGTTCCTGTTCTCCTGTGCTTCTCATCCACCACTAGGTGCACCTTGTGCAGATGCTTGCACCCCTGCTCTGCCCGCCAGCACCAACAGCACGCACTAGTAAACCGGCTCTGTGCATAAGTCCTACAACGTGGTGTGGTCAATTCATATCACCGCGCTACCGCCGAACTTTCTCTGGCCGCGCCCCTCCTCCAACAGCGGTAATAGTTTCGATATTTGCACTTTCTCGTGCCTCACAGCAGCAACACACCGCATTCAATTGCTGACCCTCTGCACAGCGCAGTCTTTACTCGCCGCTTTAGCAGCTCCGCTGTATGGTCACGTTTTCCCCTTGTACCTCCAAGGTGCCGGCCACCATTTCACGCCTTGGGCTGCTCTTCACAGTTGCGCTCGGTCCTCGGCGCGCCTGCATGTCTTCTTCACCAACCCTTCCTCAGCTGCGTTCATCGCGCCACTCAGGCCACCACAGCGACTCCTCCTTCCCGCTCCGACTCGCCTGTCCGCTCTTGAAGTTTATTTCAGGCTCGGGCTTTCACCGGGCGCCGCCATCTTGTCCGTCCCCGATCTGTTGCATCAGGCCGCCACCACAAGTCGCTCTTCTGTACCTTTCCGCCGCCTATGCTGTCCAGCTCCACGTTTCAATACCTGGACCTTCTGTTCCGATCGTGGATTATCGCTCACATGTAGCGTAAGGACTCCCGCATTTCTCTTTTTTCCGCTATTATCTGTTCCCGACCGGCAGAGCCGACTTAGCAGGCAGCCATCCCGCCGTGCGCCCTCTAGCGCCCCCCAGGATCTGCTTCTTAATGTTACCCCCACTTTTTGCTGGTGATTCACTGTCTTTTGACTTTAGTCTGGCTGGGGCCCTGCTATTCAGGACCCCAGCCTAGCTACTTCCTCTCTAAATTGATTCCTAGTACCTTAGGTACACCACAGATTGGATTCTAGGGTGCCCTTATAAGTCCCTAGTATATGGTATACTATGTACCCAGGGCATAGGTACCCCAGAGGCCTACCAGGGGATGAAGCATGTATTATGCCGCCCCTGGAAAGCCCTCCAAAATGACACCACAGGTCTGCTACTGCAGCCTCGGTAAGGTGGTGCATGCACCCCTTACAGAGATATAGGTTCACTATATCTCACCTAGCACTTCACATAGAAACCTATCAGTCACCCCTGTGGTAGGTCTTATCAATCCTGAAGGCAGGGTGCTTGGTTTTGTGTGAAAGGGTGCCCATGCATGAGCAAAACCCCTCTGCAGCCTTCAGAATCTCTTCTCTCGGGTTGTCTGTGATGCAGCTTGACCATATACTCTTAAGTGCATTAGAACCAAACGGTAAATGCTAACTTTGGACTGGCTGCATGGAAACATGTCATGTTTGGTGTCGAACACCTTGGAATCATATCCCCACACCAGTTACTGGTGTGGGAGTATGATCCCACACTTCTAGAGGGAGAGACATGACAGCACCGGTATACCCGGTACCAACTTAAAAGAGCCCTGGCATCACAAAATGGATGCTGCAGCCGCAGACACGAGTCTGGCCTCCTGCTGCTAACCAAAACTCCGGCAGGGGAGGCCTGGACAATAGGTTTCCTGTCACAAGAAGGGGTCACCACCTCCAATACAGGCTTTAGTGTATTGGGGCTGGGTGGGTGCACTCTGAGAGTGCTTTGAAGTCCTGCACTGCGGGCACATTTGGTGTTCCTGTGCATAGTCCAGCTCAAACCGGTTGCAGGGGCTAACAGCCCCTGCTCTGGTGCGAAACTGGACAAAGGATGGGTTTAGCCATCACTCTTTCCAAACCCTCCCATAGGTGGGTCCCCTGAGTTAGTCCAACCCCTCCCTTGGGTATAAGATCGGAACGCCTGGCAACAGGATTTTAGATATTCCTGGACGAAACCATGAAACTGAATCCTGGAACTACGACCATCTGTTCAACGCCAGATGGCTGAAGAATCTCCCTTGGAGTAAAGGAGTTACACCCCTGCTTGGCAGGCACCAAAGACTCATCTGTCCGGTCTGCATCTCCAGAGCTCCCGCTGGACGCCGAAGACTAT
Organism: Triturus cristatus; assembly: GCF_964204655.1. Classification (NCBI taxonomy): domain Eukaryota; kingdom Metazoa; phylum Chordata; class Amphibia; order Caudata; family Salamandridae; genus Triturus; species Triturus cristatus. The sequence goes on along the minus strand of NC_140587.1, from coordinate 84,371,316 downwards.
GCAACACCAGAGGTTGATCTCCAGACTTCCCAGACACCGAACCCGAGTCCGCAGCAAAGCTGAGACCCATAGCCCTCATGGGTACCGTGCAACCGGAAGCCCTGGAAACCGTGCACATTTGCAAGTGCATCAGCTTCTCGACATCCCTTGAGGCTGTGCATTGGGTTACCTGTAACCCAGACCCAGGACAGAGAATCCACTGAAGATTCTCAGCCTACCCACTCCGACTGACCCGTGGGCCGCCATTTTGTGATTCCTCACGAGGTCCCTTTGCGATCCCTGGTCCGTCGACTGGTGGGTCCCTGTGAAGGTGACTCTGATTTCCTTTGGGCTTTCCTGGTTGCTCCAGACATGCACTCACTCGTCCTTGCTGGGGGAGTCCCTTGAACCTTGCTGGCCCGCACCGAAGCATCTTTCTTCTTTCTGCATGGGTTTGCTGTTGCCATAGCTTGTTGTATCTAATCCATCCACCGACACTGCAGCACTCGGCATCCTTCGTGGGACAGCTTGAATCCAGCTCCTGGTCATCCTCGACGCCACCTTGTCCTTGTGGCTGAAGATTCAAGCCTTACCTTCTTCACCTGAAACATCCGACATCAGTGGGCATTCGTCTATCGTGCCCCTGGTCACTGGCAAGTGACCTAGACTCTGTCCCCTCTACTTTCAGGTTCTTCACATCTCCAATCCAGGCTTGGATCTCTTCGGACACTTTGCATCTTCCTGGCAGCAGCACTTCTTCACCAGCTTCCATTGAAAACGACATCGTGACCCGACGCCATTTGACACCTATGCACCCGGCTTCCCTGGGTGAGGTAACTCGAGTACTCCGGTGCTCCTGTGGGTGTTGACCCTAGAACTGTCTACGTCCAAGAGGGTTTGGCCTTAGTCCACTTCTAAGTGTCCTTTAACTCTAAAAATCTAACCGCGACTTTCCCCATAGAAGCTAACAGTGTCACTACCTTGGGTGGTTCCTTGGGGTCCCAGCGATTCTGCAAGCTCTAGGTCTTGTGTCTAGTTAAGTTGCAGTTCTTAAACCACTATTTTAGTATATGGTTTGGCTCGCCCCTAGGGCCTAACGTGTATTTGTGCTACTTTACTGTGTATTTGAAGTGTAACATGTGCTTTTGCCTCTAGCCTCATAAAGAGACCAGAGCGGTGTGTTTAGGAATAAATACATATATTTTATATATATACCCGGTGTGGTCTCCTTTCAGTTAGCCATTCAAGAGATTATAGACTGGTAAAACAAGCTGCTTTACATTCGTTCAAGACTTAGCCTGAAGGCTGTTCTCCATAGCTGCCCCTAGGATAGCTTTCAATAAAGGTTGTCTTTAACCTATCATCAATAAGTGGTTGTTTGGACTGGTGCAAGGTGCCCACTATAACTAGTGGACAGCATATACCAGGCCAACTTCTCACACCTCTCATTAAAAAGGTGGATTAGAGTTCCATGGAGATATGTTGACGTTTTCTGTCCTAATATCCCACAAATGAAATAGAGACTATCAAAGTGCTCCCTTCCACTGCCAGATGGAGCCTACCTGGTGTGACTACCTCATCAGGGGAGGAACTGATGATGAAGCATGCCACATGATTAGCTTGTTGATGCGGGTTCTATAAGAACACATTTTGTGTGCCGGGAGGGCACTAAGAAGCAGGGCATGGTGATGGCTTTTTTTAGGGAGCCCCTCTCCACTTTTGGTTTGTGTAACTCAGTGTAGAGAAACCGAAGGGCTTTCCCACATAACAGGTCCCCTCCCCTCTCAATGGTTTTGGCTTTCTCTCTTCATACATGCTCTATTCTGTCTCATTCCCTTCTGATTGTATTCTTGACTTTACTCTGCAGTATGCCTATCCCTACCCAAGCTTCACTGTAAAGAGGGAATTTGCTAAGCTGTCATCATGCTAGTGCCCTTGAATTACTCATATGACCCACACTTTGAATAATTACCATTAGTGTTTCACCAGCTTTGGTCTCACCCTCACATTGCCCTCTTTTCATGGTCTGTACTCTTTCAGCCTGGTGCCCTGCTACTACAACAATGCATGCCCTCTTCATTTAGTCGTCTTACTGCCTTGCCAAAGCTTCTTGGTTGCGCTGTGTTCTCACTCATCCTTGTGACTCTGATCAGTTTCACTGGTCTCAACAGCTTTGAAACCCATATTAACACCCACACAGTTGTCGCCCCGCGTCTCCTCTCAGTTACGGTCTCATATGCTCCCGGACATGGCACGTGATCTGCACTCACCACTACATTTACTTTTCAAGATGGATCAGAAAGTGCATATTTTCATGTCTGTGGTGACAGGACGGAAGAAGAAAGGAATCATGTGCCTAATCAGACACACATGAGGAAGGGGGAATGGTGGGGAAAATCACAGGCTGAAAACACAGAAATGGGAGTCAACAAAAAAAACACATGATGAATTTAAATTGGGTAAATGAAATTGAAAATATTCTTTGCTATTGATCTGTTTTGGTGCAATGGTCACCTTCCACATTTTGCTTCAGGCGGCACACAGGTAGATTTGATTCAATTTCCAAGTCATGCAGCAGGAGTCACCACATCTTCTAGACCTAGTGGACTCCTGCTATCTTGGCTGCCACCCATCAGTTTCATAAGATGTTTGATTTCACACTGGGTCATACTTAAACCACATTGTACTCCACCTGAACTGGATATGTTTTTCTATAACATCACGGTGACTCAATACTCTCATCTCTTTTAATACTTAGCTTTTGTTCACTGGTTCACTTTGTGGCATTTAAAGTAATATCGTTGTACTGCAGTGAGAGAATAAAAAAAGGTACCTGATTTGCAGGAATTGTAAACTTTTTTTAGTAGTCGCAGGCATTTGTCGTCTTTCCAGCAATGAATAATTTGAGACAAAATGTATAAATCAGCTTCTGGAATTGGATCTTCAAAGAAGTCTCCTAAAAAGGAAAATGTGTCAGTAGCATATATCGTTTGACATGTCTGCTGTAAAGCTTCATTAAAATTCAAATTTCTTCATTCTTAGTTGTTGCTTGACATTCCTGGTATGTCTTGTTTTAATTTAAACGTTTTAAATTAACTTGGAATATTCTATTCAATGAGCACAAAGTTTCTCGGCCACTAACATTGAAACATGAATAGCAGTTGCCCCCTCCAGCGAGCCGCGTTACAACAGTACATATATCTTAGTGCTTAAAATGTACACTACAAAGTGTCGGTTACCAGACTTTTCTGAGAAGCCTGCAGGTTCTGCCAAACTTTGGAGTTACTGAACCCCCAAGACTGGCATTCCTTGTTCATCCCCCACCCTACATGCCCTGTCCTTTTATCATACTCTCGCAGGTTGCTTTGATCCCTGCTTCTCCCTTTCTCGGGGTTTTTCTGTCAATATTTTCTTTCTTTCATCACTTTTCTGATTTTTCTCTCTCTTATTCTGGGTCAAGTATAATGAAGGAAACATGTGCTCTGGTCTCCAAAAAAGAGTGCAGTTGGCCCCAAAGGGAACCACCGGCACAAATTAAGCATTAAGAAAGCCACCCCATAATTTCTTACATTCACCTTTCCTCTGACATAAAAATACACTTGACCAACATCTCAGCAAACCGCATGTAATTCTTTAGCCTCCTATCATTGAGCAGATTGTGGCACTAAGGGTAAGCAAAGCTACACTGGCAGGGAGAGAGATAAGACATAAGGTCTCATGCTTTACACATATTCACCATCTCACACACTGTCTGCTCAAACAAAGAAGATGATGAAGACTAAGCCCATCTTAAATCCAGATTTTCTTTTTATATATAGGCTCTAGCATTTACATATGTACTACTTGTTTTTTAGAATATGTAGTTGTTATTTCTTCATTATTGGGTACCCCAGCAAAATTCCTTAGGGTTCCTTAGGGTTCATAGATTAGCCCTTCTTTATTCCCTAAACCTTACATCAACAACCTGGCAAAACTATCTGTTTCGACTTCTTCTGGGAGAAGCTAAAGGTCTATTTGACAGCGTCCGATTCCTGGACTCTTGTTTTCTCCAGACGTGAGGTGGTTAGCAAGGGACTGAGACAGAAAATAGGCTTTGGCATTAACATAAAAGTGTCCCCTGTTAGTGAATTAGAAAGCTAAAAAAGTGCCCCGTGTTTGCAAATTAGGGCAACTCTTAACATGTTTGGAAGGTTTGAAAGACTGCATGGAATAAAGCTTTCCGCAGCCAATGTTTGTTTTAATGTCATAGAAACCAACAGTGAAAACTAACCCAGCCGATCATACAACAAGCCCACAAACACTCAAACACCGGCCTACACACTGACTTGCCAGGCCAGCCCATCTGCTATTGCCTGATTGCCCCTGAGGCCTGTCCGACCCTGGTTAGGTGGTACAGTGACCTCCCTGCCCTGTACTCCAATCCTTTGAAGGACATTCTCCAGTCTTCAGCTAAACCTAAGAGCGTAATTTGTAAACTTTCATGCAATTCTTGCTGCAGAGATTCTATTGAGCTGCTGCCGGCGGCGCCAACCTACTGTAGTATGCGAAGCATATATGCAACTTTGGGAAAAACTTGCGTCCTTTCCTTTGCGGCAATTACATTACAGGCCCAAATATTATACACAACTGTGCATGCTGACACCAATGCAGCGGCATCATTTTTGGAATTAAATGCATCCTCTGGTTCTTTAAAGACGCGAGACGCATGTCACACTTATAAAAGGTCAAAGCTGCTTGTAACGCACACACAGCCTGCCTTCAGCTCCTTCTTGATTGACATCGCCATTTGTGCTAGCTTTCTTAACAAAAACAAACGCCACAAATCACTCATTTTCGGATTATTTGTTGCTCTTATGCATTTCCATTAAAAAAAACTCGCATTCCTGCAGCCACATTTCTTTCTCCCTTGTTGCATCCATTTGTTTAATCAATTCTTAATTATTTAAAGACACTGAAAGTGACAACAACCTTATTTTTTTGCGATTTCCATAACGATACATAATTTGTTTGCGTCCTTATTCTTGTTTTATTTAATATTTCAGAAAGCTTTGCCCTTCACATAAACAACTTCCACATAGTTGCTCCTCATATACACGGGGAGAATTTGTGTGGCATCCATATGATATTTAATTGTGGCTGTAGATTGAATGAGGGAGTGGAAGAATAAAACAAAAACAAAATGCTGGAAGGAATGGGTGTGGGGGGGGGGGGCAACATGAACAGAGAGGGTGTAAATAAAAGCACTTTTTTGTTTTTTTCATGCTGGAGTCACAGCTCTGCCAAGGACCATGCATCAATTGTTGACCTAATGCAGTCTAATGTGGTGGTATGAGTGTTTCATGGGTTACCCTTTAACCATTGCCCAACTGAAGTTGCCTTTTATTTTATAGCAGACTACAGTATCTTTTCACTTTTTTTACATCATTTTACACGTTTTGACAACCGTTCCCTTAGGGGATACCAAATATAATGACCGATACCTGCTATAATATTTGGTATTGCCTGTGTTTGTCGGGTTAGAACTTACCAGTATTCGATTTGACATGGTCTTATTTTAGATGCGTAAGCATCGTATTTCTATGCCAAATAGCACAGTTCCCTGTGTTTTCCAACATCTTTTACTATGGGAATACCTAATAGTATAGCTCATGTTTTGGTGTAATATCTCGTATCCCCTACATTTCATGAGTCACCCTTTAGCCTTTAGCCATTAGCAGTTGAATTTGCCTTTGATTTGATAGTAGTCTACAGTATCTTTTCACATTTTGTATATCATTCAACAAGATTTTCCCATTCAGTTCCTTTGGGAGAGACCAAAGATAATGGCCTATTTGGGCTATATTACTTAGTATCCCTATGTGTCTTTGATTTAGGACTTACCAGGATTCAATTTGACATGGTCTTGTGTTGGCAGTATGAGCCCAGTGTTTTCCTCACAAATAGAACCCTTCCTTGTGTTTTTTCCAACATTTTTCTAACGCTCGCTGAATGAACTACGCAATAACCTTGTCTTAAAATGCAACCTTACTTCAAAACACAGCTGCTACATGAGTCTAGACAAAACAGCGACAATGTCTGCAATGCCCTGTCACAGACTTCAATGCATTCCCGGGCCAGCGTGGCTTCTAACCGACACGTCACCTTTGGCACAGAGGTTTGACATTGACACCTTGGAACCTACGCACAGCACTCTTGGCATCGATGCATCAATGTTGGTGCCTGACTTCAGAACCAATGCATGGCCTGTGATGTTAGTGCATCACCTCCGTATCACCTCCATATTTGAATGCATCGCCATCGAGTATCGATGCATCCAAGGTACTGTCAGTGTGTCTGCATGTCTCATTTATCTGGCACGTGCTTCATGGCAGTCGGACTGAACGTTTGGCTTTTCCCCCTATCGAGCGCGACCAAATAGCCCCTGTTGGAGCTATTGACTTCTAAGCACTGCATTTTGATTTAATCTTGCAAAACCCACATCTTGACTTCTGTATGTTGGACTTTTGTCGTTTTGGTCTTGTTTTAATGAGATAGTGATTGCTATTTTTCTAAACTGGAGCGGAGTACTTTTGTGGTGTTTTCATTGTGTTACTGTGTGTGTGTAAACTTTTAATGTGTACTACACTTACCCTGACTAGGATTTTGGTTCCTGCTTGGACACGGTGCATACCTCTGCCAACCAGAAACCCAATTCCTAACACCAAATTTCTCACACCTGCGATTAGTGGAGTCCGAAAGAGCAGAACAAGGCCCTACTGGAAAACCATAATGGAACCATAATGGCATCAAGACCAGCCCCCAACAATAAGAGAGCATCAAGGGATCCCCGCACCTGGGCTGATTAGGCCAATGCATCGCTGAGGGCTGCCAAAGGGCAGGAGGGGACCTACATGCCTGCAAGGGCCAGCTGACTCCAGTGTAGATAGGTGGGTTATGACCCCAGCAAGAAAGGGCCACAACGAAATTATGCCGATGGGATAGAGTTCTCCTATCTGGTTAGTGAGCTGAAAAGAGTGTGTAACGAGGTCCGCTACTTATTATATTTTAAAGATGGTAAACAAATTGTAAATGAAAGATATACCTAGAACTTTAGAAAGTTTGTGTAATTTAAACTTAGTTTGTATAGGGAAAATACGTTTTCTTAACAATAACTAATGTTAACCTTTGTTTTTCTAATTGTGTATATATATATATATATATATATATATATATATATATATATATATATATTACCTACTGGCGGTCGCCAGTAGGTAGTTATAGTTAGGACCACGTTTCCATAGGAAAACCTCAACATTCTATTTTGAATAACTTTGGCGCCGGTCGACGAATCCTCGCGAATTTCTCAAAATAGGTGGGGCGCTACGCTCCGCTCCTACCCTGAAAGTCTCGGGGGGATCCGTCAAGCGGGGGCTGAGATAAAAGGGGGGTCCCAAAACGCGTTTTTCCCATGCATTTTTCCATAGGACCTTTAGAACGAGCTACAGCCCGAACGGCTGAACAGAATTACTCAAAATTTGGCAGAGAGGTAGTCCCTAGGTCAAGGAAGTGCCTTTTGTAGGTTTGGTGTAAATCTGTTCAGTAGATTCTGAGAAAATAGCCTTTAAATCAATATATATATCTGAGCCCGCTTACGGTACGCTTACCGTACGATTACGGTAAGCGTACGGTGGCGTGCGCGAGCGCGATTCTGATTGGCTCTTAGATCTTAGTAAACATTCGAATCGGCCGAAACCAGGAAGCGGCGGCCGCCATTTTGTCTCTCGCACTGAGTGTTGTTTATCAAACATGATGGCCAAAAACATGTTACGGGGCTGTTTTGACAACTCCCTCCCACATAGTCATGTTGAGGGAGTCCACAAACATCCCCCAAGAGCAAAAACGGTTTTATTTTTTTTTCGGCAATTTCGCGGGGTACGCTTACCGTACGCTTACCGTAAGCGTACGGTAAAAAAATAAAAATAAAAAAAACACTATCCACACTTACCCCACCCCCTGTGCTTTTGGTGGCCGAAGGCCACCAAATGTACAGGGCTTATTAATAGGTAAAAAAAACTAAATTTTGGCAACATGAAATTATAAAATTGAAATAAAAAAAACACCATCCACATTGACCCCACCCCCTGTGCTTTTGGTGGCCGAAGGCCACCAAATGTACAGGGCTTATTAAAGTTGATAAAAACCGTGCACGGAACGAACTGCGTTAAGTGGGCGCGCACGCCTCGAATGGCGTAAAGTAACTTAGCATTTAAAAAACCGTACAAATTCACTGAAAAAACCATAGGTTTCACACACGTTATAGTTAGGAATTAGCATTTAAAAAACCTTGCAAATTCACTGAAAAAACCATAGGTTTCACACATGTTATAGTTAGCGGAAATTTTACTGATAAAAAACCAGTGAAATTCCCCCGTTATAGTTAGTGCAGGCAACTATAACTCACGCGACCGCAATCTTCTGCTGATGACATATGTGTCTTTATGAAAAAAAAATATTTGTAATATATGTATAGCTAAAAATGTATGGAAGAAGACATGGGCATATAAGTGTCTAAATACAGTATTAGCATCAGCAGAGGATTGCGGTCGCGTGAGTTATAGTTGCCTGCACTAACTATAACGGGGGAATTTCACTGGTTTTTTATCAGTAAAATTTCCGCTAACTATAACATGTGTGAAACCTATGGTTTTTTCAGTGAATATATATATATATATATATATATATATATATGCATATATATATGTGTGTATGCATATATATGTATATACATATGTATGTATATAGATATGTATGTATGTATATATGTATATATATGTATGTATATATATGTGTATGTATATATATGTGTATGTATATATATGTGTGTATATATATATATATTCACTGAAAAAACCATAGGTTTTACACATGTTATAGTTAGGAATTAGCATTTAAAAAACCTTGCAAATTCACTGAAAAAACCATAGGTTTCACACATGTTATAGTTAGCTGGACATTTCACTCGTACAAAACCATTGAAATTCCCCCGTTATAGTTAGTTCAGCTAACTATAACTCGCGCGCCCGCAATCCACTGCTGATGACGTCACATATTACATCACTCATGACATGGTCAGTGAAATCACTGATGACATCTCAAATGACATCACTGATGACATCATCCATTTACTATGTGTTTCTAAACAGTTTTAATATGTTTAAAATATATAGGGAAAGGCATGTTGAAGAATGAGTGGATGTACAAATTTGTGAATGGATGATTTTCTAGGTGCGTAACTGAGTCTATTTGTGAGTCATTACATGTATATTACTGCATACTAGTGACTAAACTGTGTGAATCTCTGTATGTGTCTGTGTGTTTGTGTATAAGTGGCTGCATGGTTTTGTGAATAGCAGTATGAGTATCAATATGGGTTATTTATTAGTTGTCTAAGTATCTGTATGGGTGCCTGAGTGTATTAGTGGGTGAGGTGTGTGTGACTCTGTGTATAGATGTATGAGTGGGTGATTCTATGGGTGCATGGTCTTTAGAGTGCATCTGTGATGAACTGTACGGTTGAGTGAGTGTATGTATGGGTGTGTTAGGGATCGAATGTATATCTCAGTAGTAGATGTGACAGTAACTACATATATGAAACACATTGAATATGTGTGTAAGATTATATAAGTATCTATATCTGAGAGTGTGTGATTGCGGGACTGGCTGTATGGATGAGTGTGTGCTTGTACTAGAAATTGAATAAGAGTGTCAAAATGTTTTAGTATTTTTATGAGTAAGTGAACTTAAGTGTGTTTAACTGTATAGGTGAGTCAATTGGTCTGTGTTTAATTATTTGCACAACTGACTAGGTGTGTCAGTACCTCAATGGATGATTGGAAGTGTGTGAGTGTCTATATATGTGTATAAATGCATATGATAGTCTTGTACGGAGTGACTGTAAGAATGAGTGACTGTACAGGTGAGTGAGTGGAGGTGCATGTAGATGTAAGAGTCAATGAGTGGGTATGTAGTTATTAGTATTGGAGTTTCTATGGTTTTCAAATTGGTCATCTGAAAGTTTGAGTTGGTGTTTCTAAATTTATATTAGGATGGGAGAAGATGTACTATTTTTTCACATATATGACGTCATCATTGATGTCATCAGTGATGTCATTTGAGATGTCATCAGTGATGTCATCAGTGATGTCACTGACCATGTCATGTGATGTAATATGTGACGTCATCAGCAGTGGATTGCGGGCGCGCGAGTTATAGTTAGCTGAACTAACTATAACGGGGGAATTTTAATGGTTTTGTATGAGTGAAATGTCCTGCTAACTATAATGTGTGAAACCTATGGTTTTTTTCAGTGAATTTGCAAGGTTTTTTAAATGCTAATTCCTAACTATAACGTGTGTGAAACCTATGGTTTTTTCAGTGAATTTCAAAGGTTTTTCGAATGCTAATTTTTGAATTTTTTATTATATTTTTTATATATTTCTTTTACAACAAGTTACTTATGTATATATTTATAGATTATCTGTATCCTTTAATTTGGAATGGCTCAGCTTTTTTTTTTTGGAATTTGGATAAAGTTTAACAGCATAGTTAATATCTTCTATTAACTTATATACATTTTAATTCATACATTTTTTTTAAAGGTTTTTTTTACCGTGCGCGCTCTGTGCGCGCACCCAGTACGCATGCGTACGTTTTTCGTGTACGCATGCGTATGTTATCTACGTATGCATGCGTACGTCATAATGCGCGCTCGGTGCGTGCACTAAGTACACATGCGTACGTACTCCGTGTGCGCATGTGTACGCTCTCCACATACGCATGCGTATGTCGTGCGTGCTCTGCGCGGTACATTCGCGCATGCGCGCGTACTACTCACGCTGAGTTCGCGCAAACGCGCGTAGTACGCTCAGGCATGCGCTCGTGCTTCGTATGCGCGTAATTCGTACGCGCGCGTAGTACGTTCACGCATGCGCATGTGCTTCGTATGCGCGCTACGTACGCGCGTAATACTACGCGCATGCGCTCGTGCTTCGTATGTGCTCTACGTACGCATGTAATACTACGCGCATGCGCGCGTACTCGTTCGCGCATGCATACTTGCTCCGCCGTGCGCGCACCGAGCGCACCTCAAGTCATGTGATTAAAAAACAACACTTTTCATTCGTTCATACTAGTTTCAGTTTTAGATTCTTCCAACACCACACCCACTCCCCTCATGGCAAGTCATGTGATCAAGAAACAACACTTTTCATTGGTTCAAAGTAGTTTCATTTCCAGATTCTTCCAACACCACACCCACTCCCCTCATTATTACTTCTGATTCACTAGGAGAAGGAGCTAATCTGTTTTTGAGATACAATGGCAGAGCAGCAGCCATCTTCTGAGAGTGAACAGGATACTCTTGTGAGACAGAGTCAGAGGAAGCAGAAATACTCCTTCATATGGCAGTTTTTCAATTTTCCAGAAGGCCAAAAGAAGGTGAATGCACCAAAAGTCACCTGCATGCTTTGTCACCGGACCTTATCACGTGGAAAGGCTAATAAGAAATTCTCTTTTAGTATTCACACAATGTTAAGGCACGTTGAAAAAGTGCATCCTGCGACTTTTACTCAAGCAGTTAGTGAAAACCCACCAGCAGCTCAGCCGAGCACATTCATAACAGCTCAGCCGAGCACACCATTGGCAGCTCAGCCGAGCACTTCTTTTGCGGTGGTGCCTTCTCCTACTTCTACACCTCTGGATATACGCCCTTCTTTTCGGAGGCTGTATACACGGTGCATGGACTGTCATGCTCTCATTTCTCTGGGTGAGACCAGTATTGATCTCATTGAGAGGAAATTAGAGCAGCACTTATGCACTAGGCCATAGTTTTTTTCGTTTTTTCGTTTTTCTCTTCCTCTGTCCCTACATTAACACAAGGGCTCTTTTTAGAGCCACCTAAAATCTAAACACAAAAACTTGTTTTTTAAATCTATTTGTCGATTTTTTTTTAGGTGCGCGCATGGTGCGCGTACCCTATGATTTTTTTAAAAAAAAATATCGTTTTTTTCACCCTTTGTGATCCTTCAGGGACTCCCTGACAAAGACTGGGGGGTCAGAAAGTCTCTACCATGCCCCCTTTCCATGTTCTCCACCTTTGTTTTAAATTTAAACACATTTTTAAATAGTTTTTTTTAATTGCAAGTAAAATGGTGTAACGCCCTGAACGTCTCAGGATCGTTTAACAGACACGATAATGAGGACGCAGCCACTTGTGAAGGGTTAGGTATTTTAATGAAGGCAAAAACAATACAAAGAATAAACAAAGTTATAGTCACTGGAATCCTCCAGGCTAAGGACGTTACCAGCCCACCGCACGGATGGTCCTAACCGTCCTCTGCATATACGCCGATCCCGGCGTATGCCAACAGAGGGCAGAAATGAAATGGCCGACAATGCCAATCGGTAGGCTGTGAGGGGCACGAAGAGTGTTGGGGAGAATCGAGGAGTCAGGGAAACACCCAGCCGGGGTCTCTACCTGAAGGGAGCAGCCGCTCAACCTCTTCCTCAGACTGCACCGGGACGCGGAGTCACCTCCTGGTGATGCGTCACCGATACCCCAATCAAAAGCAAGAAGACTGAACCGAGAGCAGCCGCTCGATCGATCCTGTGGACTTCCGAGTCTGTAACGCGGCAAACACCTCCTGGTGTGCGTTACAGCTGGCAGTCCCTGTATCTCTGGTCGGGCTGGGAGTTACAACTCCAACCAGCAAAAGCGCCACTGCGCTTTGACTCAGCCGAGTCAAAAAGCGAAGCTCAATGGTTGACCGGTAGAGCTTCCAGGTCCTTCACAGGTGACGATGGGGCAAGACACGGCCCAGGGAGTAACGACTCGACCTACCTCCGTTCTTGCCTTACTGGAGCACCACTCCGGAACACTGCTCTTCACGAAGCAGGTACGTCGGTGTAAACACAATATCCGACAGCGTTGTACCTCCCGGTTCCTCCCTTTATAGGGCGTGTTTTCCTTGAGTTATGTAACAGCTCTCCTGTTTACATAAGGGCGTGTTTTCCTTGAGTTATGTAACAGCTCTCCTGTTTACATAAGGGCGTGTTTTCCTTGAGTTATGTAACAGCTCTCCTGTTTACATAACCTCTCAACCGCTAAGCATCCTGGGAGATGTAGTCCATTTTCGCTGGTTACCGTTTTCTTCCCCTCGTATGACAGGAATTCTTGACAGTACATCCTCCCTCTCAGCGGCTCCCCACGGGTCCAGCGCTGGCAGGAAAACGCCGATGGAACAAGGAGACCAAGCGCGGAGCATGAACCCCTTCAGCCGGTTCCCATGACTGCTCCTCCGGGCCATAGCCTTTCCACGCAACCAGGTACCACAGCTTCCCCCTGCGCCATTTGGACGCCCGTATGCCCGACACTTCATACTCCACCTCCGACTCCACGCAGACCGGCCTAGGTGTCCCAGACGGCTTGGAGGGTGCAGGTTTGAGCAATGATACATGAAAGACAGGGTGTATCCGCAATGACTGGGGCAAGCACACCTTCACGTTCACGGGACCCATACACTTGGTAATTCGATAGGGGCCCATGTACTTGGGATGGAACACACTGTTCTTTCGAAACCTCATGTTTCTTGTGGATATCCAGACGTAGTCTCCAGTGCGGTACAGGGGCCCGGGCCTTCTCTTCCTGTCTGCCGCAGCCTTGTATCTTCTCTTGGCCTCTATTAGGACAGCCCTTGAGCGCATCAACGTGTCTTTTATGTGTGCCACCCTGTCCGCTGTGGCGGGAATCCTGTCCTCTCTGAACGGATGTAGAAATGGCAAGAACCTGGGATGTTGGCCATAGTTGCTATAGAACGGAGATGACTGTGTGGAGCTGTGAGTGGCGTTGTTATAGGCTATCTCTGCAACCCATAGCAAGTCGACCCATTCTTCCCTGCCCTGGTCCACAAAACATCGCAGATACTGTTTGAGCGTTTGGTTCAGGCGCTCGGTTTGGCCGTCCGTTTGAGGGTGGTAGCTGGTGGACAGGGCGGTCTTAACATGCAGCGCAGTGCACCAAGTCTTCCAGAATTGCGCAGTAAACTGCGACCCCCGGTCCGACACGATCACCCCAGGTAATCCATGCAGTCGTACCACATTCTTTAGAAGTAGTGACGCCAATTCCCCGGCCGTAGGGACTCTCTTGCAGGGGATGAAGTGCCCCATTTTCGTCAAGTAATCCACCACCACCAGTATTGCCGTCATCCCCTGGTTTACCGGTAGGCCCACCACGAAGTCCAGTGATATGCTATCCCATGGTCTATCCGGGGTCGGAAGTGGATGTAAGAGCCCTTGGGTTCGGCCATGGTCGGCCTTCATGGTAGCACACGTAGGACACTCCTGTCCCCACCTCCTGACATCCACTCTCATGGTTGGCCACCAGAAATGCCGTCCCATGCTAGCCACCGTTTTTTCAAAGCCCAAATGACCTGCGCATGGAGAGTCATGGCACCAGATGAATGCTTGTTTCCTTAGCCTAGGCGTGGGTATCAATAGGCACCTGCCCTTCAGGGGTATCCCGTCCTTCAGCTGCCATTCTCTGTGACTGAGGAGCCACCTCCGCCATGCGAACGACCTGATCCCTCTCTTTATTCCCCTCAGGAAAGTATCCGGTTGGATAACCCCCAATACCATCCTCGGGGAAATGATGGAACGCTCGGTCGCAGGCAATGGTTCCTTAACTGCAGATTGACGGGACAGGGCGTCCGCCTTCCGGTTTTCCGTCCCCGGCCGATATGTGATGCGGAAGTTGAACCCCGCAAAGAAGATCATCCACCGCAGCTGCCTGGGAGAAAGGTGTCTTGTGGCCGTCATGAACTGTAGATTCCGATGGTCCGTGTACACCGATACCACATGTCTTGCCCCCATCAACCAATGCCTCCATTCGGTGAAGGCGTCCTTGATTGCGAGAAGCTCCTTCTCCGCAATATGGTAGTTGCGTTCGGCGTCGTTGAGTTTGCGGGACATGTACGCAACGGGATGAAGCACCCCTGTGTCGTGGTTGCGTTGGGACAAGATAGCCCCCAGCGCCACATCCGAAGCGTCCGCTTCCACCACGTAGGGGAGATCCGGATCGGGGTGAGCCAACACCGGCGCCTTACCAAAGGCGCTTTTCAGGGCCTCAAAGGCTGTGTTCGCTTCAGGGGACCAGACAAACTCCTTGGACTTCCTCAGTAGCTGTGTGATTGGGACCACCAATCCTGAAAATCCATCTATAAACCGCCTGTAAAAGTTGGCGAAGCCAATGAAACTTTGGACGTCCTTCACGCTTTGGGGCACCGGCCATTCTTTCACCGCCTTGATCTTTCGTTCTGCCATCTCCTGTCCCTCTGGACTCAGCATCACTCCGAGGAATTCCACGGACGTGACGTGGAAGTCACACTTGCTGAGTTTACAAAACAGCATGTGTTCCCTCAGCTTTTGGAGCACAGCTTTGACGTGGTGTACGTGCTCCTCCACACTGGACGAGTAGATGAGGATGTCGTCGATATATACGACCACGTAGATATCCAACTCCTCTCTGAATACCTCATTCAAAAAGTACTGAAAGGCTGCCGGGGCGTTGCACAGACCGAACGGCATGACGAGGTACTCAAAAAGGCCGAACCTGGTCTTAAAGGCGGTCTTCCACTCGTCTCCGTCCCTCATGCGCACCAGATGGTATGCCCCTTTCAAATCCAACTTGGTGTAGATACGAGCTTTCTTGACCTGTTCCAGAAGTACACTGATGAGAGGCAAGGGGTACCGATTTTTTATGGTTATCGCATTCAATGCCCGAAAGTCCACACAGGCTCTCAGCTCCCCATTAGCTTTCGGGATGAAGAAGAGTGGCGAGGCGGCCGGAGACTTGGACGGGCGGATGAATCCTAGCTTGAGGAGTTTATCCAGGTACCCCCGGAGATGCACGTTTTCAGGCTCCGTCAGGGCATACAGCCTGCCGCTGGGAACGCTGGCCCCTGGCACCAGGTCGATCTGGCAGTCAAACTGTCTATGTGGAGGTAGCACTTCCGCCTTCACCTCATCAAATACATCCTCAAAACTGTGATAAGCCTGGGGGAGAGCCACATCTTTTTCTGCCGCTGTAGCCACCGTCTGACTCCCGCTCTCATCTGCGTCAAGGGATTCCGTTCTTTTTCCACAATGCAGGATGCAATACGGTGACGTCATTTCGACGCGATGTGTTGGCCAATCCACAGAGGGGTTGTGTTTCTGTAGCCACGGCAATCCCAATATGACGCCATATTGGGGCGCTCGGATGATGTTAAAATCGATTTGTTCCAAATGGTTCCTCCCATATCTCATCGGAAGGACCCCCGTGTGCTGCCCGATGGGCCCCGTCACTAATCGCCTTCCGTCTACAGCATAGACGTCTTCGGGTACAGCTTTGGGAAGAAGCACTAGCCCTAGCCTGCATGCCTCGTTGTGGTCCATAAACATGCCAGTGGCCCCTGAATCCACCATGGCCACAACGGGTATCCACTGGTCATGCACTCCCACGTGCACCGTGAGAAACAGGTGTCGGTGTCCCTTAGTGACCGAGTTGGAAAGTGAAGGGATGGATGAGTGACTCCGAGATGCCCCTTCTTTGGTCTGGGAGTCCTCTAGTTTTCCGCCGGTATGTCCACCACGGCTGTTACCGACCGGTTGGCCCGATAACGTGACGTCTTCGGTTTGGCAGGGCATTCACGTACGTAGTAGCCTTTTTTGCCACAATATAGGCACAATCCTTGTTTACGGCGTGACTCTTTCTCCGTGGCTGTGAGGCTCGCTCGTATTGCGCCGATGTCCATGGGTTCTCCCTTGGATGCGGTGGAAGTTTCAGGACTTCCCACCGTCACATAGGATGGAAGGGATTTTCCTTTTCTCCCATGATCCCCCTTTCTTTCACTTAGTCTATGTTCCAGCCGTAATACCAGGTTGATAAGGCCCTCACATGTCTTGGGTTGAGGGTCAATATGAGCCACGGCGTCCTTGAGCTCATCGCACAGCCCTTGATGGAAGAGCGCCGCCTGTTTAGCAACAGGCCACTTGGTTTCCGCAACCAGCCGTCGGAACGCGTTGAGATACTGCACCAGGTCGTTGGATCCCTATCTCAACTCAAGCATTTCACGGTCCGCCGTGTATGAGTCCGCCCTTCTGTCGAATACCTTCAGGAATTCCTCGCGAAAAGCACCCCAATCACATAAGATGGGGTCATCCCTGCTCACCAGAGGTACGGCCCATTGTGCCGCGTTTCCAGCCAAATAGGAAATAAGGAAAGCCACACGAGCCTGACTCGTGGGGAACGCCTTTGGTTTGCACGATAAATGTAGCGCCACTTGTGTGAGGAATACCTGCACTGTGTTAGGATCCCCACTGTACCTCTCTGGTGTTGCCAAGGGGATGGCTACCGGCATTTCCACTACTACAGCAGGGGTCTGGTTCGTGAGGGAGGGGCTGGGCGTGAGCGGGTCCAATTGGATAGCATCCAGTCTGGCTTTTACATCGGCTGTTTCTTGCCTAGAGGCAGCCAATTCAACTTGCACGGTCGCTAAAGCAGCCAGCACATCATCAAGTGTTGCCATGTCTGTTATCGACCGGGAGACAGTTAGTGTTATTAAGGTCGGATATTTTGTAACGCCCTGAACGTCTCAGGATCGTTTAACAGACACGATAATGAGGACGCAGCCACTTGTGAAGGGTTAGTTATTTTAATGAAGGCAAAAACAATACAAAGAATAAACAAAGTTATAGTCACTGGAATCCTCCAGGCTAAGGACGTTACCAGCCCACCGCACGGATGGTCCTAACCGTCCTCTGCATATACGCCGATCCCGGCGTATGCCAACAGAGGGCAGAAATGAAATGGCCGACAATGCCAATCGGTAGGCTGTGAGGGGCACGAAGAGTGTTGGGGAGAATCGAGGAGTCAGGGAAACACCCAGCCGGGGTCTCTACCTGAAGGGAGCAGCCGCTCAACCTCTTCCTCAGACTGCACCGGGACGCGGAGTCACCTCCTGGTGATGCGTCACCGATACCCCAATCAAAAGCAAGAAGACTGAACCGAGAGCAGCCGCTCGATCGATCCTGTGGACTTCCGAGTCTGTAACGCGGCAAACACCTCCTGGTGTGCGTTACAGCTGGCAGTCCCTGTATCTCTGGTCGGGCTGGAAGTTACAACTCCAACCAGCAAAAGCGCCACTGCGCTTTGACTCAGCCGAGTCAAAAAGCGAAGCTCAATGGTTGACCGGTAGAGCTTCCGGGTCCTTCACAGGTGACGATGGGGCAAGACACGGCCCAGGGAGTAACGACTCGACCTACCTCCGTTCTTGCCTTACTGGAGCACCACTCCGGAACACTGCTCTTCACGAAGCAGGTACGTCGGTGTAAACACAATATCCGACAGCGTTGTACCTCCCGGTTCCTCCCTTTATATGGCTTGTTTTCCTTGAGTTATGTAACAGCTCTCCTGTTTACATAAGGGCGTGTTTTCCTTGAGTTATGTAACAGCTCTCCTGTTTACATAAGGGCGTGTTTTCCTTGAGTTATGTAACAGCTCTCCTGTTTACATAACCTCTCAACCGCTAAGCATCCTGGGAGATGTAGTCCGTTTTCGCTGGTTACCGTTTTCTTCCCCTCGTATGACAGGAATTCTTGACAAATGGATTACATTTCCTAAATTTTCTTTCAAGATCTGAAAAAAAGAAACAAAAGTATTAATATTCAACAATACATTTTCTTAAGCAGTACATGTTTTTTCATATCTAACAAGGCAATTTTTTGCCCTTTTTTTTGCTGTTTTCAGAATATATTGAATTTCACTGAAAATAGTGATATCAATTGTTTTCATCATTTAACAGCGGGCAAAAAAAAAAAACAATCTGAAAGATTGTTTAAAAAAAGCCCTGAATCTCTTCTCACTAAAACAGACCTTGATAGAAATGTCACAAATATATTAAAAATACCTTCTAAGAACAATAACTATTTGCAATAAATAACGTCTGTAAATCTTGCTGCTTAAGCACGTACACCAAAATAATATCTGTCAAACAAGTCCACAATTGTTACCTTTACCTTTCCTTGAGGCCAAATGGTAATATTAAAATCCTTAGTAAGTGAAATATCCAATGTTAATCCTATAAAATTGAAATAATGGTTTCTTCAGATGTTGGAATTTGTATCTAAAATTTTGGTTTTAGAAAAATTAAGTAACAATTTGGTAAATCATAAGGCAAACATTGCTTGAAAATCAATTGAGAATCATTACAGTGTCCATCCTTTTTCACATTTAAGATAAACTGTGTAATGACCAGAAGTTATAGAAGGTCCATCATGAAAAATAATTGCAACTGCAACAAAAGTTTTACCTGATATTGATAATTGATTTCCTACAAACTTCTTTAGTAAAGTTTCCATTTTAGTTCCATCTGCTCTACAACGTTGCATCATTAAAATTACATACTGTCCATATTTATGTAAAAATAACGTTGATAACATGTCTGATTTACATTGAGAACATTCCATGTTGTGATTTGCATCTTTAACTAATTTACTAAAAGTCACTGTTTTACTCTCTGGTAATGTTAAATATATGAACCTTTCAGAATCAACATTACTGCTGCATGTGTTCATACAGTTTTCACAACAATGTTCCCATTTATATGAGACACCTAATATATTTTCCATTTCTACCCCTTCATCTTCCAGTACCATAAGCATATACATCAAGAATTCCTGTGCATCTTGATGGACATCTTGTGTAAACTGTGTACATCCAGAACATTCATCTAAAAGATTTCTAACATCAGAAGCACTTTCTATTTTAGTTTTATCATTACTCAGCTTCTCATAAAGGAGACTCAGCAGAGAACAGAATCTTTTTTCATGATTTAGTATTATCTGCTCTTGTAAAATTTGAAGATAAAATACAACATTGAGCACTACATTTGCGTAGCAGTTGACACCAGAGCTATTTTCAAAATGACAACCAACAACCTCTTCAACACTGTCCTTTTTCTTTTTGCTTGCAGTCACATTACTCTCTTTTTGCTTTCTCTTCTGTACATCCTCATTACAAATATTTTCAAATCTCCTTTTCCGACAAACAACACATTTTTCAAACACAAGATACTGACCTAAATGAGGAGCATAGCTTCTTCTTAATCTATTATACTCCTTTACACAGTTTGCATCAGCACTAACTTTTGAGTCATCAAAGTCTATCATGAATAAACCAGATATTTTTTCCACGCGTGACAAACCAACATATGCCATACCTTCTTTAAACACAGTAGATCCAATGTTTACAAATGCACTATCTACAGTTAATCCTTGAGATTTGTGAATAGTTACTGCATATGTTAGAGAAAACGGAAACTGCTTCCTACGTACATATAAGTCTTTCACAAGCAAGAAACGAACTGAACAACGACAAATATCTTTAACCTCTTCAATCTGATCAAATTTAATTTTAAAAAATTCAATTCCAACTTTTTTCTGGTAATTAACAAAACCCACAACTTTACCCATAGCTCCGTTCACTAAACCTTTCTCTACATCCAAATTACGTCTTAAAATTACTCGACAGTTCATACATACATAAAGATTATTTTCTAAACCGGCTGTTTGAGATGTTTTTCTATAGAGAATCCAATTTACTTGTCAATTTGTTTGTCAATATAATAGTTATTCCTTCATGTTGTATTTTATTCACAGCTTCCAGTTTGACAATCTCTCAATTTTCCAATTTCAAAAGTTCTTGATTGAATATCGAGCATTCATGTAGTGTTGGCATTAAGCAGATTACAGTATTTTTTCCAGCAATGTTCTTGTATTTTTTCTCTGGAACTATTTGTTCTGTTGGAAACACATTACATAGCAATCGACTCTGTAAAGCTTTTCTGCCATGTTCTGTGAGTAGTCCAATTCTGATATCTTTGAGAATACTTGCAAAATCCTCATCATTGGCTTGCCGCATATTGGTAATGAGTTCTTTATACTCAAAGTATGTTCAAATATTCACATTACCTATACTTCCTAATGACTTTTTCGTGTCTTCATGTGTAAGGGTTTGAAATACTGGTTGTCCTTTAACTGGAGTAAGCTGCAGAAGATCCCCAAAAACTATAAACTGTTTTCCTCCAAATAGCACGTCATAGTTTGTCTTTAGAATTTGCTGCATTCTTAAATGCATAAAGGCAAGCATTAAGCTTGATACCATGCTTACCTCATCAATGATGAGAACTTTCATTTTTTTCAATACTCTTGCAACTTCAAAACATGCTTGTCCTGTTAGCTTGTGGTATTGTATTTTGTTCTCGTGCTCTACTGGTAACATTTTGCAAACGATGGAGGGTAATTCCTTTTATGTTATATGCTGCTAACCCAGTTGGAGCAGTAACAACACAAGACAAAGTTGAATCTGTTTTTTGCTGTAGGTAGCTTCTAATTACTTTAATCAAGAAACTTTTTCCAGTTCCGGTTTGTCCACTCACATACATTCTGATTGGTTGAAATGATGTGACTGAGCACTCTTTATTTTCATGTAGTAATCCGTGATCAATTTTTTTTCTGACTTCCTCATAAATTTGTTGTTGTTCATCATTCAGTTGTTGTTCCATATTTGGTAAGTTTATTAAATCTTCCTGAGCTTAATTCATAGCTGTTTCGACTTCAGTCATGGCTATTGCAGCTTCATTTTCTACGATTGGTTGTCCTAGAGGATCTTGACTGAACGTCCTAGAACTTTGACTGTCTTGAGAACTGTCTCTAGCTACTTCAGCTGCAATTGTTGCTTCTTGTTCAATTTCTTCATTTAACATTTGAACATAAGTTGAGAAAGTACTGCATTCTATGCTATCTTTGCAAGCATTAAAGGAATCTTCATAGCTCTGAAAATCTCCAAGTAGTTCGTCCTCTGAACGCCATGGTTTAAACAGCTGTAAAAGTGCCAAGTAGTAAAATTCCTTTTTGTCAGTAGTGTCACAACTCAGCTTCCGGTGATTAATCAAACTTCCTTTTGTTTGTTTTACCAAACATCCTTCCTCACCAGTGACTTTATATTTTCCATTGTTGATGTCTTCTGTGGTATTCCGTTTATAAATGTAGTTCTGCAGCACTTCATATAGACACATGTTCTCAAGATGATGACTTCTTTGTGGGTAATATGTGTCCAACATGTTTGTTCTTAAAATGTCTGTACTTTCAGGTTCATACTCTGCTAAATATTCAATTTCTCGAACAGATTTCAGTACCCGATTTCTCATTCCTGCAAGGCCTAAACTTACCCAAATTGTTCTTCTGGATTTGGAGTACAGACTTGCAGATGATAACCTATCTGAGCATTCATACGATCCAATTTCTCGATGCGATAACATCTTTAAACTGAAACTGTATAGCTTTTTACTGACAGTCTTCTCGTGAGAAATCTCTTCCCACATTTCTTTCAATTCTGTTTTCTCAGATTTAGTGATGTAAGATGTGACATACCGAGCAACAGCAATAGAATTGTCAGCTACATACTGTATATCCATGTTAGCATTCCACATGGATAAAATGACTGGGTTGTAGTCATTTATATATTTTGACTCTTCTTTTCTTCTTAGGTTGTAGGTATTCTTAGGCGATTTTCTTGTAATAGTAAGTCGCACAGCTGACATAAAACTGTTTACTCTTCCTTTTGAAAGAACAGGTCATGGAAATCCAAATCAACATTTTGTGTAGAATTTATCTTTACTCTTGTACTTTCGTCGACAGTATTTTCCACACCGATGTCTTTGGAAACGTAAAACTTGCTCTTTTAAGTTTTTTTCTTCTGTGCTTTTAGGTATAGCACATGTTGCATATTCTTCAATGAAAGATAAAACTGCATCATCAGAATCTGTTCCAAATTTTGGGGCATCCTTGATCCACAACAGCATATGAATATGAGGAGCACCTCTTGCTTGGTACTCTTTTCTCCAAAAGAAATCCACAACTTCTCCAAGAGGTGGATTTTTTTTATTGCAGATGAAGGACATCATAGCCTCAAATCTATGATTGAAATATCTGCAAACATTAACCGGATCCAATGAGCACAATTCTCCTGCTGTCTTGTATTGGATGTTTTCAATATTTGAATTTGCCTCTCGAAGAAAATCCAGTAAATCATCCCAAGATTACTCAGCACAGCTTAGGGTAAGGAACCATGTAGGAGTTCCTAAATTCCGTAACATACATTTCAATTCTCCATGGCGTCGGTACCAATATTCATTAGTTCCTCGCTGACAAGCCATCAAATTTATCAATTGAGATTCCAAATGATCATCTCGCTGTTGCACTTTGTTCATAAAATCCTTTGCAGACACATTATGTAGATGTACTCCAGTTTTTAAAATGTGATTTACTGCATAAGATAGTGCAGACAAGTCACTTTCAAATAAAAGATGGAACAAATATGGAATACTTTGACGAAATCTTGGATCTTCTGCATATAACCTTGTAGTCCGATACTCAGAAGCAGGAATCTGTACTGGACGTTCATCATATCGTCCACCTTTTCCTGTAGGAAACAACTGGGGAAAACAACGAGCTTCCAAGCTCTCCTCCCATACACTCACGGGAGTTCCTTGTGCTTTTTTCATCTGAAACAGATCAATAGTGTTTCCCATAACTTCTTTAGAATGAAGAGGATGTATGCTGAAATGTTCATAAATTTCTTCTTCTTTTGACTTATCCACTTTTTCAAATTGCCCAGCTGGTATTCCTGAGTCTGCTAGTAAAACTTCTTCATCTTCATCCATATAAATTGTTTCATACCATTTAATATTTATTTTCAAATATAAATTTGCTCTTTGTACTTTTCGTACATCTACCAGCTCCTGCCAAATTTTCTTATTCTTTGTTGGTACTCCATTAACCAGAATAACTAATGGTTCAGTTTCCAATCTATCTGCATCAATTGTTTCCATATTTTTTTTCAAATCCAATGGCAAATAGACAACTCTTCCTTTTAAACCTCTTTGTAAATTCGAAGGAGGTAATTTACCTGTTTTTGGCTCCATACGCACTATGGTCTGAAACGGATGGACACATTGAATGAGTATAGACTCATACGTATTTAAATCAGAAAGTTCTGCAGGAATATCAACCAATTCTAAATTTTTATGTACAGCTCTGGCTGGCATTCTATTTTCTTCTAACTTGTTATAACAGTATTTACAAATACGCTGATCTTCACCCAAATCAAAACTATTTTCCAGAAATATATATGTTGCAAAATCCGTCCACTTATAATTATCTTCATTTTCACTTTTTTTATACAGATCAACATTTCTTGTTTGAATTTTATAATGGCTTCTCCGGCAACAAATACAAGTATATGTGGTCTTTCATTAGAGATGATAGCAAATTTTGTCATTTCATCTTCAAATATTTTACTAACAGTGAGTTCTACATTCTCTTCCACATTTTCCTCAATAACTGTGTCATTTCCTGCACTTTCTTGCTCTGGACCAAAGTAACATAACTGAATATCATCAGTAACCTTCACTACATCTGATACAGATCCACGGAACAGAGCACTATTCAACTCATTTAACTTTAGTGCTGGACTTTTAGCAAAATACAATGTTCTCACAAACTTTCTCATTTCAGTATGATGAACAGCCAGCATCCTAAAATGGTGAAAAACACTTTGGCAAACTTTCCTAGATAGACAAGCAAGAGAATGTCCTTGCAAACCAGTATTCTCTCTCACTCTGCATGGGTCTAGTCTTTGAAGCACCTTAATCTTTTGTTTAACACTCTTTTTACTATATTCTCTTAGGAAGTCACGTAATTTATCAATAGATTCCTGTCGCACAGTGCAAATACTACTACAATTCCAAGTGTACACTGGGGCTTTAGGATGTCTCCCCATAACCTCATCAGCTAACACTTCTTCCTCATTTCTTGGAACCATTTTCTCCTTTTCCATTACACAACCATCTTTAACTTCATAAGCTCGACCATTGGTGTCAACTGCATGCAACAAACTATTACTTTGAAGATAACTCTCTTCATTAAAAAATGGCTCAGTACTTGAACTATGCTTCCATTCTCCTAAGAACACTTTACAAAAGTTATTTTTTTTCACTACTCTTTTCCTTTTGCTTTGTGACTTCATTGCTTTGACAAATTTTTCTAATCTACGCATCCTGTTCAAAATTAAAATGAATAGTTTTCATTTTATTTCCAAAGCCTTAGCAACAATTGTTTCAATATATTTCTTTTGTTTATAAAATTTGTTTTTCTTCTTATATTTTTTCACATCCTTAAGCAAATTTAACATCACTCTTCTCTGAAACATTTTTCTACGAATGTTTTTAAAATCTATTTTTCGTGTTAAGTCACTCTTTCTTACTTCTGATTCAACATTGGCTTTTCGTATTTTCTGTCGACTCTGTTGTTGTTTTGTACTTGAAACACTATTTGCAGTGGATATTTTCTTAACATTTTTTCTTTGTTTGAAGATATTTAAAAAAAAATCCTTAGTCTGCTTACCAGACGACTTTTTCTTTTTTCCAACATGAGGTTCTTCAACTATTTTTTTTGGTCCAGTTTTCTTCAAATATAGATGTTGTTGCTGTTCTTTTCTCTTTCTTGACTTTATAGGCATCTTTAATTAATTTCACTGTTGTTCAGCAATACCTGAAAGAACCTAAAAAAAAATACCTTTATGTAATTTTAATACATTACGTTTTTTTTTTGAGCTTTTCAAATCCTATCATATGACCTGTCCCTTTCCTACAACTGCAAGTCTGACAGAACAAGAGCAACACGTATTAAATCTCTAACATCAATTCCTGTGTGCACACACAGACTCATGGTGTGATTCTAGGCAAAAAACGATTTTGGTTTGGCAATTTCAAAGCACATTTACTACTGTGGAAGAGTAAGTGATAATTACTATGGCAGCCTGACACATTTTCCTTATATTTTAGAGAGGCAGAAAAGAGTACATGTCCTAACAGCTACTTGAGACCATCAGCATGTGTTACAGGGTGAGTGATTAGAGTAGAGCAAAGGAAATGAGCCTTGGTGACGTTGAATGTGTTAGCATTACACACTGCTATCTGAAATACCAGACAGAGCTGAATAGTAAGCATGAGAGTACAGGAGAAGCACCTGTCTGCGTGCTAAGAGCGTGCTTCTGGAGACCGTGTATTGTCAGGTGCAACACAGATCTGCATGTCCGCTTGCACAACTGCATGAAGACTGCAGACAAGTATGTAAGACTACATGTGTGGTAAAGGTTAATTGGACTTTGAACATGTAAAAACTACCTCACCCATTGCGGGAGTGGAAGGAAAATGTACCATGCTAATTTCAAATGTGTTAGCATTTGCCTCGCATTTGTGAGAAAGTGATTTCTGATAAATGCTAACCATCACAGTTCTTGAAAACAAGCTCCCCCTTTCCAGCGAGTGCAAGTCTAACAGAGCAAGAGCAACACGGATTAAATCTCTGAGAAGAATTACTGTGTGCACACAGACTCATGGTGTGATTCTAGGCGCAAAACAGTATCCCTGGGTGATACCAGTACACCTTAACTTATGGTGAAGACATACTCCATAATATCTGACATGTTCAAGGCACTTAAATATCTTCCTTAACATAAAATGAAAAACTCAACTTTTAAAGTGGTAGGAAAATGTACCATGCTAATTTAAAATGTGTTAGCATTTGCCTCTCATTTGTGAGAAAGTGATTTCTGCTGAATGCTAACCATCACAGTTCTTGAAAACAAGCTGCCCCTTTCCTGCGAGTGCAAGGCTAACAGAGCAAGAGCAACACAAATTAAATCTCTGAGAAGAATTACTGTGTGCAGACAGACTCATGGTGTGATTCTAGACACAAAGCATTATTTCTGGGCGATACCAGTACACCTTAACTTATGGTGAAGACATTCTCCATAATATCTTTCAAGTTCAAGGCACTTAAATATCTTCCTTAACATAAAATGTAAAACACAACTTTTTAAGTGGTAGGAAAATGTACCATGCTAATTTCAAATGTGTTAGCATTTGCCTCTCATTTGTGAGAATGTGATTTCTGCTGAATGCTAACCATCACAGTTCTTGAAAACAAGCTCCCCCTTTCCTGCGAGTGCAAGTCTAACAGAGCAAGAGCAACACGGATTAAATCTCTGAGAAGAATTACTGTGTGCACACAGACTCATGGTGTGATTCTAGGCGCAAAACAGTATCCCTGGGTGATACCAGTACACCTTAACTTATGGTGAAGACATACTCCATAATATCTGACATGTTCAAGGCACTTAAATATCTTCCTTAACATAAAATGTAAAACACAACTTTTAAAGTGGTAGGAAAATGTACCATGCTAATTTAAAATGTGTTAGCATTTGCCTCTCATTTGTGAGAAAGTGATTTCTGCTGAATGCTAACCATCACAGTTCTTGAAAACAAGCTGCCCCTTTCCTGCGAGTGCAAGGCTAACAGAGCAAGAGCAACACAAATTAAATCTCTGAGAAGAATTACTGTGTGCAGACAGACTCATGGTGTGATTCTAGACACAAAGCATTATTTCTGGGTGATACCAGTACACCTTAACTTATGGTGAAGACATACTCCATAATATCTTTCAAGTTCAAGGCACTTAAATATCTTCCTTAACATAAAATGTAAAACACAACTTTTTAAGTGGTGGGAAAATGTACCATGCTAATTTCAAATGTGTTAGCATTTGCCTCTCATTTGTGAGAAAGTGATTTCTGCTGAATGCTAACCATCACAGTTCTTGAAAACAAGCTGCCCCTTTTCTGCAAGTGCAAGTCTAACAGAGCAAGAGCAACATGGATTACATCTCTGAGAAGAATTCCTGTGTACACACAGACTCATGGTGTGATTCTAGGCACAAAACAGTATCCCTGGGTGATACCAGTACACCTTAACTTATGGTGAAGACATACTCCATAATATCTGACATGTTCAAGGCAGTTACATATCTTCCTTAACATAAAATGTAAAACACAACTTTTAAAGTGGTAGGAAAATGTGCCATGCTAATTTCAAATGTGTTAGCATTTGCCTCTCATTTGTGAGAAAGTGATTTCTGCTGAATGCTAACCATCACAGCTCTTGAAAACAAGCTGCCCCTTTCCTGCGAGTGCAAGTCTAACAGAGCAAGAGCAACACGGATTAAATCTCTGAGAAGAATTCCTGTGTGCACACAGACTCATGGTGTGATTCTAGGCACAAAACAGTATCCCTGGGTGATACCAGTACACCTTAACTTATGGTGAAGACATACTCCATAATATCTTTCAAGTTCAAGGCACATAAATATCTTCCTTAACATAAAATGTAAAACACAATTTTAAAAGTGGAAGGAAAATGTACCATGCTAATTTCAAATGTGTTAGCATTTGCCTCTCATTTGTGAGAAAGTGATTTCTGCTGAATGCTAACCATCACAGTTCTTGAAAACAAGCTGCCCCTTTCCTGCGAGTGCAAGTCTAACAGAGCAAGAGCAACACAAATTAAATCTCTGAGAAGAATTCATGTGTGCACACAGACTCATGGTGTGATTCTAGGCACAGAACAGTATTCCTGGGTGATACCAGTACACCTTAACTTATGGTGAAGACATACTCCATAATATCTGACATGTTCAAGGCAGTTAAATATCTTCCAAAACATAAAATAAAGAAGAATCACATTTCTATTATTTATATCCAAATACACCACATACATCCCCCCTCAAATTCATAACTCACCTTTTAAAAGTAGTTAGTTGAGAAAGAAATGTGCCACTCACACAGCAGATTATCAGAGCCAGAATCTCTGAACTGTACACCTCTCAGCAGAACCATTAAATGGCAATGTTTCCCTCTCTTTTTTCACACATATACATGTTAACTTCAAATCACAGTGTTTCCCACATTTTTTCAAATGGAATCACACATTTCTATTGGTTGCAAATTTCAACCCTTTCCAAATGATCCCTTCCCCCAACATGACTTCTGCCTGCTACCATAGCAACAGGTCATGGAACACTGGTGTGAGCAGAGAGGTCAGAAGTTCAGCACACAATGTTTCAAATCCAAATAGCAAGAGTGCTTGACTTTTGAAACCTAACAGCAAATCCAAACTAATGTTCTGTGGGAACACATTTTCTGAACCAATACAAAACATGCTTTTAAAAATGTAAACATACAGCCTAGTTTTTACTGTTGAATGGTCTGAAACAGCCAATGATTTCTTTTTATTTTAAAAAAAGTATGTAAGCCTCCATTTTACAACTATTTTTCTTTTCATATTGCCATTCTACTGAAAGACACCTTCTGAGTGCATCCATATCTCCTTGGAGGATGTTCACAGTGTGGATTATAGGTCACAGCTATGTCTTCTGGAGTGAAAAGTTTGCAGAAAAAAGAGGTATTGTGAAAGATCTTGCTTTGCCAAATGTAGACATTAAATGGATTGGTCAGAGAGGGTTAAAGTGGCACCAATTAAAGACTTTGGTGAAAACCTTTCTACATCTCCCACAGCCTAACCTTATTATTGTGCACTGTGGTGGAAATGACCTAGGCACTTTAACTGGGGTAGGTCTGGAAAGGCTTATTAACAACACCTTTGTGCAATTGATGTCACTTTTTCCACAAACTGCCTTTGTATATTCTAATATATGCCAAAGGAAAAAGTGGAACTGGTCCAACCAACATTGTCCGCAGATTGACAAAGCAAGAAAGCACATCAATAAGTCTGTTTCTGCTTTCCTCAGAGACTATGGTATGGGTTCTATATACCACAACAACTTGCGTTACAACATGCAAGGCATTTATAGAGGAGACGGTGTACATTTCAATGATGAAGGGAACAGAGTCTTCCTCTTGAACTTTAGACTCTGCATCGGTACTTACTTGTAGGTACCAAAAAACACTCAATAAACACAACGGCTCTTTTTAGAGCCACCTAATATCTAAACACTTAATCTTCTTTTTTAAATCTTTTTTTTTTTAATTTTTTGCCGTGCGCGCCCGGTGCGCGCACCTCGCAAATTAAAAAAAAAAATTAAAATCTTTTTTTGGCCCTTCGTGGTCCCACTGTGACCCCCTGACAAACGCTAGGGGGTCAGGAACTCCCTACCCTGCCCCCTTTTCACGTTCTCCACCTTTCCTTTTCAGTGTGACAGACAAAATGGCGGCGGACACTTCCTGATTTCGACCGATTCGAATGTTTACACACATGTAACAAGCAATCAGAATTTCGCTCACGCACGTTAGGGTGCGCGCACCGTACGCTTTCGGTGCGCGCACGGTACGCGCTTATAGATATTTATATGCTTTTAAATGCAATTTTCTCAGGAACTACTGAACAGTTTGACATAAGACAGTCAAAAGGCACTTCCCTGACCTGAGGACTACTTCTCTGCCAAATTTCAAGTAATTCTGTTCAGCCGTTCGGGCTGTACCTTCGACTAAAGGTCCTATGGGAAAATGCATGGGGAAAACGCGTTTTGGGACCCCCCATTTTTCTCGGCCCCCGCTTGACGAATCACCCCCAGACTTTCAGGGTAGGAGCTGAGC
This sequence comes from Triturus cristatus, assembly GCF_964204655.1. NCBI lineage: Eukaryota > Metazoa > Chordata > Amphibia > Caudata > Salamandridae > Triturus > Triturus cristatus. Next base: position 84,340,748 of record NC_140587.1, on the reverse strand, counting down.
GGAGCGCCCCATTAGTTTTGAAAATTTCGTGAGGATTCGTCAACCGGCGCCAAAGTTATTCAAAATAGAATTTTGAGATTTCCTATGGAAACACAATCCTAACTATAACTATCTACTGGCGACCGCCAGTAGATAATATGTGTATATATATATTCACTGAAAAAACCATAGGTTTCACACATGTTATAGTTAGCGTAAATTTTACTGATAAAAAACCAATGAAATTCCCCCGTTATAGTTACTGCAGGCAACTATAACTCACGCGACCGCAATCCTCTGCTGATGCTAATACTGTATTTAGACTCTTATTTGCCCATGTCTTCTTCCATACATTTTTAGCTATACATATATTACAAATATTTTTTTTTCATAAAGACACATATGTCATCAGCAGAAGATTGCGGTCGTCGCACTGCATTTCACAATCGCGATTTGTAACGGTAAAACTTCTTCATCTTCATCCATATAAATTGTTTCATACCATTTAATATTTATTTTCAAATATAAATTTGCTCTTTGTACTTTTCGTACATCTACCAGCTCCTGCCAAATTTTCTTATTCTTTGTTGGTACTCCATTAACCAGAATAACTAATGGTTCAGTTTCCAATCTATCTGCATCAATTGTTTCCATATTTTTTTTCAAATCCAATGGCAAATAGACAACTCTTCCTTTTAAACCTCTTTGTAAATTCGAAGGAGGTAATTTACCTGTTTTTGGCTCCATACGCACTATGGTCTGAAACGGATGGACACATTGAATGAGTATAGACTCATACGTATTTAAATCAGAAAGTTCTGCAGGAATATCAACCAATTCTAAATTTTTATGTACAGCTCTGGCTGGCATTCTATTTTCTTCTAACTTGTTATAACAGTATTTACAAATACGCTGATCTTCACCCAAATCAAAACTATTTTCCAGAAATATATATGTTGCAAAATCCGTCCACTTATAATTATCTTCATTTTCACTTTTTTTATACAGATCAACATTTCTTGTTTGAATTTTATAATGGCTTCTCCGGCAACAAATACAAATATATGTGGTCTTTCATTAGAGATGATAGCAAATTTTGTCATTTCATCTTCAAATATTTTACTAACAGTGAGTTCTACATTCTCTTCCACATTTTCCTCAATAACTGTGTCATTTCCTGCACTTTCTTGCTCTGGACCAAAGTAACATAACTGAATATCATCAGTAACCTTCACTACATCTGATACAGATCCACGGAACAGAGCACTATTCAACTCATTTAACTTTAGTGCTGGACTTTTAGCAAAATACAATGTTCTCACAAACTTTCTCATTTCAGTATGATGAACAGCCAGCATCCTAAAATGGTGAAAAACACTTTGGCAAACTTTCCTAGATAGACAAGCAAGAGAATGTCCTTGCAAACCAGTATTCTCTCTCACTCTGCATGGGTCTAGTCTTTGAAGCACCTTAATCTTTTGTTTAACACTCTTTTTACTATATTCTCTTAGGAAGTCACGTAATTTATCAATAGATTCCTGTCGCACAGTGCAAATACTACTACAATTCCAAGTGTACACTGGGGCTTTAGGATGTCTCCCCATAACCTCATCAGCTAACACTTCTTCCTCATTTCTTGGAACCATTTTCTCCTTTTCCATTACACAACCATCTTTAACTTCATAAGCTCGACCATTGGTGTCAACTGCATGCAACAAACTATTACTTTGAAGATAACTCTCTTCATTAAAAAATGGCTCAGTACTTGAACTATGCTTCCATTCTCCTAAGAACACTTTACAAAAGTTATTTTTTTTCACTACTCTTTTCCTTTTGCTTTGTGACTTCATTGCTTTGACAAATTTTTCTAATCTACGCATCCTGTTCAAAATTAAAATGAATAGTTTTCATTTTATTTCCAAAGCCTTAGCAACAATTGTTTCAATATATTTCTTTTGTTTATAAAATTTGTTTTTCTTCTTATATTTTTTCACATCCTTAAGCAAATTTAACATCACTCTTCTCTGAAACATTTTTCTACGAATGTTTTTAAAATCTATTTTTCGTGTTAAGTCACTCTTTCTTACTTCTGATTCAACATTGGCTTTTCGTATTTTCTGTCGACTCTGTTGTTGTTTTGTACTTGAAACACTATTTGCAGTGGATATTTTCTTAACATTTTTTCTTTGTTTGAAGATATTTAAAAAAAAATCCTTAGTCTGCTTACCAGACGACTTTTTCTTTTTTCCAACATGAGGTTCTTCAACTATTTTTTTTGGTCCAGTTTTCTTCAAATATAGATGTTGTTGCTGTTCTTTTCTCTTTCTTGACTTTATAGGCATCTTTAATTAATTTCACTGTTGTTCAGCAATACCTGAAAGAACCTAAAAAAAAATACCTTTATGTAATTTTAATACATTACGTTTTTTTTTTGAGCTTTTCAAATCCTATCATATGACCTGTCCCTTTCCTACAACTGCAAGTCTGACAGAACAAGAGCAACACGTATTAAATCTCTAACATCAATTCCTGTGTGCACACACAGACTCATGGTGTGATTCTAGGCAAAAAACGATTTTGGTTTGGCAATTTCAAAGCACATTTACTACTGTGGAAGAGTAAGTGATAATTACTATGGCAGCCTGACACATTTTCCTTATATTTTAGAGAGGCAGAAAAGAGTACATGTCCTAACAGCTACTTGAGACCATCAGCATGTGTTACAGGGTGAGTGATTAGAGTAGAGCAAAGGAAATGAGCCTTGGTGACGTTGAATGTGTTAGCATTACACACTGCTATCTGAAATACCAGACAGAGCTGAATAGTAAGCATGAGAGTACAGGAGAAGCACCTGTCTGCGTGCTAAGAGCGTGCTTCTGGAGACCGTGTATTGTCAGGTGCAACACAGATCTGCATGTCCGCTTGCACAACTGCATGAAGACTGCAGACAAGTATGTAAGACTACATGTGTGGTAAAGGTTAATTGGACTTTGAACATGTAAAAACTACCTCACCCATTGCGGGAGTGGAAGGAAAATGTACCATGCTAATTTAAAATGTGTTAGCATTTGCCTCTCATTTGTGAGAAAGTGATTTCTGCTGAATGCTAACCATCACAGTTCTTGAAAACAAGCTGCCCCTTTCCTGCGAGTGCAAGGCTAACAGAGCAAGAGCAACACAAATTAAATCTCTGAGAAGAATTACTGTGTGCAGACAGACTCATGGTGTGATTCTAGACACAAAGCATTATTTCTGGGCGATACCAGTACACCTTAACTTATGGTGAAGACATTCTCCATAATATCTTTCAAGTTCAAGGCACTTAAATATCTTCCTTAACATAAAATGTAAAACACAACTTTTTAAGTGGTAGGAAAATGTACCATGCTAATTTCAAATGTGTTAGCATTTGCCTCTCATTTGTGAGAATGTGATTTCTGCTGAATGCTAACCATCACAGTTCTTGAAAACAAGCTCCCCCTTTCCTGCGAGTGCAAGTCTAACAGAGCAAGAGCAACACGGATTAAATCTCTGAGAAGAATTACTGTGTGCACACAGACTCATGGTGTGATTCTAGGCGCAAAACAGTATCCCTGGGTGATACCAGTACACCTTAACTTATGGTGAAGACATACTCCATAATATCTGACATGTTCAAGGCACTTAAATATCTTCCTTAACATAAAATGTAAAACACAACTTTTAAAGTGGTAGGAAAATGTACCATGCTAATTTAAAATGTGTTAGCATTTGCCTCTCATTTGTGAGAAAGTGATTTCTGCTGAATGCTAACCATCACAGTTCTTGAAAACAAGCTGCCCCTTTCCTGCGAGTGCAAGGCTAACAGAGCAAGAGCAACACAAATTAAATCTCTGAGAAGAATTACTGTGTGCAGACAGACTCATGGTGTGATTCTAGACACAAAGCATTATTTCTGGGTGATACCAGTACACCTTAACTTATGGTGAAGACATACTCCATAATATCTTTCAAGTTCAAGGCACTTAAATATCTTCCTTAACATAAAATGTAAAACACAACTTTTTAAGTGGTAGGAAAATGTACCATGCTAATTTCAAATGTGTTAGCATTTGCCTCTCATTTGTGAGAAAGTGATTTCTGCTGAATGCTAACCATCACAGTTCTTGAAAACAAGCTGCCCCTTTTCTGCAAGTGCAAGTCTAACAGAGCAAGAGCAACATGGATTAAATCTCTGAGAAGAATTCCTGTGTACACACAGACTCATGGTGTGATTCTAGGCACAAAACAGTATCCCTGGGTGATACCAGTACACCTTAACTTATGGTGAAGACATACTCCATAATATCTGACATGTTCAAGGCAGTTACATATCTTCCTTAACATAAAATGTAAAACACAACTTTTAAAGTGGTAGGAAAATGTGCCATGCTAATTTCAAATGTGTTAGCATTTGCCTCTCATTTGTGAGAAAGTGATTTCTGCTGAATGCTAACCATCACAGCTCTTGAAAACAAGCTGCCCCTTTCCTGCGAGTGCAAGTCTAACAGAGCAAGAGCAACACGGATTAAATCTCTGAGAAGAATTCCTGTGTGCACACAGACTCATGGTGTGATTCTAGGCACAAAACAGTATCCCTGGGTGATACCAGTACACCTTAACTTATGGTGAAGACATACTCCATAATATCTTTCAAGTTCAAGGCACATAAATATCTTCCTTAACATAAAATGTAAAACACAATTTTAAAAGTGGAAGGAAAATGTACCATGCTAATTTCAAATGTGTTAGCATTTGCCTCTCATTTGTGAGAAAGTGATTTCTGCTGAATGCTAACCATCACAGTTCTTGAAAACAAGCTGCCCCTTTCCTGCGAGTGCAAGTCTAACAGAGCAAGAGCAACACAAATTAAATCTCTGAGAAGAATTCATGTGTGCACACAGACTCATGGTGTGATTCTAGGCACAGAACAGTATTCCTGGGTGATACCAGTACACCTTAACTTATGGTGAAGACATACTCCATAATATCTGACATGTTCAAGGCAGTTAAATATCTTCCAAAACATAAAATAAAGAAGAATCACATTTCTATTATTTATATCCAAATACACCACATACATCCCCCCTCAAATTCATAACTCACCTTTTAAAAGTAGTTAGTTGAGAAAGAAATGTGCCACTCACACAGCAGATTATCAGAGCCAGAATCTCTGAACTGTACACCTCTCAGCAGAACCATTAAATGGCAATGTTTCCCTCTCTTTTTTCACACATATACATGTTAACTTCAAATCACAGTGTTTCCCACATTTTTTCAAATGGAATCACACATTTCTATTGGTTGCAAATTTCAACCCTTTCCAAATGATCCCTTCCCCCAACATGACTTCTGCCTGCTACCATAGCAACAGGTCATGGAACACTGGTGTGAGCAGAGAGGTCAGAAGTTCAGCACACAATGTTTCAAATCCAAATAGCAAGAGTGCTTGACTTTTGAAACCTAACAGCAAATCCAAACTAATGTTCTGTGGGAACACATTTTCTGAACCAATACAAAACATGCTTTTAAAAATGTAAACATACAGCCTAGTTTTTACTGTTGAATGGTCTGAAACAGCCAATGATTTCTTTTTATTTTAAAAAAAGTATGTAAGCCTCCATTTTACAACTATTTTTCTTTTCATATTGCCATTCTACTGAAAGACACCTTCTGAGTGCATCCATATCTCCTTGGAGGATGTTCACAGTGTGGATTATAGGTCACAGCTATGTCTTCTGGAGTGAAAAGTTTGCAGAAAAAAGAGGTATTGTGAAAGATCTTGCTTTGCCAAATGTAGACATTAAATGGATTGGTCAGAGAGGGTTAAAGTGGCACCAATTAATGCCTTTGGTGAAAACCTTTCTACATCTCCCACAGCCTAACCTTATTATTGTGCACTGTGGTGGAAATGACCTAGGCACTTTAACTGGGGTAGGTCTGGAAAGGCTTATTAAGAACACCTTTGTGCAATTGATGTCACTTTTTCCACAAACTGCCTTTGTATATTCTAATATATGCCAAAGGAAAAAGTGGAACTGGTCCAACCAACATTGTCCGCAGATTGACAAAGCAAGAAAGCACATCAATAAGTCTGTTTCTGCTTTCCTCAGAGACTATGGTATGGGTTCTATATACCACAACAACTTGCGTTACAACATGCAAGGCATTTATAGAGGAGACGGTGTACATTTCAATGATGAAGGGAACAGAGTCTTCCTCTTGAACTTTAGACTCTGCATCGGTACTTACTTGTAGGTACCAAAAAACACTCAATAAACACAACGGCTCTTTTTAGAGCCACCTAATATCTAAACACTTAATCTTCTTTTTTAAATCTTTTTTTTTTTAATTTTTTGCCGTGCGCGCCCGGTGCGCGCACCTCGCAAATTAAAAAAAAAAATTAAAATCTTTTTTTGGCCCTTCGTGGTCCCACTGTGACCCCCTGACAAACGCTAGGGGGTCAGGAACTCCCTACCCTGCCCCCTTTTCACGTTCTCCACCTTTCCTTTTCAGTGTGACAGACAAAATGGCGGCGGACACTTCCTGATTTCGACCGATTCGAATGTTTACACACATGTAACAAGCAATCAGAATTTCGCTCACGCACGTTAGGGTGCGCGCACCGTACGCTTTCGGTGCGCGCACGGTACGCGCTTATAGATATTTATATGCTTTTAAATGCAATTTTCTCAGGAACTACTGAACAGTTTGACATAAGACAGTCAAAAGGCACTTCCCTGACCTGAGGACTACTTCTCTGCCAAATTTCAAGTAATTCTGTTCAGCCGTTCGGGCTGTACCTTCGACTAAAGGTCCTATGGGAAAATGCATTGGGAAAACGCGTTTTGGGACCCCCCATTTTTCTCGGCCCCCGCTTGACGAATCACCCCCAGACTTTCAGGGTAGGAGCTGAGCGGAGCGCCCCATTAGTTTTGAAAATTTCGTGAGGATTCGTCAACCGGCGCCAAAGTTATTCAAAATAGAATTTTGAGATTTCCTATGGAAACACAATCCTAACTATAACTATCTACTGGCGACCGCCAGTAGATAATATGTGTATATATATATTCACTGAAAAAACCATAGGTTTCACACATGTTATAGTTAGCGTAAATTTTACTGATAAAAAACCAATGAAATTCCCCCGTTATAGTTACTGCAGGCAACTATAACTCACGCGACCGCAATCCTCTGCTGATGCTAATACTGTATTTAGACTCTTATTTGCCCATGTCTTCTTCCATACATTTTTAGCTATACATATATTACAAATATTTTTTTTTCATAAAGACACATATGTCATCAGCAGAAGATTGCGGTCGTCGCACTGCATTTCACAATCGCGATTTGTAACGGTAAGGTCAGTGATTCAAGGAGATCATTCACCAACTGACTATTCTGAATCTTAGTTTCATGCGACGTCAGGAACCCACGTTCTTTCCACAAGCGCCCAAAACTGTGGGCCACGCCAAAGGCATACTGACTGTCAGTATATATGTTCACTTTCATTCCTTTCGACAACACGCATGCTCTTGTAAGTGCAATTAATTCTGCTGCTTGAGCCGAATTATGTGGTATACGTGCAGTTTCAACAGTCGTGTGCAAAGTCGAGATAGCATATGCAGCAGTCGTATCACCATTCGGAAGCTTGAAGCACGAGCCATCCACCCATAAGGTACCATCACACTCAACCAGGGGAGTATCTTTAAGATCCACTCTCCCTTTTGTTTCTTCTTCTGTTCTGAACAGACAATCATGCTGTTCAATCTCATCTGTGTCTGCTGAAATCGGCAATAATGTAGCTGGATTCAACGTATTGCACCTCTTTATGTGCACATGACTCGCTAGCAGCGTCAACTCATAACCTGACAATCGAGCACTAGTTAAGTGCTGTGTCTTGGTCCTGTTTAACAATGTGTCCACTGCATGTGGAACCATTACAATCAACGTGTTATTCATTACTAACCCAGCAGACTGTCGAATAGACACAGCTGCTGCCGCTGTGGCTCTCAAATAACTTGGCAATGCCTTAGCTACTGAATCCAAAGTCGACGAAAAATACGCGCATGGACGCTGTCTGTCTCCAAAAGACTGTGTCAGCACTGACAACGCACAACCTTCTTTCTCGTGAACATACAATGTAAAATGTTTACTGTAGTCAGGGGTACCCAACACAGGAGCCGAACATAATGCCTTACGCAATTCCGAAAAACTTTTCTGACACTCTTCAGACCATGGGACGGGATTCGGTGTATCTTTGCATGTTAATGCTATCAAAGGTTTTGCCAGCAAAGAAAAACTCGGGATCCACTGCCTACAGTATGAAGTAATACCCAAGAAAGCACGCACTTCTCTTTGTGTTCTTGGCACGCTCAATTGTGCAATGGCCTGAATTCTTTCTGGGGTCAGTTTCCTTCCCTCCTTTGACAAGAGATGACCTAAGTAGGTCACTTCTTGCCGACAATATTGCAGTTTTGGGAGAGACACTTTGTGATGAAAGGCAGACAAATGACGCAACAATGACAATGTAGCTTCTTTACAAATCTCCTCAGTATTTGCGGCGATTAGTAAATCGTCAACATACTGAATAAGGGTAGCACCACTAGGTAGGACAATTGCATCAAGCTGCGCTTTTAAAGCCTGACTGTATATTGATGGACTTTCACAGTAGCCCTGTGGAGCGCGTTTAAAGCGGAAGCTGCGACCTCCTAAACTAAAACCAAAAATATCCCTGCTCTCCTCTGCAATCGGAATGCTAAAGAAAGCATTCTTTAAATCAATTACTGAAAACCAGGCAGCGGACGCTGGGATCATAGTTAACAAGGTAGTTATATCCGGGACAACTGGAAACTGTGGCACAACTATCTTATTTACCTCTCTAAGATCGATCACAAACCTGTAAACAGGTGGCTGAGAGGGGTCGGTACGTTTTAAAACAGGCAAAACAGGACTATTGCAAATGTTGCCTCTTGTCTCTTCGATTACATCCTTTTCAATCAAGTCATAGATGATCGCTAACAACGCTTTCTCACCTTCATTAGAGATCTTGTACTGGGGAATGCGTGGTAATTTAACATTGGCTTTCAAAGTGACCACATATGGCGGTATTTCCAAGAGACCCACATCATTAGGACCAGTAGCCCAAAGGACATCCGGAAGAGACGACAATTCAGCTGGCAGTTTATTCTTCGACAAATACATTGGAGAAATCACTTCCCTACCCTGTGTAAGTTGTACTCCCGAGGGGGAACAATATAATGTCGCATGTAATCTCTTTAACAAATCCAATCCTAACAGGTTTTCACCACAACCTGTCGTTAGGATAAGGGGTGCTTTCAGCTCACAAGGTCCAACAGAAAGGGGCATAGGACTAGAGATCGAGTTCCTAACCGGGGCGCCAGAAAAACCTACTGAAACATTCATTTCGCCAGACAAAGGCGCGCCAGGGAGTTTTGAGTGCATAATAGAACTCTTTGCAGCACCAGTATCCAACAGAAAAGGCTCTGATACACCCGCTGTAGTCACCTTAACATACGGTCCACTCCGATCCACTGGCACTGAAACAACTCCCTCTCTTTGTCTACTGCTGTCCTAGTAATCATTACCTTCCGCATTTCCATCTTCTGCATAATAGTCGTTATTATAGTACTGAGCTGTCCCACCAGTTACATTGGCCTGCTGATCAAAACTGTTCATCGTATTTTGAGGCGGAAGAGGACGCGCGTTCTGGGGAACATTCCCACGCCCTCTACCTCTAGGAGCTTGCTGACCACCTCTACCTCTCGCGCCATAAGCATTATTCGTGCGCTGCAACAATATAGGACAACTATACTTAAAACGACCTTCTTGTTTGCAATACGAACACTGATTGGGACCCACAGGAACATGCGGTTGGGAATACCCGAACCTTTGTGAGTTACTCTGAAATTGTTGCGGGTGCTGATAGTTACTCTGACCTTGCTTATAGTTATTCTGATCTCCACGTGGCGGGTAAGCCTGCTGTAAAAGAACCTTCGTCTTTAATTCTTTTGTTTTCTTGTCTGCTCTATCCTTCTCATCTTTATCCCTATTTTCGTAATACTGTGCAGTAGCCAGTATTTGCGCTGATGAGGAAACAGCCCAAGAACTCTCTGAATCTTTTAATTTCTTACACAACTCGGGAAGCAAGTTATGCACAAATTTATCAACAAATAACCGTTGACCACCTTCCGTACTCATGTCTTGACCACTGTGGTCGATAAATGTTTCTTCAAACCTGGTGAAGAAATCAGACACTGATTCGTCTTTCTTTTGCTTGCATGCAGATAATTTATCCCAATTCACACGCATCGCGGGCATTAAAGTCTTCATGTAGGTAATAATTCTACCAGGGAGTTCTGCTACTAAGGGCTCAGGTTTCGCACCACCAACTTGTCTAGTGTCTGTAGCAATGATGTTAGCCCATGTGCCAACTAATTCTGCAACATGATCTGTATTACGAATCAATCCCCATAAAGGCTGCGGAACGACATTCCCGAACAACATATCAATGTCAGCTAGGTTCATGACACGATTCTGCAGTCTGTGATAACTCCTTATAATATCCTGCAGGGTTTTTACGGGGGTCAGGCAATGTCTGCTTAAGGGCTAAAACTTCTGATCGCTTCCAAGGAACATGTACCCAAACACGCTGAAAATGAGCTGGCATAGCAGCGATACCTAGAGCGGCATCAGCTGCAACAGCGTCCTTCCATACTGGAGGGACTTCTCTCATAGGGTATTGTTTAACCTTCCTATCAGAGGAGTCATGTTCAAACAGTGACTGAGAATGACCCTCAATCCTAAAAGACAATAATGTCGCAACTGCTTTCTCAACATCGGCGCCCACAATCGTGCCTTTTCCAAATTCAAACCGTACATGACACAACTCCTGTGGACTTGAATCTAGACAATGATCTTCCAATTCCTCACAGAGGAATTCACACATTTTCTCAAAAACGTACCTCTGTTTTGGTGCTTCCCATTGATGAAAAACATTTACAACAGACTCCACATCATATCTTGAAGGAAAAACAATCCATTTACGTGTCATGCGGTCTAATACCTCTTTCTCTCCAGAATCAGGCAGCTGACTACGCAACTGCTTACGTTGGGAACCAGGGGTCGTACTAGGTGACCCAAAGAGAGGCGAAATAAAACTAGTGACCGCACTAGCTATTCGTTGTCGTGTAGAAGGAGAAGTTGAGGCAAGAACAGGGGGAAAGATAGAGGGAAGAAAAACGGGTGCAGATACAGGTACAGGGGTCGTATCAGGAAGAGCACCGAGGGAGGCAGCTGATGTACTAGGTAAAGTCGCAGGAAGCGCAGAAGAGATAAGCAGCGAAACCGGCGGCCCATGAGAGGGCTGCGCCGTAGGCATAGGAGCCGGCTGAGGAGGAGCTGGCGGCTGCGGGAAAGCTTGCGGGAAATTAACTGGAAGATGTACATTTAAAGGTTGTGGAGGTGCGGTAGCACTCTGCGCATACGGAGGTGGTGAACTCAGCAAATGTGACATTAGGGGATCTTTCTCCTTTTCTTTTGACGCATCTTGCTGAAGGGGCAGCAAAACTGGGTAACATTTATCAAGCACTAGTTCATGTTGTCTGCGCAACTGCTCATTCATTTGCTCGTCCTCATTATCTTTAAACTGCAAGGCTGCTTGCATTATCGACATACCTTTCTCTCTTTTACTTTTCTTTGCTAATTTAATTTCTTTCTGTTTGGCTTCCTTTCGCCATAGGCGGAAAGAATCAAACATCGCCGGCCGGGCTTTCTTTTTAAATAATTTAACTTCTAAGTTATCTAGGATTTCTGTGTCGAAACTACCATTTTGGGGCCATTTTAAAACACCATCCTTCCTAGTGTATCGGATCCATACTTCATTATACGTAATGGGGCCCACGCCATGTTTCACATAAAGCTCATAAGTTGGAGTTCCAATTGGAGGAACCGGACACGAATCCTCTAATCGGGAGTCCCTATTACAACCCAAACAAAACAAATTTCCAAATATACTAGAACCAGGCATCGTCGCTCACTAGTCTATTTTCAGACTTCAAAGGATTATCGAATACAATAGTCTCGTGAATACACGAGTCCTTCGGCTTTGGCACTTGCAAGTCCCAAATCAAAGCGATCCCAAAGGGATATCAAACTAAGAACCAAACTAAGAACTGGGAGACGCTCCACTTATACTTAACTGAGGTATCGATGACGTCACCAGAAGACTCATTAAATCGTTTCGCTCTACCAAATCATCAAGGGTCCAAAACAGGGCGATAGTCAGGGCAGCAGTCCTTTGTAGCCGTCGGAACGCGGAGAAGCTCGCAGTAAAGACTTTCGGACCACGTCGACATGCAGGGGTCGATGAAGTGGCGGCCTTCCTCCAGAATTTTCACACGAAGCTCCTCACGAACCTCTGGCTTGGACCGGTACCGCTGAAATCGCCCCACGTTGGGCGCCAACTGAAGTACTGGGTTTTTAAGAACCAACCCAGCGGTGCCAGGGGACACACCCGAAGACTTCGAGTTCTTCCTGTTTCAGACTACAGAAACACAGAGTCTTCTAGGTGAAGTCAAAGATCGAATTTTTTTGGCTGCAGACCAATCACAGGTATCCGAGAAGTACAGCACGGTGTATGTTCTCAGGAGACTGCCCCAAACCAAAAACCAGTCTTTTCTTATATACAAATTATTACGCTCTGGGCAACACCGCCCCCATTTTACAAGTCGTCATTCACATATTTTCGCTTCAAAGAAACAGCAAAGTCATGATGACAATCCCACATTTCAGCTCGGTCAGCCCACAATTATTTTCCCAGCGAGGCTCAGAACCTTCATCAGATTTCAGCAGACCCCAATAAAACGGGCACCTCCTCCTCGTAAAGTAAGCCATAAAGTAGGAGACAGAGTCAGGTGTGAAAGAGATTAGTCAGGGTTCGTGTGGGAAGAACGACTTTATGGTGTGTCAAGCCCTGATGCTAATCCCATTTGACCGCAGTAAAAGGAACCGTCCGGACATGAATGACCTTGGGCATTGGAGTTAGTTTGCACAGGTCACAAAGAAGTCATCGGAAGGTGTACGTGTCCTTTAGGCCTAGGCATGGCCTTAGTGCACAGCCTATGTGAGGGCAACCACAAAATGGCTACCGCTCTAAAATGGAACCCGAGGGTTTGATATATAGTATCGTATACACGGTGAATTCATCGGAGAAACATGACGAAAAACACACATACATACCGCGTTAGTCATTTGCGGTTCGCTGATACCAAAATCGGCATGGTGGGACCATGCTACCAACATGATTCCGAAATTTACAGTACCACATCCTGAGGGTCCCTAGGGTCCAACTAGACCACTAGGTACCTCCAGTAAGCGCCACAGAGCTGCGTTGCAGAGAGATGAAAAAAGGGGCACGGCCTAGACCACGTCTCTGCAACGTAGCGCAGTGGCGCTTACTGGAAGCACCTGGTGGGCTAGTTGGCCCCCAGGGTACCTCAGGATTGAAGGGGCATTATTTCCCCAACTTAAAACACGCCACAGGGCTTGTTTGTACACGTTAACCCAGGCCCCGTCCCCTCCCTTCACCACTGTGTAAATACGCCCTGTGGCCATTTTTAGTTGGGAGATTAAGTTCATTTGAATCCTGAGGGTCCCTAGGCTCCAACTAGCCCACTAGGTACCTCCAATAAGCGCCACAGAGCTGCGTTGCAGAGAGGTGTAAAAAGTGGCATGGCCTGGACCACCTCTCTGCAACGCAGCTCAGTGGCGCTTACTGGAAGCACCTGGTGGGCTAGTTAGCTCCCAGGGGCCCTCAGGATTGAAGGGGAATTATTTCCCCAACTTAAAACGCGCCATAGGGCGTGTTTTCACATGTCACCTCAGGCCCCGTCCCCTCCCTTCCCCACTGTGTAAACACGCCCTGTGGCTGTTTTTTAAGTTGGGAGATTAAGTTCCCTTGAATCCTGAGGATCCCTAGGGGCAAAATAGCCCACTAGGTACGTCCAGTAAGCGCCATTGCAGAGAGGTGTAAAAAGGAGAACCGCCTGCATCACCTCTCTGCAACGCAGAGCAGTGGCGCTTACTGGAAGCACCTGGTGGGCTAGTTGGCCCACAGGGTCCCTCAGGATTGAAAGGGAATTATTTCCCCAACTTAAAATGTGCCACCGGTGGTGTTTGCACACGTCACCTCAGGCCCCGTCCCCTCCCTTCACCAATGTGTAAACGCGCCCTGTGGCCGTTCTGAGTTGAGAGATTAAGTCCCCTTGAATCCTAAGGGTCCCTAGGGTCAAACTAGCCCACTAGGTACCTCCAGTAGTGCCACAGAGCTGCGTTGCATAGAGGTGTAAAAAGGGGCGTGGCCTCAGAACACCTGTCTGCAACACAGCTCCCTGGCGCATACTGGAGATACCTGTTGGGCTAGTTGGCCCTCAGGGACCCTCAGTATTGAAGGGGAATTAATTCCCCAACTTACAACTGGCCAGGGGGCGCGTTTGCAGAGTGCTGCAAGGAGGGGGCGTGGCCTCCGGCGCGATGCTGGTCTTTTATTTATTTTATTTTTTTAAGAAGGAGGGCTGTGTGGCCCCCCTTCTTTTTCTAATTTACTGGCCCTGGGGACCCCATCCCCCAGGGCCTGCACCCTAATTTTTTTTGTCGAAAAAAATAAATTTGGCCCTCCCGAGGCCTTAATCGGCCCCGGGGACCCCAACCCCCGAGTCATGGCCTTTTAAAAAAAAAAAATCTTTAGGAGGGGGCTGCGTTGCCCCCCTCCTCAAGCCACTTATGGCCCCGGGGACCCCATCCCCCAGGGCCGGCCTTTGTTTTTTATTATTTTTTAAAAATATATATTTATAGAAACACCTAGGACATGCTGGACAAACCATATGTACCTATCACCATGACGATTTGTGTGATACTCATTAAAAGGCGACTATGCATAGAATGAATCCACATGGAATGTATTTACACCGCTAGTGAAACTTTGACGTGTCTGATGCCCTACCGTGCCTAATCCCGGCCCCCCCCCCGGTGGGTACTCTCCAAGTAGACACCCTGGTCGTTTATTTATACAAACATGGGTAGCTATTGACGGGCACATTTAATATACACCCACACCAAGCCATTCAAAGGGGATTCGACAAAACTATGCAAGAAACCCCCCTCACGGTTAATAAAACATACATCCACCGCTGGATGTGTAATACTTTTTATTTTACTCTCTGGAAAGGAGATGAACCTCACTTGAGAGTCACAGCATGCTCCTGGCTGAGCCCAATGCTGTGTTACACCCACCAGTGCCCGCCGAGTGCCTCACACCTCTGTGTTGTATTCCACCAGCTAGTGCGTATGCTATGACACTCTGTAGCCCATGTGCACTATAACACCACCCCGTGAATATGTCATGCCACAATTGGCTTCGCACGGGTTATATTGCCCCATCTAACGTGCCTTCCTCGATGCCTATGTTATAACGCACAGCGCTATGCCATACATATTACACTCTGGGATCCATATCTTTGTCACAGTGCATATGCAACGTTACACTCCCCAGCACATATTTTATATTACAACTTTAGAGACTAGTTAGGTTACACAACACTGCCCTGTGCATATTACACTTCAAGGCGCGTATCGCATAGCACACGCTAGTGCCTGTGCTATCTCGCGCTCTCCAATGAATCTGTCATTGCACACAATGTATTGCATATTATATTTCACGCCCGGTTCATCTTATATCACGCTTTTTGGTGCATAGTTTATACCATATACTATATCTAGTTTTCATTTTCAATATTGCTCTCAGGACTATGTTCTATATAACACTGCGTCCACCTACCCTTTTCACGGGCATTACATTTTGCGATGGGGGTGGAGGGTCAGGGGGGGTTTCTGCCAAGTGAGCCCGGAGTCACAGTCACAAACGTCCTCTTCTTCCTGAATAAAAGTGAGATTATGCTGCATACTTGTTCATATTTTAAGTAGTTCGCACAGACACACATTTTAAAAACCATAAAGTTCCTAATACCCCCCTTCTCTGAACAGTTAGCTTTCTGCCTCATCCACCTCCTCCTATCCTCTGTTGTCTGAATCCATGGACTAGCCTCCTCCCTCCTGCCATGCATGGTCTGATGTGCTGCCACTGCCCTCCATTTAGCATGATGTACCAGTACACTCCTCCTGCCCTCCATTGCCCAATTCTATGGCCCATCATTGACCTCCTGCTTAGCCTCTGTGCTTAGCTTGCTGCCCCTATTCTCCTTCCCCCTGCCCTCCGATGTCTTTGTGCATGCTCCTGCTCCATCCTTTTTGCCCACCATGTTCCATGGACCTGCCACTCCTATCTACTCTGAGTGTTCTGCTGAGCTGCACTCCCCTCCCACCTGCCTAGCATTGTCAGATGACTGTAACCTGTCCCTGCCACCTCCACCCTGCCTGTCCACATGGTCCATTTTACTGCCACACCCTTCTGCCCTCCCTGGTCTGTTGTGCTGCAACTGCTCCTCCTGCCTGCCCCTCGCGGTCTGTTGTGAGGCCCCTTCCCCTGAACTCTCTTGTCTGTGCCCAGGTCCTGACCCTCCCTTCTATCCTCCATGGTCCTTTGTGCATGCCCCTGCACCCTCCTTCTTGCCCATCATAGCCATTGTGCTGCCACTAACCCTCCCACTTGCCATGCATGGTCTTCTGTGCTGCCATGGCCCCTCCCACCTTCCCTGTGTGGTCAGCTAGCTGCCCCTGATCCCCTCCGACCTTCCCTCCATGGTCTGTGTGTATGCCATCATAGTCTCATTGTTGCTCTCCATGGTGTGTCTTGTTTCTAGTGCCCAACCTGCCTGACCTCCATGGTCATCTTGCTGCTCCTGCCCTGCCCCCTTGCCCCCAGCCCTCTGTTTCCATGTGCAGACTCCTATTCCCCTTCCCCTCTGTTCTCTGTTGTCCATGTGCATGGTCCTGTCCCCTCTCTATTGCTTTCTATGGATTGGTGTGCTGCACTCCCGTCCCGCCTGCGCTGTGTGGTGTATTGTGCTGCTGCAAACCCTGATGCCTGCCCTGTAGGGTCAGTTCGGTGCACCTCTCCATGTCCCTCCTGTCCGCTGTTATCCGAGTCCATGTTCCTACCCCAATTCCTCCTGCCTACCATGATCCAATGTACCATACTTGGTAAGACGGAGATTTTGAAAAAAAACTGGGGTATTGATTTTCCCCTTTGAGTTACATTGAAAAAGAGGAGATTGTAGACAGGAGACAGGTCAAATAAAGCCCATTTGAGCTTAAAAACATTGGATGTTTCCTGGCTGAAACGGGTCTGTTGGCATGTATGGTTGTACTACTACTGCCTCTTCCTTCTGCCCACAATGGTCTATTATATTGCCACAGCCTCTCTTGCCAGTCCTGTTTCCCCTGCCCCTCTTTCCACTGCCCTCCATAGTCTGTTGTGCTGCCACTGCCCTTCCTGCCTGCCCAGTGTGGTCAAATTGTTGCATCTGCACTCTTCTACCTGCCTTCAATTTTCAGAGTCCGTGCCCCTGGCCTCTGCCTCTCAACAGTATCCCAATGAACAACTAGATTGCTAACATTCTATATTTATTACAAAAGTGTGGAACGCCTGACGTCATCTTGATGTAATCAAAACTGTAATACCTAGAGTATTTCCTTTAGAAATTACATATATGAGAGGGTCTTATTTGCATCAAAATTATGGTTAGTGCTCTAAAAAACTAAAATGAGGACATATTTTCTGAGTTTTCAAATAGCGACAAAGAACTTTTAAATTATTTGTAATCTTTATGTTTTTTTATCCAGTTGACCACTTGATTAAATGTTGCACCTAGGGGAGAGGATGTGGTGTTACTTCCAGAGCTGCAGACTTTGCAACTGGGGAACCAGGTTGGAGTTTCTGCTTCAGCTCAACATTCTGTGATTCTGGTCAAATCACTTAATCTCCCCATGTCTACAACCAAAATGAATTTGATCTTGTGTGATGTAACCAATGCTCATGTAAAGCACTCCAATACCTGACAAGTCTGCACTATATAAAACTGCAAGCACACAAAAAATAAGTGTTTTGCACACTTCTGTCATTGGGCTACATGTGGGCTACATCTGGGTGATATTTGTGCTGCAGTTGGGCTCTTTTGTCTCTGGTGGCCATCTTGGGAGATTCATTTGTTATGAAGTTTCCTTTTTTTTTTTTTCCTTTTTTTTTTTTCTCGCCAAAAATAAGCACAGTTTACCTTACATTGAAAACACTTTAACAGTTGCAATATTTTCCTTAATTTCTGGTATTTAAATTCCATCTTTGAAGTATGCCAATAATAAATTCAACCAAGTTGTTTCAACACTTTTTTAAACAATAAGGGAATCTAAAATAAACAATGAGAAAAAACAAAAAAAATAGCCGCCACATTTTTCCCATCCCTCCCCCTATTCGTCCTTACTTTGCTTCTCCTTCCATTTACTTAATGGGTCCCATATCCTTCTCCCCAAGCATATTACTCTCCCCCCTTTCCGAGCATAGATATTTTCCTCCATATTGTATGCATACAACGTATTTGCCAACCAAGTTTGAAATTTTGGGGGATTTTTATCTAGCCAAGCCCTAGCTATTGTCAATCTATAAACAGCCATTATAACAAACAAAAATTCTGCGTACTGCTCCTGCTCCCCTTCAGCCACACCTAACATGATCCAAGATGGTACAAGAGAGATCACTATACCCAAGGACTTTGCTAAAAACCCCTCTATCTCTTTAATCAATAATTATAGCTGGGGACATGTTGCAAAAATGTGTATGCTATCTGCCTCTAACGCATCGCAGCGGGGGCAGTTAATTCCTGAACTCCCACCCCATTTTGCTATCCTTGCAGGCGTAAAGTAAAGAAAATATAATGTTTTATAATACTGAGACTGCAAAGGGGCTGCGCTTAATATTGTGCGTCCTAAATTCAGAGATTCGAAAAACAGATTGCTTTCAACTCCTATTTTATCTGCCCATTTCATGCTAAATTTCTCTAGGTCATCCTGGTTTTCTTTCAACAGAGTTGCATAAAACGACCTTATTGAGCAGTCCCCCATCAGCTTAATTTTCTCCATTATTTCTATTTTATTGAAGCCTGTGGGGCCTCCCACTTTGTTTTTAAAGAAACTTCTAATCTGCAAATACTTGAAAAAAAACCCTGTTGTCTATACCATATGTAGCTCGCAGATCTGAGAATTGCTTAAAACCATCCTGAGAGAACAAATCTCCTATTTGCGTAATCCCCCTTGCTGCCCACTCTGCCATTGTCTGATCAGCAAATATTTCCGCTGGGAGTGATCTGTTATTAGTTAAGAACACATATCTATTATACCTCCCCATCTTAACTTTCTTTAAAAAAGCGTTCCATACCGTAACTGCCGCCTTAACAGTTTTAAACCTGGTTCTCTTGAAGTAACTAAAATCTGTACATTTTAAGAAACAGTTATAGGCATTTGCCCCTAGCACAACAGCATAAACCTCAGTAGACATATTATGCATTCTTGCATCATCAATATTCCCCCCAATTAATCCTTGTATATATTGCAAAACAGTTGCCATATAGTATAACCGGAAATCTGGTGCCCCCCATCCCCCTTTTTCCCTAGAAAGTGTCATAAACCTATAGGCCCTCCGGGTCTTACCGTGTGCCCAAATGAACCTATTACATATGGTCTCTAGGCCCTTGAACCAGCTGGCTTCAAACAACAGGGGTATAGCCCTAAAAAAGTATAAAAATTTAGGTAAAACCATCATCTTGATGATGTTTGTACAACCTACCAGTGACAGGTGTAGGTTATTCATTTTTTCCAAATCCTTTTTGACTTGAGCTATTAAAGGTGCCATATTGTTTTTGACAATCTTATCAACCTCTGCTGTAATTTGCACCCCTAGATAGGTTGCCGCTCCCACCACTCTGTCATCGTTACATATTACCCACTGGTTTTTGACTATCTGAGTTTTATCATTATTCAGGCTATATCCTGAGAACTGTCCAAATCGCGCAGCTTCTTCTTCAATTGCCCTGATAGCGTCTGAAGGTTTTGCAGTCAGGATGGCCACATCGTCAGCATATGCTAACGTTTTAAATCTACACCCATTTAGAACTAGCGGTGGAATCTGATCATTGCTTTCCAACTTACGTATGTAGGGATCAAGGTATAACGCAAAGAGGAGGGGAGAAGAGGGACATCCCTGCCTTGTTCCTCTCTGGATATTAACTGCGGAAGCTTGTCCTCTATTGACCCTTATCTTGGCCGTCGGATTTATATATAAGGTCTGCAGGGCCTTAATAAATCCTGCCCCTATACCATTCCATCTCAAAACTTCCCACAAGTACCTCCAGGAGACCCTGTCAAACGCTTTCTCAGCGTCCAGGAACAAAGCTGTCATAGGGTCTTCTAAAGTGCTTGCTGCATCAAATGCCGTGATTACTTGTCTGATGTGTTGAGTTGTTCCTTTACCCGGAATAAACCCATGCTGCGAAGGAATTACCAATGATTCGACTACCCTAGATAGCCTTTTCGCCAGAATTTTGGAGAACACCTTGACATCTGCGTTCATTAGAGTAATGGGGCGATAGGACCCCGGGATGTCTGTAGGTTTACCCTTCTTCGGTATTACAATGATATATGCGCCGCCCCACGATTCTGGAGCAGACTCGCCCTTATGTGCTAGCAGCATAACGTTAAACATTTCTTTTACAAGAGAAGGTTGAAAGGTTTTGTAAAATTCTACCGGAATCTGATCCGGACCAGCTGACTTCCCGGATGGTAAATCCCTCAGAGCCTCAACCAGTTCATCCAACTGCAATATCTCTTCCAGCCCCTTCCTGTCCTCCTCTGCTAGCACTGAGGGCTCTATCTCACTTAGGTAAATCCTTATATCCTCCTCTCTCTCCAGACCTTCCTTTGTGTAGAGCTCCATATAAAATTGTTTGAAAACCTCTCTGATCTGTTCAGCTTCCTTCACCCTAATCCCCTGATAAATTTTAATCTCCTTTATATCAGCCATCCCGTCCCTTTGCCTGGCTCGCACAGCCAGTATATGGCCAACTCTTTCACTGAGTTCATATACCTTTTCTTTATTTACTATGTACCTTTCTACAGTTTTTTTCGCCATCCCGTTCATAGCTTCGGCTTTAAGAGCAACTATTTTCAGTAAGATCTGGTCAATTGGAGAGTGTGTATGTATGGCTGTAATGAGTGCTTCCTCTGCTTCCAAGATTAATTTATTAACTTGTTCAGCTTTTACCTTCAACATTCTTTGATTCTTAATTTCATAACTCAGGGTTTCCCCTCTTATTCCAGCTTTAAAAGTTCCCACACTATCCCTGGTGATGATGTACCCCTGTTTATCTCCCAGTATTCCTTAATCCAATTACTCATTCTTTCCCTATACCGCTGATCCTGGAGCAGCGTTCTATCAAATGTCCATTGTCTTAGCTCTTTATTCCTCCTTTGCCCAATTATTACAGTTAAGACTAACGGGCTATGGTCTGAGATGATCCTTGGTTCCCTACCTATTCTTGCTCTATCCAACAGTCCTCTTGTTATTAAAAAGTAATCCAGCCAAACCATTATCTGGTGAGGGGCTGAAAAAAAGGTGCTCCCATCTAGGTTTGGGTGACATTTTAACCAAGGATCTTCCAACAAGTTGTGTGTTACCATATCCGCCAAGGCTCTATACGTCCTCTTTTTCCTCCCTGAGTATTTTCTACCAGGGTCTAAAAAACTACTGTCTACATCATGTAGATTCAGATCACCGCAAAATATAATGGGATCCGGCCATTGCGCCAATTCTGTGTCTAAAAATTGGAAAATATCCGGATCATCTCCTGTGGAGCCATAAACCGAGACAACCGTGATAGTTTCCCCCCTAAACCTTAGCTCTACTATAACCCATCTACCCCACTGATCCTCCTTCTTTCTCTTAACCAGCGTATCCTGTCTCCTACCTAGAATTGCCACACCTCTCGTCTTTGTGCTTTGGTTAGTTTTTGCTAGTACATTAAAGCCAAGCTGGTCCAGTAAATAAGCCTTAGTGCCTTCAATGTGTGTTTCCTGAAGGCACACTAAGTCGAGATTTAACGATTTTAGCAGGGCAGCCGTTTTAAGCCTTTTATTTAGCTCATTTAGCCCACAGATATTTATTGAGGCTATCCTACAAGTCATTGTGATTCATACTTTTTCCTACCCTCTGTATGTACCTGTGCCAACAGTATTTCAATAAACTTCATTATTTCCTTACCTACAGTTTTATTTACTAAGCTACTGTGTAACCTACCTCGCAAATCTTCCTTACATGTACTGTGCTTGCGACCACCTCCTAAGTGCATGTCTTTCCCGCCCCCGCCTCCACCCCCTTTCCCCCCTCTGCCCCCCTCCCTTTTGGATCCCATCACCCCTTGCTACAGGCAAATAGGTCAATCCTGACCTATGTGTAGCCCCTGTAGTCTGCAGTGTCGCTACTCGCTCCTATCCTGTTCTCTCATCTGTTAGTTATATCTATGTGTACTTTGGTGTTTTCCCTTATGGGGTTTTTGGTGGGCTATTTGGTGGCATTTTCGATGGAGTTCTTCCTCTACTCTCATTTCCTTTGTCTAACTCCATGATCTCTGCTAGGTATTCTCCCGCTTTTATCTCAGACGTGAACATCTTGGTATACCCCTTCCTAATGACTTTCAGTCTTGCTGGGAACAGCAAATAAGCTTCTGCGCCTTGCTTTTGAAAGGGTACTATCATCTGCCTTAACTTCCACCTTCTTTCCACAGTAACGTGGCAGAAATCTGGCCTGGCGAAGAATGTGTTTCCGTCAGCTGTCTTTCTGGAATCTGGTCTAGCTTTATCAATTATTTCTTGCCTCGCTAAAAAGTTCCCTAGAAAGACCAACATTGCTCTTGGTAGTGCATTCTCTTGTCCTCCACGGTTTTTTCTTACAAACAGAGGATATCTGTGGGCTCTTTGCACTTCTAGATCCCAGTGCCATTTTGATTCTGGAAAGGCTTCTTTTAGTACCTTAACCACGTATCCTCTCGGGTCCTGTCCCTCCCGCCCTTCCTCGAGTCCCAAAAGTCTTACGTTGTTCCGCCTTTGGCGGTTTTCGAAATCTTCTAGCTTCCATTGTAGGTGTTCCACTACTTTTCCTTGTTCCATTTTAAAAGTCTGCCATTCTGTTACCTCATCTTCCACTCTGCTAGTCCTTTCTTCAACTTGGGTTACTCTCTCCTCAACCTCTTTGTACTTTCTATTTACTCTTCTCAGTGAAGCTTGTAGTTTTTTTGTATCTCTTTTTGCTCTTCGACTTTCTGCTCTGGCCTCTGAGTGCATCTGCTTCAGTGTTCCAAACAACATTTCAAGAGTTACATTTTGAGGTTTTGACCTCCCAACATTATCTCCTTCTCCCTGATCATTTTCCTGGTAAGTCTCTGACGTAGCAGAATAGTCCCACGACAGCTTTTTATTCATACTACTTCTAGACCCTCGACCATCTCTTCTAATTCCAACTCTTTTTTTTTCTGGGTCACTAGATCTCTGGAGTCCTTACTTGTGTCTGAGCCAGAAGTATGATCTGTGCCGCTCCGCTCCTCCTCTTTTTCGGGCTCACTAATGTCCGTTGTATCAGAGCCCTCATTGACTGAAAAAAATTCAGGGGAACCACCCCTCATGCCTCTGTCTTCTCTGCCACCCTTAACACTGTCCCGATCATACTCGAGGTCTTGGTGCCCTTCGAGGCTCTGGGTGCTCCCCCAGCTCGGCTCAAAGTGTTGCAAGGTTCTTTTGTTCAACCCTGCCTCCACGTTTAGCAGTGCGTCTAGCATTTGCACGTTATTATGCCTCTCCAGCTGCTCTGGCGCGTTACAATCTGCATCAGCTTTCTGCATTTCCCCCTCGCTCACCTTCTTGGCTCCGGCACTCTGCACCGCTTGCTGCGTGCTATTTCCTTCAGTGTTCAGAGGTTGCCCAGCAACCGGGTCTACAGCGCTTACGTCTTACGTGTTTCTTCGGCGTTGTTATGAAGTTTCCTAATTTCCTGCAGTCTCCTCAGTAGGAAATACTTTCAGTTTTTTACTTTGGTTCCATCAAGAAGGCATTCAGATGTGTCACACATTTGCCATAAATTCTGAATGTTAGCACTCTAGTTGCTCATTAGATCACTGTAGTAAAGCTACTGCTCACCACGGAAGTCTGCTGCTGGTATTGAAAGTGCATGTTTCAGTCTGCATGTCAGAATTTTTTTAAGAGGATTTGAGAAGTCAAAATGCGCCCTAATTTTTCTTTCTGCAGCACCAATCATAATTTCTATGGCAAAATGAACCCCCTCATTTTGTTCCTTTGTAAATTAAATGTTTTAAGTGTTACCACTTTATTCCAATCAAGATGGCTTCAGGTGTGCCTTACTTTTGTCATAAGTAAGACTGTTTGCGCTCTAGTTGTTTGTTAGAACACTCTGGGACATTCTGTCATTGGGCTATACTTGGGCTACATCTGGGTGATATTTGGGCTACATTTGGGCTCTTTTGTCTCTGGTGGCCATTTTGGGAGACTTATTTGTTATGATGTTTCCTAATTTCCTCATTTACTACAGTCTCCTCAGTAGGAAATACTTTCAGTTTTTTACTTTGATTCCATCAAGACGGCATTCAGATGTGTCACACATTTGCCATAAATTCAGAATTTTAGCACTCTAGTTGCTCATTAGAGCACTGTAGTAAAGCTACTGCTCACCAGGGAAGTCTGCTGCTGGTATTGAAAGTGCATGTTTCAGTCTGCATGTCAGAATTTTTTAATGAAATAGAAGAGGATTTGAGAAGTCACTCAAAATGTGCCCTAATTTTTCTTTCTGCAGCACTAATCATACTTTCTATGTCAAAATGAACCCCCTCATTTTGTTCCTTTTTAAATTAAATGTTTTAAGAGTTACCACTTTATTCCAACCAAGATGGCTTCAGGTGTGCCATACGTTTGTCATAAGTAGGACTGTTAGCGCCCTAGTTGTTCTTTAGAACTCTCTGGGAAGCTGCAGTAGAACACAAAGGAATCAACTGACAGTCTCTGCCCTGTACATGTTTTACTGAGAATATCAGACTTCATTCTCACATGACTGAGAAAGATAATGTGAATTTACAGAAAATTTGCTCTCAGTTTAGCTTATAGATCACCTTCCAAAGCTCTGTGGGAAAAGCATGAGAAAATAGTTTTCTCTCAAACATGATTCATGATATCACAGCAGAAGGCTTTTTCACATGGTAAAATCACCTTAGAACACACCACGATTCCTAAAATGAGTATGGTACCATCAACAAATGATTTATAATGGAACTAAAGTCTTAAAACCTTCTATTAACTGCAATGCTTTTTAATGAGGTGCTATCATGTATATTGGTCCCAAGATGGCTGCCAACACTTCTTGGATGAAGTGCTGACAGCCAATCAGATCTCACGATGAGATGTGTGGTTAGGCTCCGCCCAGATATATATGTGATTTTACTTTTGATTTTCCCAGGAACTACTGAACGGATTTACACCATTTAAGCAAAAGGCACGAGTCTGAACTGAGGACTACCTCTTTGCCAAATTTAGTGTAATTCCGTTCAGCACTTCGGGCTGTAGCTGCGTCAACAGGTACTATGGAAAACTTCATGGGGAAAATGCGTTTTGGGACCCCCCTTTTTTCTCGGCACCCGCTTGACGAATCACTGTGAAATTTTCGGGATAGGAGCGGACCGGAGCTGGCCAAAAGTTTGGAAAATTGTGCGAAGATTCATCAATCGACACCAACGTTATTCCAAATAGAATGTCGCGAATTTCCTATGGAAAATAGGTCCTAACTATAACTGCCTACTGGCGACTGCCAGTAGGTAATATGTATATATATATACATATTTACTTTCTTGATCACTTGATTAAGTCTCCACGAGTAACTACATGAACCAGCATGCAGCCTGCCTTCAAACGCTGTGAGAGGAGGTACTAACCTGGTAAAAGGAGGAGGAGTTAAGAACTCAATGTCTTAATAAACTCCAGGTGAATCAATCATACCTGTGATTCCGGCACTGATGAAAGCCGTATCCCGGCTAGAAACGTGTCTGCCCCAGCGTTTCACGGATTTCTTTGCACGCTTCATTTGCTGTATTAAAATCGTTTAAACCCCGGAGCTGTGTCCTACCTACTTCGTATCAAGCAAGTAAGCACTTCGTGTGGATGTATAGCCGGTATTGTTGACACCGGCATAGGACACGCCCTCTCGATCAGGCGCTCTGCGTTAGTCAACGAACTCTTTTGGACGGCGCAACGAAATTGAACACGCAGAGCCCCCTCAAGTGGGTAATTGCCATGGAGCAGTACTTTACTGCAAGGGGAGAGAGGAGGCAAAACTGTATTGCCTGAGAAGGGGCTACGTAAGGCATGAATCGGACAAATTTCTGTTGTGGCAAGCTGCGGCGAAACATGTGGAATATCGCCAAGGTGGGGGACACCACTGTGTGTTTTGGACTTTCTTGATCTTCATTTGCTGTATTAAAATCGTTTAAACCCTGGAGCTGTGTCCTGCCTACTTCGTATCAAGCAAGTAAGCACTTCGTGTCGATATATAAGCATCGTATCAAGCAAGTAAGCACTTCGTGTCGATATATAAGCAAACTATTATGAAAAAAAGAAAAAAAGATTTAACATTATAATGGGACTGGCTAATGTCTTACAATACATAATTCAGGAACCAAGCATTTATGCAAACTATTAAATTCCGATTATGTTTTTGTAAAAAATGTGTTGCTAACTCAGTATTATTTGTATTTATATATTTACATTGTATGATTGTTAGCCACATGATTTGTTTGAGCATCCATGCGTAAATACCATGCAAATAACGTCTTTTATGTCTATGAATTATTTGATTGGACACTGTCACTTTAAATGGATTGAGCACACGAAGTAATGCTGTCATGTGATCAAGGCAGGGAGCTGTCGAAACGCGTCATGGCGACATACTAAGGAAATAAAATAAGAAAACCAGCACTTAACTTGGGTCCACTCTCGTTTGTTGTTGAGAAACTTGGTGAGACGAGACTGTTTCATATATTCACCGGCTTGGCTTTTCCCGGTGTTGTGGACCCCCTCCCCGTGAAGTTGGCTCTGCGGTTGGTAAAGTCACTGCTTGGTGGAATCCGGCGGACCTCGAGGCTTCGAGCAAACCGGCGTCCCGGAAGCGATCACAAAAGGAACCGGCAACGGAAACGCGGAGCCCACTGCTGATGCAGAATTCTATCCGGTAACGAGGTGACAAGCGTGAAATCGAGCTCTTCGAATTGGGTATACTCGGAGGAGTGGTGCTCAGCGAGGAGACGGCAGCGCACTGTTCGTCTCGTGAAACCGGAGAATAATCGGAAAGCAGATAAAGCAGCAGGAGGGGAGGTGTGCATCCGAGGAGCCTGCCGCCAGGATCATTGTATTGTTCGGTAAGGCGTCCTGACGGAACTGATTTGAATATTATTGTTTTCTTTAGTAATGTCTGCCGCAGCGTTACGGAATCGAGAAACAGCCGCTGAGGAGATGTTTTCAGACTCTCCGGTAACAACGCAGCTTATTGACAAAGGAATTAATAAGGAACCAAGTGGAGAACAGGGTCTAAAGGAGAAATATCGCATTTTGGAGAAATTGATGCGTCAGGAACAGGCTAAATGGTGGGAGTCGAAATCTTTGCAGCGGTATCTAGATGTGGGGAGGATACCCAGGGGGCTGAGAATAATGATTGCCCCAAGTTACGACACCCCAAACCCCCGAATGATGGCCGAGTGGGCGGAAACAAATTTGGAGTCAGCGCGTAAATTGGTCCAGATATTGGTGAAATATGCGGATATCGATCGTGGTGAGCTCCAAACAAAAATAGATGCCCTAGACGCCGAAATAAAAACTATGAGTGATTCCCAGCAAAGGATGAAGTTACACGAGGATATGGTGTCAAGACTCAGTAAGGAGGAGGAAAAAATCAAGCAAAGAAAGACTTTTAAATTTCGTAGAGATAAGGATGATTATGCGAGTGGCCAGATTTTTACATTTGCACGTAAATTTGATGCCTATAGGTCAGCAACATTAAATAAGCAGGGGCCAAGTTCTACAAGTAATTTAAAGGTAGTGGACGCTCCCTCAACATCGGACTTGAGTTCCGCAGTAGAAAGTGGATCAGACACGGAGGGGAGAGTTAATTGTGCAATTAAACCTACATTGGGGGAGGAACTGGATTATTTAAGGAGAAGCAGAAAGGAAACGCTGCGCCCCCGTAACCAACCGGCAAAAAACGAAGAACTGAGAGCCGAAAGCAACGGAGGAAAGCAGCCCGAGAACGCCGCAAACAGGCGCCAAACTCGGGGACGAGGTCGGGGTGGATGGAGGAAGAAATAAAGTAAAAAAATCCAACCAAAACAACACCAGGGCAACCTCAAACCATGACCATAATCAACCTGGCCCAGATAGATTTGACACGGGCAGAGGAACAATTGCTCTCTTTGGGTCTTTCATTTTGTCCTGAGTCGAATTTTGATTATCCACAGACTCGAGCTGATATTTACAAATTCATCCGTAAATTGAAGCTAAAAAAGTTCCATGCTTTACGCCCCCAAATATCCGGAACAGAAATCGGGGCCATCCCCAATGATGATAACAATAGTATGTCTGATTTAATGGTTGCTGACCTTGACACATTAAGAACAATACAGGAATTGGCACAGGAGGCTAATAGCAACATGAATGAATTTGATGAAGGTTGTATGGAAATGAATAATGAAATGGGGCAATCACCAGGAATGGGTACTGGGTCCAAACCGGACACACCCTTCAAAAGACAATCAAAATTCACTCCCATTATGCCAAGAGATTCTGTTGATGTCTTTAACGAGCAGATTGTGGCACAGGTGAAAAAACTGCATTTGAATGTTAACAAGGCCAAAAGAAAGATAACAAATCATGAGAGAAAATACAATCAACTTATCGAGAAACTAAAGAAGGAGAGCCAGGTCGTTATTAGGAATTCTGATAAAGGAGGTAACATTGTGTTATGGCCATTAAAGCAATATTTGGAGGAAGCGTATTCCCAGTTAAATGACACTAACTGTTATCGAAGGAGCACTCCAATGAAATATAAATCTGTGCAGAATCTTCTTTTCTCTAAATTATTAGCTTGGAAAAGCATGGGTTTATTGAACATGGAGGAGTATAAGTATTTAAAGAAGGAGTATCCCATAACGCCGTCATTGTATTTTATCCCAAAAATACATAAGAACATCAACAAACCACCAGGAAGGCCCATAATATCGGCCTGTGATGGACTTTTGGAAAATGTATCTCGGTATATTGACTACTTTTTAGAGGATCACGTTAAAAATTTAAAGTCATTTGTACAAGATACCAGCGATTTTATCAGAAAAGTAGCTGATATAAAATGGCAAAAGGGTTGGCTCTTAATAGCTCTTGATGTTTCCTCCTTATACACGTGCATAAAAAATGTAGATGGTCTTAAAGCCGTGGAATATTTTTTAGCGAATAGGCCTCTCAAATTTGCACGACACAATGCTATGTTGTTGGATATGCTGGCATTTTGTTTGGAAAATAACCTATTCATGTTCAAAAATCAAATGTTTCAACAGATACAGGGTGTAGCCATTGGGGCCAGCTTTTCCCCCAGTTATGCCTGTTTATTTATGGGGTGGTGGGAGGAGCTGGTCCTCATGAGGAAGCATGAAATTGTCTTTAAGAATAATGTAGTTTCGTGGCTTAGATTCATTGATGATTTGTTTGTTATTTGGAGTGGATCGGAAAATGAGGCACATGAATTTGTGGCATCTTTAAACAATAACGATGTGAATTTGCAATTTACCTCTAATGTTAGCAAGACAAATATAACTTTTTTGGATGTACAAATTAACATAGTAAATAATAACATGACAACATCCCTATATCGTAAGGACACGGCAGGGAACACTATGTTGCAGGCATCCAGTGCACACCCTCCACATTTAATACAAAGCATCCCATACGGGGAAATGCTGCGTATTCGTAGGGTTTGTAGCGACGATCACGACTTGCATGAGAAACAGTTAGAAAGTAAAAAGCGATTCCTGGAAAGGGGGTACAGGAGTGTATCTATTGACAATGCCATAGTTAAATCCAGGAAACGCTCCAGACATGATTTACTTAAGGTAGAGAGCGAATCACAGATAGCGAGCAGAAGTAAAGGGAAGACGGACAAGGAACCGACTAGATTGATACTAACCTATTCCAGGCAGGAACAACAGCTGCGAACCATTATTAGAAGAAATTGGCCTATAGTCCGGGATGACCCAGTAATTGGAGCAATGCTCCCTAAGCATCCGGCTATAACCTACAGAAAATCATTTTCTATGGCCAATGCTTTGGTTCGGAAAAATCCTGAAGAACAACAGCAGACAGGATGGTTAGTAGCTAGGAATGGTTTCTTCAAATGCTCTAGCTGCAAAGCATGCCAGTATGGCATAAATAAAACCTCATATAACACTGCATTCAGTAGCAAAGCCTCTGATATAAAACAACATTTGACATGTCGGACGGAATTTGCAATCTATGTCTTGCAATGTAGCTGCAATCTTTCATACATAGGCAGCACCAAGTTATCTGTCCACAAACGCATTTTGCAACACACAAGGGCCATCGTCAACAATGACCCAAGTTACCCGGTAGCGAGGCACTTTAAATTGCATCATGATAGCAATCTTAAACATTTGAAATATTTTGTCATTGATGCTATCCCTCCACTAAAGAGAGGAGGTGATCGGGAACATAAACTAAGGCGCCTTGAGACTAAATATATTTTAGAAATGGATACAAAGCAGCCGGGGGGCCTTAACACCAGTGAGGATTTGCACACTTATTTAGATTGAGAAGGACATCATTGGCATCATCTATAACAAGCAAAACAAAAACAAATACATATATTTTATACCCATGGTCTTTGTTCAAACGTTTACTGAGTCTGGGGACCTTTTATCCTCTATGTACTTTCTTCCTTTTATGCTGTTTTTTTATAAATTGTAAATTTGGAAAGATTTTATGGAGTGATTTTAGTAATTGAATTGTATTTATTAACATTTTATGTATTTAATATTTATATACATATTTATATTAATTTTAAAGTACAATAGTGGGAATCAATTACTCTAAAATACATCCATAAACTCCTTTTTTTGAACCCTGTCTATACACTGGTGCGTCAAATACCCTTTATTACCTCCTAAAAATGAAAGGTGCATAAGATATATAATCAGCATATGATGAGGCAAGGGTAATGTGACAATATTTTAGTAAATAAGGCACGGGCACTTTAAAAATCAGAAAAATTAGGGAAAAATATAGCTGTTTGTAATATGGGGATTTTTTTAGATTTTATTAATTTTCTCACATTTTAGGCACTTGAATAAGTGGTCCATTCAACATAACAAGTATTAGGCTACACCAGCCCTTCATTGCATTTAAGCAAACTATTATAAAAAAAAGAAAAAAAGATTTAACATTATAATGGGACTGGCAAATGTCTTACAATACATAATTCAGGAACCAAGCATTTATGCAAACTATTAAATTCCGATTATGTTTTTGTAAAAAATGTGTTGCTAACTCAGTATTATTTGTAGTTATATATTTACATTGTATGATTGTTAGCCACATGATTTGTTTGAGCATCCATGCGTAAATACCATGCAAATAACGTCTTTTATGTCTATGAATTATTTGATTGGACACTGTCACTTTAAATGGATTGAGCACACGAAGTAATGCTGTCATGTGATCAAGGCAGGGAGCTGTCGAAACGCGTCATGGCGACATACTAAGGAAATAAAATAAGAAAACCAGCACTTAACTTGGGTCCACTCTCATTTGTTGTTGAGAAACTTGGTGAGACGAGACTGTTTCATATATATATATATATATATATGATCCACAAATGAATGGGAACACCCGTTGCCTCCAGAACGAAGGGCGCGTCGAAGAAGAGACCTCCCAAACGCGGTCACGAATATTATCCAAAACTTCTCCAAGCTTAAGAAAAGCAATCGACTCCGTGTCTGTGCTGAAAGTTATTTATTGCCAGCCGAAAAAGCTAGACGCGTTTCGCCTGTCCTGCAGGCTTGTTCACTAGCAGTTTGGTAAAGTTTTCCAAGGCAATTTAAAACAGTGAGTGACGATCAAGGCACGTGATGGACTACAAGTATAAAAATGAACAACAGACTCGTAGTTCAACAAACTGCAATAGATAAACAGTCCAGGCAAGTGCCACAAAGTATAAGACCAATTAATTACGGTCAGTAGAACATTGTATGAACTCATAAGATTTGGAATATTAAGTAACATTCATCAATTATAACAAAATTATTGACCAAGTGGTCCTGTCATTCATAAAACAATCTATATCTATATCTATATCTATATATATATATATATATATATATATATATATATATATATATATATATTACCTACTGGCGGTCGCCAGTAGGTAGTTATAGTTAGGACCCCTTTTCCATAGGAAATCCGCAACATTCTATTTTGAATAACTTTGGCGCCGGTCTATGAATCCTCGCGAATTTCTCAAAATAGGTGGGGCGCTACGCTCCGCTCCTACCCTGAAAGTCTCGGGGGGATTCGTCAAGCGGGGGCTGAGATAAAAGGGGGGTCCCAAAACGCGTTTTTCCCATGCATTTTTCCATAGGACCTTTAGACAGAGCTACAGCCCGAACGGCTGAACAGAATTACTAGAAATTTGGCAGAGAGGTAGTCCCTAGGTCAAGGAAGTGCCTTTTGTAGGTTTGGTGTAAATCTGTTCAGTCGATTCTGAGAAAATAGCCTTTAAATCAATATATATATCTGAGCCCGCTTACGGTACGCTTACCGTACGCTTACCGTACGCGTACGGTGGCGTGCGCGAGCGCCATTCTGATTGGCTCTTAGATCTTAGTAAACATTCGAATCGGCCGAAACCAGGAAGCGGCGTCCGCCATTTTGTCTCTCGCACTGAGTGTTATTTATCCAATATGAAGCCCAAAAACATGTAAAGGGGCTGTTTTGACAACTCCCACCCACATAGTCATGTTGAGGGAGTCCCCAAAGATCCCCCAAGAGCAAAAACTTTTTTTTTTTTTTTTTCGGCAATATCGCCGAGTACGCTTACCGTACGCGTATGGTAAAAAAAAAAAAAAAAAAAAAAACACTATCCACACTCACCCCACCCCCTGTGCTTTTGGGGGCCGCAGGCCACCAAATGTACAGTGCTTATTACTTCAGAAAAAAAACTAAATTTTGGCATCATGAAATTATAAAATCGAAATAAAAAAAACACCATCCACATTGACCCCACCCCCTGTGCTTTTGGTGGTCGAAGGCCACCAAATGTACAGGGCTTATTAAAGTTGATAAAAACCGTGCACGGAACGAACTGCGTTAAGTGGGCGCGCACGCCTCGAATGGCGTAAAGTAACTTAGCATTTAAAAAAACGTACAAATTCACTGAAAAAACCATAGGTTTCACACACGTTATAGTTAGGAATTAGCATTTAAAAAACCTTGCAAATTCACTGAAAAAACCATAGGTTTCACACATGTTATAGTTAGCGGAAATTTTACTGATAAAAAACCAATGAAATTGCCCCGTTATAGTTAGTGCTGGCAACTATAACTCACGCGACCGCAATCTTCTGCTGATGACATATGTGTCTTTATAAAAAAAAATATTTGTAATATATGTATAGCTAAAAATGTATGGAAGAAGACATGGGCAAATAAGTGTCTAAATACAGTATTAGCATCAGCAGAGGATTGCGGTCGCGTGAGTTATAGTTGCCAGCACTAACTATAACGGGGCAATTTCATTGGTTTTTTATCAGTAAAATTTCCGCTAACTATAACATGTGTGAAACCTATGGTTTTTTCAGTGAATATATATATATATATTCACTGAAAAAAACATAGGTTTCAGGGACGTTATAGTTAGTTGCACATTTCACTAGTTCAAAACCATAGAAATTCAGCCGTTATAGTTAGCTATAACTCACGCCCCTGCAATGCACTGCTGATGACGTCACACATTACATCATTCATGACATGGTCAGTGACATCACTGACGACATCACTGATGACATCATCCAGTGACTGTGTGTTTCTGTAAAGTTTAATTATGTTTTCTAAATATATTGGCCAAGGTATATTGAAGAATGAGTGGGTGTATAAGTGTGTGGATGGAGGATTTAGTAGGTGCGTGACTGACTGTATAAGTGAGTGATTAAATGTGTCTTACTGAATTCATGGGTTAATGACTAAACTGTGTGAATGTCTGTATCAGTCAATACTTCAATCAATCAATCAATCAATGCATTTGTATAGCGCGCTACTCACCCGGGGGGTCTCAAGGCGCTTGGCGAGGGGGGTCCGCTACTGCTCGAACAGCCAGGTCTTGAGTTGCTTCCTGAAGGCGAGGTGGTCTTGGGTCAGGCGGAGGTGGGTGGGCAGGGAGTTCCACATCTTGGCAGCCAGGTAGGAGAAGGATCTTCCTCCCGTTGTGGCTCTTCGGATGCGGGGGACGGCAGCGAGGGTGTGACTGGTCTATCGTAGCTGGCGTGTGGGAGTGTAGAAGTTGAGGCGGTCGTTGAGCTATCTTGGGCCTTGGTTGTGGAGGGCTTTGTGAGCGTGGGTGAGGAGTCGGAACGTGATTCTCTTGTTGACGGGGAGCCAGTGCAGGTTTCTTAGGTGCGTGGAGATGTGGCTGTGTCGGGTGATGTCCAGGATGAGTCGAGCTGAGGTGTTCTGAATCCGCTGGAGTCTTTTCTGGAGTTTTGCAGTGGTTCCGGCGTAGAGGGAGTTGCCGTAGTCCAATCGGCTGGTGACGAGGGCCTGGGTGACCGTCTTTCTGGTTTCGGTGGGGATCCACCGGAAGATCTTCCGTAGCATGCGTAGGATGTTGAAGCATGACGAGGAGACGGCGTTGACTTGTCTGGTCATGGAGAGGGAGGAGTCAAGGATAAAGCCCAGGTTGCGTGCGTGGTCCGTTGGTTTGGGTGCGTTGCCCAGGGCAGGGGGCCACCAGGAGTCGTCCCAGGCAGAGGGTGACGATCCCAGGATGAGGACTTCCGTCTTATCTGAGTTCAGTTTCAGGCGGCTGTTCATCATCCACTCGGCTACGTCTTTCATCCCTTCGTGTAGGTTGGCCCTGGCGGTGGCGGGGTCGTTGGTGAGGGAGAGGATCAGCTGGGTGTCGTCGGTGTAGGAGATGATGTTGAGGTTGTGTTGGCATGCGATGGCTGCGAGGGGGCTCATGTAGACGTTGAAGAGGGTGGGGCTGAGCGATGATCCCTGTGGTACGCCGCAGATGACTTCGGTGGCCTCGGATCTGAACGGGGGGAGGCGGACTCTCTGTGTCCTTCCGGCGAGGAAGGAGATGATCCACTCCAGTGCCTTCTCTTGGATTCCGACGTTGCTGAGGCGCTGCACTAGGGTGCGGTGGCAGACAGTGTCGAACACCACGGAGAGGTCCAGGAGGATGAGGGCCGCTGTTTCCCTGTTGTCGAGCAGGGCTCGGATGTCGTCAGTGGCTGCGAGGAGGGCAGTCTCGGTGCTGTGGTTGGCTCGGAAACCGGACTGCGAGAGGTCGAGGGAGCCATTCATCTCGAGGAAGGCGGCCAGCTGTCTGTTGACGGTCTTCTCGATGACTTTAGCAGGAAACGGGAGGAGCGAGATGGGGCGGTAGTTTTTGAGGTCGGTGGGGTCGGCTGAAGGTTTCTTCAGGAGGGCGCTGAGTTTGGCGTGCTTCCAGCTCTCCGGGAAGGTTGCGGTGTCGAGGGAGGCGTTGATGATGTCTCGTAGATGGGGAGCGATGACGGAGTCGGCCTTGTTGAAGATGTGGTGGGGGCAGGGGTCGGTTGGAGATCCGGAGTGGATGGAGTTCATCGTGCGTATGGTTTCTTCGGTGTTGATCGGGGTCCAGGCGCGGAGGGTGGTGGTGGGGGGCGCTGGTGCGATCGTAGGGTGCGTCGGCTGTGTGCT
The DNA here is from genome assembly GCF_964204655.1 of Triturus cristatus. Classification (NCBI taxonomy): domain Eukaryota; kingdom Metazoa; phylum Chordata; class Amphibia; order Caudata; family Salamandridae; genus Triturus; species Triturus cristatus. Next base: position 84,304,661 of record NC_140587.1, on the reverse strand, counting down.
GAAGCTGTTGTGTTTGTCTGCGATCTTGTTGTGGAAGTACGAGGCGAGGGAGTTGCAGAGGTCTTGCGATGGGGTGATGTCGTTGTTTCCGGCGCTGGGGTTGGAGAGCTCTTTGACGATGTTGAAGAGTTCCTTGCTGTTGTGGGCGTTGTTGTCCAGCCGTTCCTTGAATGCTGTTTTCTTGGTGGTGTGGATCAGTTGGTGGTGTTTTCGAGTAGCGAGCTTGAGGGTGGTCATGTTGTCTGGTGTCGGGTCTCTTTCGTCCATTTGTTTTGGACTTCTGAGGATGCTCTATAAGGTTCTTCCCCTTCTGCCCTCCCACGTCAGAAGAATTATGGTTCAAGCATTGATACTCTCCCGCCTGGACTATGGTAATGCTCTTTACCTGGGAGCACCTCAGTACACCATCAATAGACTCCAGGTAATACAGAATTGTGCGGCTCGCAGACTTCTTCAGATCCTGCGGTGGAAATCTGCAAAACAAGCACTAGAAAGCCTGCACTGGTTACCGATTAAGCAAAGGATCCAGCTCAAGGCTATGTGTCTCTCCCATAAGGCCTTTTGGAAGAAGGGTCCGGTTATTCTTCAGTCACTCATCACCCTTCCCAGACTGGGTTTCGCCCGCAAATGGGTACCGAGACGGCTCTTCTAGCAGTAACTGAGGAATCAAGAAGGATCCTAGACCTAGGGGGAAATGCAGCTATTATCCTTCTTGACCTCAGCGCTGCATTTGATACTGTCAATCACGCTACACTATGTGACAGACTCATGAATGTGGGTGTGTCCGGTATGGCAGCTCAGTGGCTGCGATCTTTTCTAACTGGCCGCTCTTTCAGGGTTTTCGAGGGAGACACTGTATCCATTCAGTATCCCCTCCATTGTGGGGTTCCTCAAGGCTCCGCACTGAGCCCCACCCTATTCTGAAACCTCTGGCAGAAATTGTCCATCCATTTGGCATAAAAATAGTCTCATATGCAGATGATACTCAGCTCGTGGTAGCTCCTAACCATCTGGAATGACCATCTAACACCTTAGCGAGCTGTTTACAAGAGGTTGCCAAGTGGATGGATCAATCATGCCTTAAGTTGAATGGGGATAAGACGGAGCTCATGCTGTTGGGCAACTCTCCTGTCTTTAACTCGACATCCCTATGGCCAGTCTGCCTAGGCCCTGCTCCTATACCCAAAGATCAAATCAAGAGCCTTGGCATCTGGATTGATCAGTCACTCTCATTCAGTTACCAGGCAACTAAACTTTCGTCCATTTGTTTTGGACTTCTGAGGATGCTCTATAAGGTTCTTCCCCTTCTGCCCTCCCACGCCAGAAGAATTATGCTTCAAGCATTGATACTCTCCCGCCTGGACTATGGTAATGCTCTTTACCTGGGAGCACCTCAGTACACCATCAATAGACTCCAGGTAATACAGAATTGTGCGGCTCGCACGCTTCTTCAGATCCTGCGGTGGAAATCTGCAAAACAAGCACTAGAAAGCCTGCACTGGTTACCGATTAAGCAAAGGATCCAGTTCAAGGCTATGTGTCTCTCCCATAAGGCCTTTTGGAAGAAGCGTTCGGTCATTCTTCAGTCACTCATCACCCCCTACCACCCAAAAAGAGATCTTCGGTCATTCAAATCTTTTCTTGCATTCAAACCCAGAATAAGAAAGATCAGATGCGGTGGTCACTCTTTTTCTTATAATGGTGCCATAGGATGGCCCTCCCTCTTCAACTACGCAAGGAACCCAACCTTTTATCCTTCCGCAGGCTCCTGAAAACCTGGCTGTTCTAAGTCTTCTCCTGCCTCTGTTACTCTGCTCTTTGTCCTCAGCGATGGGTGGCCTACGGGTAACCAACGCGCTCTACAAATTCCATTTCAATTACATTTCTATTGCTGTGTAAGCTGCTGCATTGGTTGATGAGTAGGTACATGAGTGTCTATATGGGTTATTGATTGGTTGCCTGAGTATTTGTATGGGTGCCTGAGTGTGTGTGTGGGTGGGTGGGAGGTTTGTAACTTTGTGCATAAATGTGTGAGTTCTTTATTCACTGGGTGTATGGGTTCAAGACTGCATGTGAAACAGCTGTATGGGTGGGCGAGTGTGTGCATGGGTGTGTTGGTGAGTGAATGGATATCTCAGTGCTACATGTCCAAGTAACTACATATGTAAAAACACAGTGCATGAGTGAGTTGGAGTATATAAATGACTATACGTGAGAGTCAGTGATTGTGAGAGTGCTGTATGGATGAGTGTGTACTTGTATCAGTGATTGTATAAGAGAGTAAGTATATGTTAGTATCACTATGAATAAGTGAGGTTGTGTGTGTATAACTGAATAGCTGAGTAAATGACTGACTAGATGTGTGAGTAACTCTGGATGAGTGGCGGTGTGTGAGTGTTTGTATAGGTGTATAAGTGCCTATAATAGTGTTGTATTGAAGAGTCACCGCATGTATGAGTGACTGTATGGGTGAATGAGTGGATGTGTGTATAGACCTAGGAATCAGTGCATGCGTATGTAGTAACTGGTATTGGTGTCTCTATTGTTTCGAAAATGGTAGTCTGTATTTTAAAGTGGGTGTATCAAAGGTTTTATTAAGGTATGAGGTGGTGCATCAGATTTTCACGTGGATGATGTCTTCAGTGATATCATTTGAGATGTCATTTGAGATGTCATCAGTGATGTCATCAGTGATGTCACTGACCATGCCATGAATGATGTAATATGTGACGTCATGAGTAGTGCTTTGCAGGGGTGCGCGTTATAGTTAGCTGAACTAACTAAAATGGAATTTCTCTGGTTTTGTACGAGTGAAATGTCCAGCTAACTATAACGTCCTTAAACCAATGGTTTTTTCAGTTAATTTCAGAGGTTTTTTAAATGCTAATTTCTAACTATAATGTCTGTAAAACCAATGGTTTTTTCAGTGAATTTCAAAGGTTTTTTAAATATTAAACTACTATTCTGCTATTTGTCATTAGTACTGTTTTTTCTAACTTTTCCACCACATAAACGAAAATAAACTGTGAAACTGCTGTGTAATGCAATATATTTCACAAATTACATTGTTACTATTTAAATAATACAACATAGGTATAGGGAGAGGTGCGAGCCATCCGTTTGTAAAAGGGTAGCTGCGGGACGGTGAAGTGAGGAGAGGGAGCGTGAAGGGGGTATCTCGCAGAGAGAGAGCTGCGGTAGATTTACCAGTCTTGGCTTCAGAGATACAACTGCAGGCCCAAGAACTCACACATGAAGAGCTGCAGCCAACCGGTGGTTCGCAGAGGGAGAGTTGCGGGCCCGAGAAGGTTGTTGGGGGCTATGCTTCAGAGAGCTCACAGATGCAGAGCTGCAAGCTGACGGACTAGCTTCTAAAGGCATAGCTGCTAGCTGGTGATGTAGGGAGAGGGAGCGTGAAAGGGTATCTCGCACAGACAGAGCTCCGGCATGCGATGTCTTGTAGATGGAGAGATGCGAGCTGACATGGACTGAATCACAAAATGGCTGCCAACAGTTCCTTGTTTCAACAGTTCTCACCCAGGCTCGCAGAGGGAGAGCTGCGGCTTGTGGGCTTGACTCGCAGAGGAAGAGCTACGGGCCGTCCGCTCGCAAAGGCACAGCAGCGTACTGGCTCGCAGAGGTACAGAGCTGCGATACGACACAGCCGCGTACTGGCTCGCAGAGGTAGAGAGCTGCGTGCCGACAGACTGGATTCTAAAGGCATAGCTGCAAGCTGGTGATGTGGGGAGAGGGAGAGTGAAAGGGGCATCTTGCACAGACAGAGCTCCGGTATATTAAATTGTTTCCGGGACCTTCGTTTTATTTTCACTCAATGCGAGGCAGAAGATGGCTGCTAACACTTCCTGGTTTGAAGTGTTAGCAGCCAATCAGAGGCAAGCTCGTGCTCTGGAGTTAGGCTCCGCCCAGATATATATATATTTCCTTTAATATCTTAAAAACTACTGAATGGATTTAAACCATTTCAACAAAAGAGTGCTTTCTGGACCAAGACCTTTCTCCCTGCCAAATTTGGCGTAATTCTGTTCATCAGTTTGACCTGTCGCCTTGTCTAAACTTTCCCATGGAAATTGCATGGAGAAAACACATTTTGGGACCCCCCTTTTTTTCATGCCGCGCCTTCACAAATCACACCCAAACGTTCAGGATAGGAGCTGAACTGAAAAGAAGAACTTTTTGGAAAATTTCATAAAGATTCGTCAAATGACGGCAAAGTTATAAGCAAATCAAAAAATGCTTTTCCTATGGAAACATGGTTCTAACTATAACCATCCACTTTTTTATTTTTTTTATTTTTAGAGCCTTCTCAACACTCCAACCGGAGATAGTCAAGCATAGAACGGCACACCAGGAGAATGCACAATTCCTTTATTGTGCACCAAGGGCAAGACGAAGCGTTTCGGCATTTAGCCTTTATCGAGTGATTTGACATTAGCAATTTCCCTTAGAAATAGACATCAATGTTTGTTGACATAGAAGAAATACTGCGACAATTCAAATGCATATCCATACTAAACAGTGTATCTATAAAAAGATTTTAAAACAATCAATAATTATAAAAGTCATTTCTGAAAAATGAATAAGGCATAATTTAACGGCACCACTAATGCTAAATATACATTAAATTGAAATCATACTGAAGACGCCGCACATTCGTATACTTTGTGCAATAATGTTCTACATGATTCAACGCAAAAAAAATGGCTGTATATTCTTCACGCTGCTAATTCATTCAACTTAGACATTATGAATCTTAAATGGACGTGCAATAAAGTTTTTTTAAAATTCCGCCATAGTTGGTATTGGCGCAGCTAACTCTTTCTGCGTACTTATTGTGAGCAATAGCAACAAAATTGGACAGTCCTTATTCGAATCTCGTCAATTAGCCTGATGCTCTTATTTAAAAATCACCTGTAAGTAATATTTCATAACACTGGTGTTACAATCACATTGTGTTGCATTGCAGGCTGCTTAACATGTTTGTCCCAATAGTCGGTAATGTACCTTTAAAAATAGGACCAAGTGGTAGGGACGAGGCAATAGTGGGTAATGTACCCTTAATGTACCACCAACCATGCTAATAAATTAGGGTTACTAAACAATTGAAAACAGAATGATCAACAAGAACAATTGAGGGTAATGTACCCATGATGTAAGACTCGGGATACCAAACAGTGTGCCATATGCTCCGTTATGATCACTAATTTAGTTCCAAACAGTCTAAGATAATTGATTTGGGTATGTACTCCTTCAGCCTTTTCTGGGTGGCGCTGTATACAATGTTTTGAATGATCCCATTTTTATAATTATTCTTGACTGAGCTAATTCTGTTTAGTAAGTATTTCAAAAGTAGGTATAGGGTTGAACAGTCATCAAGCCCTTGTAAGCTATGCATTGAGGGTCAAATGTACTAAGAATGGAGACAGTAAAAGTGGTCTCAAATTGCTCACTGATTTTAAGCGAATCCATTCTGATTATGCAAACTGACCTATGTACTACTAGGTTAGTTCTAAAAAAACAAAATCGTATTGGGTCACAATTCGACCTACCTCATGAATATATACTGACCCTTTTTTTGTAGTTCCCGGGACCACTGTCTACTTTTAGAAATGTTTTTGTCAATATTCACAAAGGGGAAGGGACCCCTTCCTGTTTGCAAATGCCTTACCACTACCTTTCAGTAGTCAGCAAAATAATAAAGTGTTGTGACCAACTTTCAGTCACAAAACATTAATACATACCATTGCAAATCAGTATTTGGAAGGGGTGCCATAAGCATGCCTCACCAGGGTTAGTCAAAATACCAATTTAGTATGTAGTCAAAAAAACAAATTCCGATTCTGTAACATGTTATCAAATCGCAACTTGTGTTCCTTATATACCAAAAGGGCAACAACCTGACTCTGCGAAGCAGTTATTTTGCAGTCAAAAAAGCCTTCCTATTTCTGGTCCTGAGTTATTTTGGAATCATGTGAACAGATTTTTGCTCAGTCCACCATGTAGTCCATCTTAGTTCATGTTGCATATCAGCTATTTTCTTGCTTGAGAAGTCCAAGCAGCTTTTAAGAAAGCTTAATCTAGCAGTGCATTATTGGGCAAGTAACTTATTTCCATCTTCATGTTAGCCTAGAGCCCAACAAGACTCCTGCTCTTTTTACATGCACCATTAAGAATGTTCAATATGCTTGTAAGGATGTTTTCTGAGGCTATTACGATAACCCACCAAGACTTGTGTTTTGTTACATCTAAGAGTCAGTCAGATCCGTGATGTAGGCACTGAGTCTGTCCATGGTTTTGTTAGCTTTCCTGTGACTATTTTTCTTATGTACCATAGACAGGACAGTACAGCCGGGCCACATTCAGAGTCTGTGGAGCTGCCTGCTAGCCTGCCAGGTCAACAGAGGCCATGGCCTCTGCTCTGTTAGTGCAGGAACAACAGTCATATTCAGAGATCCCCACCTGCCATCTCTGTGCTTTCAGTGCATACACCAGTTTGGTGGATACATTGAAGGCACAGATGAATGCTGAGTGGGCTGCTGTCTTTCTTTCCAGAGGTTTAAAGTGGAGGAACCATGAATTAGGACCCCCTTTTAATCTAAATGAGGCCCTAAGACAGTTACCTTTACTCTAAATATGGCAATGAAAGGACTTCAGAACAGGGCCAAGACTGATTTGCATATGGCCAGGTCGAAACTGAGGTGGCATGGTGTGCAAAAGAAGTAAGGGTTGGAATGTTACCCTGAGTGATTGGCAGTGATTAGACTTATTGCAAGCATTCCTCCCATCACCTTTTGTGTGTTCGATGATCTCCCCCACCAGGAGACGGCAAGGTTAGACCCAGACACAGGTCCAGTGCTCACTGGGCCACTGGAGCAGAGCCAAACCCAACTTAAGAGCTACAATCAGGAGGGGGCCTGTTTTGGATTGCTTGCGTTCTGGGTCAGGGAGGGACCTGACCTGGCAGTGCAGGCTGAACTGTTCCTTCTGGAGTTGGGTCAAGATTTATTTGCATATGACTGGATCCAAACTGAGGTGGCATGGTGGGCAAAAGAATGATGTGTTATCAAGCGGTCCATTATTTGTGGATCTTAAGAAGGAAATGAAAGAATAGAGTGCTGTCACTCAAAGTAAATTCAGCTGATCGTTGAAATGGGCTAAACAATTTCCCCATACTGTATGTGTTTATCGGTGGAAGAAACTATGAACGACACAACAGCAGTCCAATGAATAAAGAACCAGTTTTAAAAAAGGTTCAGTATTACACATTAATGCATATAGTACAGAAAATGCATTCTAACTATGCTCAAAGAAGTCAAGTTTGCCAGCTCCAGTCAATAAAATGTTCTCATACCTAAAGAACAATAAAAGTTTTTTTATCCAGTTCTCCAGACTATAATCCAACTCTGAACTCATTAGTGTGAGCTTTTTAGTATTTAAAAATTCTGATACAGCTGAAGTGTTCACCCTCTGCAGACAGAACAGTACAGATAATGGATATTCAAAATATAAAATCAATTATATCCAGAACGGACTACAATTTGCGGATGCTGGTGTTTTCTCAAATGACATAGACCAAAGTACCTTTCACTTTGAAGAAAACAAATATTTTTTGGTGTAGGAATGGAATGGAATCCTTTATTGAGATTGACTTGGAAGTCATGCCACACGTAAAGGGACACAATAGGAGTTTGGAGGGTAGCTGACTGTAGGGAGGTCTGCCCACCAGAGGACTGCCATTTTAGGAGAGGTGTGGGCTGTATCGGCGCAGCCCAATATAGCCAAGGGCTATTTGGCACAGCGAGTGACGGCTCCCTGTCACCATTTTAGGTTTGGTGACACAGTGATTGGTGGCAGGGAGAGGTTAACAAATTTGTCAAGTTTAGCGGGTTTTATATTAGGCGTCCTAAAGCACGGTACGCTAATTAAAACCTTTTTCAAACAGTGGTTAGCTGAGGCTTTCCTAGTGATGGAAGACGCCAGGCTGCTTGAGGTGATCCATCTCATGAAGGAGACCGGCTGCATGGACCTCATGGTGGTGAAGGCCGCGGGGTCAACCCATTCAGAATGGTAGGCATCAGCGAGGGTGGCTGCAGCTATAGCAGCGTGCTCCCTATCACAAAAATAGAGGGAGCGGTAACAAACTACAGGAGAATACCAGTAAACCCTGTTGAGACCTGGGCAAATAGTGTATAACATGCCCTCTCAGGTCATCTCTGAATGCGGAGGCTAGGCTCATCACTCGCTCCAAGAAAGCCAACCACATTTCTCCAGAAATCTCTTAACTGGCTTCCGTTTGAGGCAAGGATTCAATTAAAACAAGCAATGCATTTCAACTGCATTTCAACACTCCGCTGTACCTGCCAAGCTCCAGTATCTTGCTGCTCAAACCGAAGAAATTTAAAAAAATGAAAACTCTCTACCTGCGGAAACTAGATTGATTCCTTCAACATTTTCCTTCAAAAAGGAAGTGAAAGCTTTACTGATGAGCTCGTCGCTGAGTTAGAAGGTTTAGTATTTCTGTAACCTATCATGCACTACTTCTTACTTTGTTACCTGGCAATTGTAGAGTCCCAATACCTGCCTCTATTATGTCACTACTTGCTTGTTGTCATGTCTAGATATCATTGCTTTTCTCCCACGATTGTCTACCTGTGTTCAGCATCTCATCTGTAAAGTGCTCTGATACCCTCCAGGGTCATGTTCGCACTCTATAAAACTTTTAATATAAAATAAATAAAATAAAATAAACATACAATATCTCAAAGGGTTATGTTCAGTAGACAATTTACAAGAAAGCACAACACATTGCAACAACAAAGTGAAGGGGAGCAGGGAGACAAGAGACCTGGAGACATTTGATTGAAGAAATGCTTTTTTTAATCTATTTAGTTATACGATCAAATTAACAAATAAAAGAGCACTGTGTTGCATTAAATGTCACGGAACCTGTACTATGCTCTGCATAACTGCTCGTTAGAAGGTGAATGGCACTGGTGACACGTGAAGGGGTATATACAGTTGGAAAAAGGTGCAAAAATACAATAAGTAATATAAAATGTACTCTTAATGATGCCCATACGTTTAATACATTAAGAACAGAGTAATATTTTCATGGGCAATCACGAGGGAGGTGCCATAAATTACACTGTAGAAGTCGTCGGCATTTCGGCCTTTATACAGTATTAGGCCATCATCAGGACCAGGTTACAAATTATCGTAGGTAACAGTGCTCTATGGGGAAAGTGATGGTACAATGTAATGGTGGACCATAGAGAGAGATCTGAAGATGATAGAGTAGAAGCCACAAGAGCGAGGGGATGAACCGAAAAGGAGGATAGTCAGAGCTAGGAGCGGGCAGCGAAGGGCCACGTTGGGTCGTGTAGCGCTGAGAAGGCGTGACGGATGCAACAGTTAAATTATGGTGCCTAGGCTCGGAGAGTATAAGAAGAAATGTGAGTAAATTGCCATGTGGGTGAAGATGGGCAGTAACCTGAGGGGACTGAACAATCAAGACATTGTATGGATGGCACTGCAAAATTGCATGGGCAGGATGTGACCATGAGAGGCAGGAAGAAGGAGAGAAATGAGCATCACGGATTTGGGGCTGCATACTGGGAAATATGCATACACAGGGCCACACAAGAGAGGCAGGGTTTGTCCAGAGCAGCATCAGCTGTAACATTGGCCTGCTCTGGGTCAAGAAGTGGGCAGAGCCAAGCTCAGCAGGCTGCCTCATGTGAGCAGCTCACCAGGGCAGAGGAACGTTTACATTTAGAGTACTCTGTGCAAGGGGGTAGTGAAAATGATTATGGAGTGATAGTGGTGTCAGGGTTTCCTGAGAAGGCAAACAGCACTGCGGGGGGTAGGAGAGGCGGAGAGTTGGTGGTTGAGCCAATAAGTGCTTAAGGAGCTTGGAACTGAGGTGTATGGGGAGCAGATGGCTGTGAGGCCATGGAAAGGTAGGGGGCAAGGGTGGGGGGAGTACACAAGGGAAGAGGACAAGGTGCCTGAAGCCCAGGGATACTGGGGCATGGGGGGCCTTGATATATTCAGATCTTTGGGGAGGAAGTCCCGGGGTGGACTGGGTAGCTCAGCTGGATACCTACCTGGCAAAAGTTGGATCCCTGCAGTGGGACACAAGGGCCCCTGTACAAGATGGGAGGGTGGGAGATCACACTGATCAGGGTCAGGACAGGCAGGTAAGTAGGCTGTCTTCGCTAGCCCTGGGACCCTCTTCTGCGTTCATCGCAGCCATGTTGGAATGGAGTGGGGGGGAGATGGCAGAGAAGAGGTAGCAGGGCAGGTTATTGAGGTAGTTGAGGAAGGGGTGGGTAGGCAATAAGATGGGGGTGGAGTAGAAAGAGGATGGCAGAGCGACCTAGCATGAGGCAGGGAACCAGCATACCAGTCCAGCCATTTTTGTTACAGGGCGAAGAACCGTGCGGGGAGCCTGACTCGGCAGAGGGAGTGGCGCACTTGCGCCTAGATGAACAGAGGGCTGGGCCCAGAATGGCATGCCCGACATCAGTGGGGGATCCCCGCGCAGCCAGCACATGTAGGCCCAAAACATCCTCGCTGGCCCCAGCATCTCGTGGATCCGGAATGACCTTTAGAGAGATTTTGGCCGAAGGTCAGTCCAGAAGGGTTCAATCCGCCTCCTTGGAGCCCGACATAAGGTTAAGGGCTTGGCAAGCAAAGGGGTAGTGCCGCCAGTTGTAAGTGCAGATCTGAGATGGCCGCAAGTGGAGGGACCGCATGACTCTGAGGTGTTAGATTATGATGAGGTGAGCCGGGAAGGAGGGCTTAGAGTGGCTTCACGGGAGATGCCGAACCCTTCACGAATGTTCGACTACAGGGCAGCGTGCCCACTCCGGCCCGAGTTGAGAGGAATACTAATGCAACTCGGTTAAGAAAGATGAGTGTTATTACTCTACACGAACCAAGTAAGGCAATCATTTATTGTTTAAAGTGCTGACTATAGCCAAAGAATAGAAAATTTCAAAGCGTACCTCGAAGGATCAGGACCCTGAGGGAGGCCATAGACCCAACAGGGCTAGGATGATTGGCTGAAACATGTCGGTAGGAGCAGAAGGGGTGTTGGAGAAGGAGCTTCTCCTACACAACCATTATTTTTCACCCTGTCAAGTGGGACCACAAATAAAATAAGTACAAAGGTTACCACTAAGGCAGATTTACAATCTTCTTTTCTCTGCATTTTTAGTATCCCTCATTTGGAGTACTATCTCCTTTTCTTTCTCAAAAAATCAGCGCTTCACCCTGAGCGTTGATCTGCACCAGGTGTATGTAGTTGCCCAATGATGAAGCATGCTACTATTAGTGGGTGAGGGCAGTCTTTAACACCTTGAGTGCCCCGCCCTTTCCACGCCCTGTGCCGGGCGTTTCATTAGCGGGCGGGGCTCATGACGAGATAGTCTCGTCATGGGCACAGCGCAACCGCGGCCCATGACGAGACCATCTCGTCATGGGCACTCAAGGGGTTAACACGCCTGAGGGCTTGCTTTCAGACTCTGATAACTGGGTTTTACCGTTTTCTGACCTTTCTCTCCATCAAGTGGAAATTAACAATCACAAAGGGGATATTTTTCAGGTTTCTAGTGGGCTGTGTTGCACAGCACTGGGCATAGTTCCTTCTCTTTTTGTGAGTTTTTGGTATAAACAGGAGATCCAAAGGAGGCTTTTTCTCCTGTATCTTCAGTTGTGTGGATACGTCCTGGAAGAAGGCAAGCTGAGGGAGGAAGACACTAGGGGGGACCGGGTTGAGCACTAATGTTGTGTCCACTGTGTTGCAGGGGTTTGCAGAGAGGCAGGAAAGGGCATTGTGGCCCAAGGCAAGGCCTGTGAGAGCACTGAAGGAATCAAGGCCTTTGGCGAGGCAGACTGCAACTCTAGTGGCACCGTCCTTGGAGCCAGGTAAGGCCAGGTGCATGACAGGAAAGACGACAATGGTTTCCATTGGTGTGGATGCGGGGGAGCTACGGGTGGTGGGGGGAAGGCTAACAGAAAGGGAAATATGTGACGGATGTGAGGGTAAGCACCACCGAGTCAGAGGGCCTGGGGGTAAGTAATGAGGAGAGGAGTTTAAATACACCTCTTTTTCGGTGCGGGATAAAATTTGCTGAATAAAAAGAGCATGCATTGTTGATTGCAAAGACTTGTTATCACAAGGACACATACACAAGGTTCTAGACCAATCGTTCATGACTGGGAAACTAATTAATCTGTGAAAGTTCCCCAGTCGGAAACGGGTCAACAACATCCTATCCTAAAACGGGGATTTTTATACGGTTGTATGCCATCAGTAATTAACATCTTCTGATTCTCCTGAACCGTTGGCTTTAAAATTTCGATTGAAAATCTATTTGTCTCCAGGAGCATCAAACAGTTGGTTTTCAACTTTTTGCTTAGAATGGTAGTTATACTTCCTGGGTCATCAAAATATTCAAAATGCCCAAGATCTTTCATAATTTTTTTAACGTATTTTAACCAAGCAAACAACCAATGCAAACTCAGTGATGGTGGGCAGCTGTTCTTTGCAGGCCACCACCCCTATGTTTATAGCCGATCACAGAAGGTCTCAAATAGTGACCTGCCCAGTTAACATTCACTAGGGAGGGCATTATGCAACCCCTTGTGACTGGATAGATTGCATTGCAACCTATCAATACGTAGGTCACATCAAAAAATCAAAAAATACTCGCAAACGTCAGTGTGCAGTTTCCGGTTACTTTTTGCAACCATCCATATGACCCTATGTGCCTGGAGAGGAGCCCATCAGTTTCAGAGTTCTCCAGTGTCAGTATCTGTGTGAGTTTTAGATATTCCTTTTGTAGGACTGAGGATTTGACTAGGTTAGGGCCGCTTTTTGCATTTCTTTGCAGCAGGTTTGCAACTAAAAGCCATCATTTTTGTAATAAGCAGGAAATATCATACAGTTTGAATGTCAGCATTTCCCTTTTTGACCACAGATATTGGTATTATCTCTGGATTTTTAGAAGAATGTGTGACTTATTGCTTCAAGCCCTTGGAACTTCTGCATTTTTGAAAAACAAAGTTGAATGGCCAGCGTACAAATGGCCCACTAAGTCTGCAACTGTTTCCTGGGCTCGAATAGGCCAAGTAAAAATGTGGGAATACCGACAAGCTCACAATCCTGTGGGTCAAAACAAACATTCAAGGACATCCCAGCCCTAGAATGTCCACTCTCCATCTCTGGTAGTAGATTTACTATGACATCAAACTACACTATAATAGCATAAAATAATGTGTAAGTATATTTTTAAAGAAGAAAATCGTCTTTTATGCACAGCAAAGCAGGTTTTACACTTGAAATAAAGACTATTGGCATGTGAATGCTGAATTTCCACATAGTAAGAGATATATTTATGAGAACCTTGCATCACGTTTGCACCACGCAAAGAGGTACACGCGTGATGCAAGGCTCTGAGTCAGATTTATGAAGCTACGCAAAACCACATTGTGTAGGCTTTAGTGGCCTCATAAACCATTAGAAAGGCAACGGAGTGCAAATCGCTGCCTTGCCTTACTCTGTGCAAGGGAGGCGTTCCATGGGAGTTGTGGTGGGTGTCCCACGCAACTCTCATGGTTTTTGATGCATTCCCAGATTTACAAGGACTTGTAAACCTGGGAATGAGTCAAAATCTGACGCCTCCCGAGGGCAGGCTTAATGAGGAGAAATATCTTTATTTCCCCTAGTTTTTTCAACTTTCTGTGTATGCCGCATTCCTCTTTCTGTGTGTGCTGCATTCCTCTTTCTGTGTGTGCTGCATTCCTCTTTCTGTGTGTGCCGCATTCCTCTTTCTGTGTGTGCTGCATTCCTCTTTCTATGTGTGCTGCATTCCTCTTTCTGTGTGTGCTGCATCCCTCTTTCTCTGTGTGCCACATTCCTCTTTCTGTGTGTGCTGCATTCCTCTTTTTATGTGTGCTGCATTCCTCTTTCTGTCTGTGCCGCATTCCTCTTTCTGTGTGTGCCGCATTCCTCCTTCTATGTGTGCTGCATTCCTCTTTCTGTGTGTGCCGCATTCCTCCTTCTATGTGTGCTGCATTCCTCTTTTTATGTGTGCTGCATTCCTCTTTCTGTCTGTGCCGCATTCCTCTTTCTGTGTGTGCCGCATTCCTCCTTCTATGTGTGCCGCATTCCTCTTTCTATGTGTGCTGCCAAAACGGTGTCAGCATAGGGTGAAAGGACAGAAATACACCATACTGGATAAATATGGTGCATTCCTGCTCTTTCACTTTGATGTAGGACAGCGCAGCAAGGTGAATTGCTGTGCTGCCCTAAGCCAAATCCCTGTAAATGAGTGCCAGGCCGTCACTTATGGGGATGTGGTGCAGGGCAGGCCCTCATATGGGTATTTGGTGTGGGGCAGCGCTGCTCTATGTCAAAGTGAAAGGGCAGGAATACACTGGATTTATCCAGTATTGTGCATTCATGTCCTTTCCCCCTGCGCTGGCACGGTTTGGGCAGCCTAGCCCCAACGCAGGCCCCCTTGCACCATGGTCAGGGGTGCGTGTGTTGTCTGCAGGATTGTTTCTGTGCAGGAAGGGAAACTTTCCTGCACAAAAAATAATCCATAGAGTCATTTTCCTCCTTCTTTGTGTGCTGCAGAATACAGTACACAGAGAAAGAGGAAAAAACGAGGAGAAATGACAATATTTCTCCTTGGTACGCCTGCCCTGGGGAGGCATACGATTTTTATGCATTTTCCGGTTTATAAGCCCTTGTAAATCTGGGAATGCTTCAAAAAAACATGGGAGTTGCATAGGAACACCCATCACAGTGCTCTTGAAATGTCTCCTTTGTGCAGAGTAAGGCGGCGCAGCGATTTGCGCTGCATTGCCTTACTCAAGATTTATAAGGCAACTAAAGCCACGCAATGTGGCTTTGCGTGGATTCATAAATGTGACTCAGAGCCTTGTGGCAGATCCAAATATAGTTTGTTATTCTTATAACTTTTGTGTGCACTCATTTTCATTACACACAGTTTTAATGTGAAAGTTTTAATGAAAGTTCTCCCTGGCCACTATTTGACTTCTCTCTGGCTTTCCACCAGGGACTTCTGGCTCTGGTTGCGTTTTGTTGTTACACTTTGTCATTTTTGCTAACATTTAGTCTCATTCCTTTTTTTTAATGTCTTTGCCAAAGTGATAGAAATGTCACAATAACTAAACAAAACATTTACAACTTTGGACTGAAGTAAGTACACCGAAGGTAAGTTGAAGAAAGACTTTATTAAGTCAAAGGTAAACAGGCACTCTTAGCAGCTGGCAGTAAAGACATCTGTGAAGGCAGTCTGTCAACATTCCAAGGCTGCCTTCACTCCAACATTCTAAGCTGTACCAATAGCGGCTGAAGGGAGGGGGGGGACATGGGACCTACCAAGAGGCAAGTTATAACACATCTCCCCCATTTAATATAGACAGTTCAATGCGACTGTAAAACTGATAATAAGAACCAGACCTAGAAGGAAAAAAGTGGTTAGACATATTCATAGATCACTCCCTACTGAAGTCCTTGAGCCACCCAGGGGGGTTGCGTTGTCTGAATCCCCTTCCCTCTTGGGTTCCCCTTGCTCTGGATCCTGTTCCCAGATTCCCATTGCGCCCCACCTGTACCGAGTCCTTCTGACTTGTGGCCACCCGATCCATGCTCCATTTCCGCCCATCCTCCATGATGACCACGTTTCTCATGACTTCCCTAATCTTTTCTGGAGCATAGAACTTGTCCTCCTTACTTCCCCTTGCCACTGGTTTGCGAATGTACACTTCCTGTCCTCGGCTGAAGGTTCTTTCTTTGGCGCCCCATTTGTTGTCATAGGAATTTTTGTACTTCCTTTGCCTTGCTTCAACCTTCCTTCTAAACTCCTCTTGATCGACTACCACAGGGTCCTTGGTCTTCAACCAATTAGGCGTTAATTTAGATCCTGCTTTCCTTCCTCTCAACAGTTCGAAAGGTGTGTGCCCTGTGGATAGACTAGGCGTCGTGTGGTATGACCAGAGCATGTCTCTCAATGCCGCTTCAATGTTCCTCCCAGACTTAACTGCTAGTTGGATACATTCCTTCAGCATACGGTTGACTCTTTCTACTTTGCCGTTGGCTCGGGGGCAGTACAATGGAGTGCGTATGTGCTTTATGGATAAGTCCCTTAGGAACTCTCCCATCTCCTCTGACACCAGTTGGACTCCGTTGTCTGTGATCAATGTTGAGGGTATGCCTTCCTTTGAAAAAGTGTCACTCAAAAACTCAACTATAGCCTTGGTGTTGATGCTGGTTACGAACTTGTGTGAGACCCAGTTGGAATAATAGTCAATGATTACTAACATGTACCATTGCTGCGGCCCCTTTGCCCTGATGGGGCCCGTGATGTCAAATCCCAACTGGTCCCATGGGGACTTTGGTACCTCCACCGGGCTAAGTGGAGATCTCCTGGTGTTCTTTGACTTGTCGCTGACTTCGCACGCGTAGCACTCCTTCACTCTCTCTTCCATGCTGGAATCCATACCTGGGAACCAATAATCTGATCTTAGTCTAGCCTTGCATAGACTTCTTCCCAGGTGACCTTCGTGGGTTAGGTCAATAATTTGCTTCCTTAACCCCTCCGGGGGAACTAGTCTGCCTGCTTTGAGGAGGTACTCTCCTTCGATTGACAGCTCATTCCGTACATTCCAATAGGGTCGTAAGCTCTCCGGCAAGCCTCCGCATTTGTTAGGCCACCCTCTGACGACCCATGTTTTGACTTCTCGGAGGGTATTGTCCTGTTCCATGTGACCATCCCACTGCTCTCTGGTCATAGCCGGGATTTTTATTTCTAAGACCCTCTCCCGGTCTTCTTCCTGTCCTTCCACTGGAGCTCTGGATAGGAAGTCTGCTACCTTGTTCTGTTGGCCCGGAACATACGTAGTTCTGAAATTGTAGCCTTGTAACCCCAGCACCCACTTAGCAATGCGGGGAGTGATGTTCTCCAACACTTTGTTACCGAACAGATTGACCAACGGCTTATGGTCGGTACATACTACGAATGGTAGACCCCAGACATAAAAGCTGAAATGTTTGATCGCCCAGTATACCGCCAGAGCCTCCTTCTCGATGGTGGAATAGTTGGATTCCGCCCCAGACAAGGTTCTTGATGCGAATGCCACAACTTTTACTGTATCATCCACTCTCTGTGACAGCATGGCCCCCACACCTTTGCCACTTGCATCAGTGGTGATTACGGTGTCCTTGTTTACATCAAAGTTTCCGATGTAAGGTGCCGACACAATAGCCTCTTTGATCTTCTCAAAGGCTAGCTCCTGATCTCTCTCCCACTGGAATGGCGTGTTTTTTTTTTAACATTTCTCTGAGTGGATGGGCTATCATAGCAAAATTTTTTATGAATCTAGCCATGTACTCGGCTAAACCCAGAAAAGAAATCACCTCTTCCTTGCAAGATGGCATGGGCGCTTTTCTTACTGCCTCCACCAAGTCTATTTTGGGTTTTATCCCCTCCTCAGAGATGGTGTGCCCTAAATAATCCACTGTGGTAACACCTATTTTGCATTTACTCTCCTTGGTGGTAAAGCCCACCTCCCTTAAACATCTGAGTACCCTTTTCACATTTTCGTCATGTTCAGTGTCACTCGCCCCATAAATCAAAATATCGTCCTGAAAACACATGGACTTAGGACAATTTCTCAACACGTGCTGCATAGCCCTTTGAAACGCTGCTGCCGCTGACGCCAACCCAAAGGGCATTCTCATAAATTTAAAATTGCCAAATGGTGTGGTGAAAGCTGTCAAGGGTTGGGATTCAGGGTGCAGTCGGATTTGATGGTATGCTGATGAGAGGTCGAGCACACTGAAGAATTTGGCTCCCTGTAGAGTACTTAACATTTCATGTATCCTTGGGAGAGGATGCCTGTCCACCACAATATTAGCGTTAAGCGCCCTCAAGTCTACACATAACCTAATACTTTTTCCACCTTCCTTGCTTGTAATGACAATGGGCGCCAACCATGCAGAACATTCTATCTCTTGTATGACTCCTTGTTTTATTAGCTTCTCCAATTCCATCCTTAATGGCTCTCTC
Organism: Triturus cristatus; assembly: GCF_964204655.1. Classification (NCBI taxonomy): domain Eukaryota; kingdom Metazoa; phylum Chordata; class Amphibia; order Caudata; family Salamandridae; genus Triturus; species Triturus cristatus. The sequence continues at coordinate 84,286,536 of NC_140587.1, read as the reverse complement.
ATTAGCAGGGGAATGGACCGTGTTTTATGTACAATGGGTGTTGCACCTTCCTTGAGTTCAATCTTGTGCATGTAGTTTTTTAGTACCCCCAGATTCTCATTGAATACTTCTGGAAATTCTTTCACTAGATTGGACCCCATCCCCGGGGAGTCTATAAGAAGTACCTGCTCCTGGTTGTTCGGATCGAGTCTTATACCTAGTTCTTTCTGGTGTTTCCACCCTAACAGACATGATCCTTCTCTGGTAACATATACCTTCCCCACCGTATGCCTGTCTTTAAAGGATATTCTCATTCTCACCATCCCATCCAACTGTATGGGTACCCTATTGTACCCTGTGGGGGCTATGTCCGCTGTCTCTAAGTTGATGTTATGTTTCGCAAATTTCTCACTGAACACTTGCTTGTCTATTAAGGTGAACGGAGAACAAGAGTCTGCATACACCTTAAATGCCTCACCATCTAACTTTATTTCACAAGTGGGGTACTGTGTACTTTGTTCCTTACTTTCGTCTTCAATTTGACAAATAAAATTTTTCTCTTCCCCCCCTTCGTCTTCAGGGTGATCTACCATGTGAACCTTTGAGCTCCCCACATTACATGTTTTAGCAAAGTGGCCCTTTCTGTTACATCTCCTGCAAGTGACGTTCCTTGCGGGGCATCGCCAATTGTTGGCCAGGTGATTGTGGTTCCCACACCTGAAACATCTAAGACCTTCCATCTTGTTGCTCACCCCTTCTCTGGACTTGCTTTCCAGTTTGCACACCGTTTCCCCCTCAGATGCCTCTTTAGATATAGCCTTATCTTTCCTTTCTTCTGACACTTTCATCTCTCTCATACATATGGCTGTATGTTCCAGACCCTTTGCTATGCTTATGGCTTCCTCCAGATCCGGGTTCCTTGTGAGCAGCTCCTCCTGCACTTTCTCTTCATTGGTGCACCTTACTAATTGGTCTCTGATCAGTGAATCCGTAAGCGCCCCAAACTCGCATGTAGCTGCCATACCTCTCAACACAGCAATATATGAAGACACTTTCTCCTCTTTTCTTTGCACCCTTTTGAAAAATTTGTGTCTTTCTAGGACTACATTAATTTTCACTTTAAAATGTGCTTCTAACTTACGCAATGTGTATTCGTAAACATCAACACCTTCATCCTCATCTTGAATCTCGTCCTCCACTAATCTCCCAGTAATGTCCTCGAAAACTTTTCTTCCCTGTATTCCTAAATTATGTAATAGTATATGCTGTTTCCTAATGTTAGAGAAGTTCCCTCCACCTATGGCTATCAGGTATGATTTAAAAATCCCTTCCCACCTTCTCCAGGGGATATCTGGTTCCCCTAATTCATTTAAGAATGGTGGGGGTTGACTCATTCCTGCCCCCGCCATAGTCGGGTACAGTCTAACACAGAGGAAAACACTGGAATAATAGTGGAACTATTAAGTAAAGATGTAATGTCAACCAAAGTGTAAAGGTGTGTTGCAAAAAATCTAAAGATGGGGTTTTGCTGCTGGGAAATAGGCTCCTGGAACACTCAATAAAGGTGATACTCTCTTAAAACCACACAGAGAGTCTGCTACCCCAAAAGATCAGTCCTCTTTCTATCTTCACCATAGACTCCCAGCAGTCCTTTCAAATGTTTCCTGTCCCTCCTCCAGCCTCCTGACGAGATCAGCGCTTCCTTCTGAGGTAAAAAAAAAATACCAGCGCAGACTGCAATCGCTGAGGTGCCTGGACTGCTTCCCTCGCCGTGAAGTAAGCACCGCTTTTACCGCTGCCTTAGGATACCTCAGTCGAGACGCGCCTCACATCAGCATACACCCGCTACTCACGGATCGTCTCCTGTGCGCCTCCAGCGTCGCGCGGGACTGGGATCTCCCCTGAGGTGTTCCGGAGACAGCCGCTGCACCGAACAGACTCTCCTCACGCCAACCAACAGCAGCTGCCCACCGCAAGTCCTCTTCTTTCCACCTGGACCGCGCGTGACAGGAGCCAGCCCTGAGGCGTCACGACATCTCCCGGTACCGGTACGCCGACAACAGCTGGTGGGTTCTCGCAGCCGCTGCCTCACCAGCCTCACACGTCCAGACAGCTCCCTCCTCACGCCGACCAACAGCAGCAGCTCGCCGTAAGTCCTCCTGGACAGCGCGTGACAGGAACCGTACCTGAGGCGTCACGGCATCACCCGGTAAAGATACGCCAACCACAGCTAGTAAGATTCACACATCCGCTGCCACCAGCTTCACCAGACCAGACAGCTCCGCACGGGTCACTCTGGAGAGGAGCACTCCAGCCGTCAGGTAGTCGCTACTGCCAGAACAACTTTCCCGCTGTCCATGTGCCACAGAATGCGCCTCTGATGACGAGACTCACAAAAATTCAGGCTGCATTGTTCATAATCACAATAGCCTCTGATGAAGATTAGAATAAAGTCCCACTGCCGAAAGCTACAGTTTACGTTCGCGCTCCGTCATCCAGCTGTCATACGATGCTTCTCCTCTGATCTGCCAGCATGCCTTAATTCTCGCAGGGAAGAGTGCCACGCTGTCCCTGCCACAGCCCCAGTTCTCCTCGTCGCCAAGATGAAGTAAGTACACCGAAGGTAAGTTGAAGAAAGACTTTATTAAGTCAAAGGTAAACAGGCACTCTTAGCAGCTGGCAGTAAAGACATCTGTGAAGGCAGTCTGTCAACATTCCAAGGCTGCCTTCACTCCAACATTCTAAGCTGTACCAATAGCGGCTGAAGGGAGGGGGGGGACATGGGACCTACCAAGAGGCAAGTTATAACATGGACGTATCAGTGTAGAGTCAATTCTTACATAACAGTTCATGATCTGGTTCATGCAACCATATCAAACCATCACCAATAATCCCGAGTGGCTTATTTCTAACTTTCAGGTATTAAATCTTTGTAAGGAGAGGTCACAGTCATTAGGAGTAGACTCTCGACTTCAGTGCTTTTGAGTCAATGGTGAAACTGGATTTTGTTGTGGGAAATAAACGACGTTTCTTTTGTTTTCTTCATTAGCATGCACGAGGAACCACCCTACCTTCCTGGAACTGGATCCGGTGTTCTTTTGGGGATATGAAGTGCTCCTTTGCTCTTTGCACTACTTTAGGCAAGTCAAAAATGGTGACTGTAGAGTTTGGATGAACCCCAATAAACTGCTTGGCTAGAGCTCCTGAGCAGCCTTATAAAGAAAAACACAACAAGGGGAAAAAGGTCAGCATATGACTTATATGGGCTATTAGGACTTTCCAATTGTCTAATGGAAAGAAAACCAAAACACATGCATCATTTGCTAAAACATGAACAAAATACAGGTTTCCAGTGCCAAAGCCATAACTCATAGAAAGGGGCACTGTTTTTAAGGGCGCCAGCTGAATGACAAAAGCTAATGTTTATCAGCCTTGCTTTCTATACTCACAGCTTGGAATAAATGGCAATTGAGAAATATAGTAACAACAGATGATGAATAGTTATGTTCTCTTGTTGGCATATTATATTTCTACAGTGAAAAGGGCCTGATGTGCTAAATGTTTTTGCAATCACAAACGCTGCAAACCACAAAATGACCGTCTTTGTCAATTCCAAAAGCTGTGTCGCAGTGTACAAGCGTCACTTTGCAGATTCTGATTTGCCATAAGGAGGGTGTGTGAAAGGGTTGGCCCACCCTATTTGCGAAGTGGAAGGGACCATCAAAAGAGGAACATCAGGTAGTTGGTGTTCACCAGTTGGTGCATCATGTAACTGGACTCCTCTTTGACCACCACCCTTGACAGTACTTTGGTTCTCTTTTGGAACATAGACATTTCCATTGTCAAGCGTAGGCCACGGTGTTGCTTTTAAGCACTCAGAAGATCAGGTCAGAAAGTGTAGACTCTCTCTAATTTGGCAGGTGTCACCCTCTTTTCAATGAATATCACCTGCCCCTAAAACTACATCTCGCCACAGATGTCCACACTTTGACCCTCTTTTCAAATCTGCCACCCCTTCCACATTTTTCCCCATTCATTGTATTGTGATTATCATCTTAAACATCCAGCATCACTCTTATCCAAGAGCCAACAAACTGACAGGTATGCCTTTCGGCTCACTCCCTGGAGTGAACAAGATGGCTGCCTCCTTAAGGCGGTCTTGTCAGATTATCAACAGAAGCGGTTTTGCTCGCAAGAATTTAAAGTTGATGACACACAGGCCCGGGAGACTGCTTATATGTACCTGGGTCAATTATTATATAAACCTGTCTTCTGCATTATGCTGCACAGGCACTTTAATGCCTCGTGCAGAAACAATGCTCACAGTATTTTTGCATGAGCAATGAAGACTCTTGTAATCTGGGCTAAAGTGTCTGGCAGAAGATTAGGACAATAAGTCTGGAGGATTAAGTAGGGGGACTGTGGGTCAGAGAAGCTGGTAGTTAAGGTCTAGCAGAGGAGGAGGGCATTCGACGCACAATGCTAGAGCTACTGAGGACAGAGGAGAACAGAATGGAGGACGCTAGGAGGGACATGAGCTCAAGAGGACATTAGACTAAGGGTTCAGGCTGTTGGTCCAGTTGCAGGAGGAAAATAAGCTCCAGCATGGGAGGGAAGTGAAGATGGGAAGGTGGAGTGTAAGGAGGAAAATGTAGGGTATCTTGGAATGGGAATTGAAAAACAACTGTCAGTTGAAAAGCAGATAAAAAGATCAAAGTGGAGAGATTTGTGAAGCATATGTGAATGAGGGGGAAGTATGCAATGACATCCCTACAGGCACACTTGAAGCAGCAGGGGACACCTTGGTTGCAAATGAAAGGATCTAAAGCAAACCAAACAGTGAATGGTGGTTGCTGCTCAAATACTTCTGTATTCTGTCATGACTTCCAGAGGAGGGGGAAGGGAGATCCTATTAGAAAAAAGATGATGTTGGTAGAACCAAATACAAAGGCGCGGCGATGAATGCTACACAGATAATACAATGAGTGCATGGTTGAGTTTGACCAAAATTTAGTTTGAAGAATGGCCATACCTATGGGAAAGATCACGGTATTATAAGCATACATTTCAGAAAATACCTGTAAGTCTCTATTTGCCCTAGGTGACCCATGTGGTGGCATGTTAATTCTGGGGCAGCAAACCTGACAGGTGCTCTCATAAACATCAACAGAGGGTAAATAGGAACTGCACCATAAAGCAGCCAAAGAAAATGCCAGCTCCAAAGGATAAAAGCTAATATTATACCGCCCGGCATCATGCATGCAAGGTGGGAGAAAACCCCAATAGCGTTTACCACCTTCTTTCTCATCATAACAAATATAACATATTCGAAATATTAATACGGAAAAAAACACGTTATGAGTCATGAGCCTTAGAACATACTGTCAACTGGAGCTCGTACTCTAACACCATGGCATGATTACTAGGTGCCTCAATTGAAATTAGCACTCCGATCAGGAAGGAGGGCTAGAAAAGATGCCTGTTGTTCAAGAATGAAGGTCGCTTCCTACTGACGAGTCGTAGGCGAACGTGACAGCCTTGTTAAACTAGCTGTGCTTTTGAGTAATCGTCAACCTGAGATACTCAGCAGGTTAGCCCAACAACACTGATGCACTATCAGAGTCCTCGCCTGTGTAAAAATCCACTTGCGTCTCGCCTTTAAAAAAAAACAACCGGCTTATACCCAGTGAATTACTTATTACTCAATGTATTTAATAATAATTGTTCTATTTTCAGACCCAATATAGTTATGTTATCGAGAATATCTTCAGTAATATATATGTCTCTTTTTTTTAAATGAAAAAGTTATGCTATATGAGAGCCATATGGACGCCTGTCAAGCTATCCAACCGTGCTGGCAGTAGAAACATGGGACACATGCATCACCAATATATACTTTGGCTAATATAGCCATAAAAGAGCCCACAATACAACGTACAATAAAAAATATGAATAGTACAAAAGGTGCAGCCATGAAAACTATACAAAACAGAATAAAAGCCTGCTAAAACATGCAGTGGAAGCAGTACCACTCTGTAGTAAAATTTCTGCCCCATAGCCCATTTTAGATTATATTACCAATTTTTTCAAGGACTCGTGTATTGCAGTTAAAAATCTTCCTATTGCAGATACAACATTTAAAAATCTCATATTTATCAACAGTCTAAGAGCTTGATCCGTATTATTAATTTTATAAGTAATAAAAAGAGGTTTTAAAAATTCCTTCCATTCTTCTAGAAACCACAAACAGTCCAGCAAAATATGTGGGCCACTGCATGTTACTTGTAGTCCACATGCACACATACCCTGTTCATTTGTCATTGCAGTTTTTATCTTCCTGTCGCATTACATGGGTTCAGGACAAATCTAAATTTCAAGACTGAATTTCTAAGTTTAGGATTAGACATGATCTCGATATAGGGGAACACATGATTATTAGCCCATCCATTTACCAAGAACTGGGTGGTTGAGTTGCTCCCCAGATAACATAAGTCTTCTTCTCCAGCCTTTTGTTAATAATAGCATGTAGCACCTGTTTGGGGATCTGCTGCCCTAGTTTCCATTGTTCTGGTTCTAAAGAACATTTAGCACACATCTTATCTAGCATATGTCTAACCTGGGATGCCCAATTAATTTTGCTTCCCTCTATTTCTCTTTTACAAAGGTGTGATATGTTGGGGGTCCCTTCTCTACTCAATCTCTGCCAGAAGTGCAATGTAGCTTGCTGTCCCAGTAAGTTCCATGCTGTAAGTTGTCATTCTACTCTCCGTGCCTGCATCATAGTTTATAGTGGGAGAGCAAGGAGCTGTTTCACACATTTCCCTTACTCTAAATTCCAATCCAATTTCCCACCTAAAGATAGAACCTCTACTCCGTATTGGAACTGTGGGCGGACCATTGCATTGAAAGCTCATAAATTGGCCGCAGGGAAGGGCCTCCATACTTCCGCTTGAGTTGTTTAAGGTCCCATACTGTGGAAAGAGCCTTTGATTTTAGTGATTGTGTGTTGTCCCTGCAAGTTAGCTTGCTATCGAACCACATGCCCAAGTATTTATATTTGTGCACCACCTCAACTCTGACCTCTCCCAATTGCCAGTAAAAGGAACCCTTCATTTTCCCCAACACCATGGAACACATGCACTCATATGGAGTGTGGGCATGAAATGAAAACAAGCATGCTTGAAAGGCATACAGCCATAGGGAGCTTACGTAAAGAAGCACAGCGCAATCGCTGCACAGGCAAAACATTTAAAAAAAGTTCCCATAAAGTGGATGAAAACAGTATTTGGGCCTCAAGACACTGATAAGAGGAAAGACACAAGGAACAACAGGAAATATTACGCTACAGCCAATAGAAATGGAGGAAAAGGTAGTGACAAGCACAGGAACCAGTGAAAAGCAATGGGGCCGAATGTAAACCCCTTGTAAGATCTATATTGAATACAATAGATTTTACAAGCACAGTGCGAGTGATATACAAGTGAATCCTAAAAAGCAGCGGCAAGGCCAATAGTTTGGCTTTTTAGATCTAATACCTATTGACTTTGCTCATTATATTTTCGTTAACTGATACGAATTTTGGGAATTCATTAAGACTCTTAATTTTTCCTTTGTTTAATTAAAAGGCATTTTGAGTTGCAAACACATTAACAGGTTAATTTTCAGGTGCATATTCCTTACCGCCTAAGTCGCACACCTTTGAGAAAGGTGAAAGATCGAAGGCCGTTATTACATCTCTGTCACTTGTTCTGCAAGCGGAATCCATGTACTTCATAAAATTTAATATGTCATCCTCTTCCCTGAAAATATACAAATATGCATTTTAATGTGCACCCAAATTCAAAGGTGTAATATGTATTAATTAGTCAAGGATCAGCTGTCAAGTTTTCATGTAAAGTAAGAGTTTGAGAAATGTCTTTATAAATTCTACCATAGTTCGCTTATGTAGCCCACATTTAATGAAGGTAGACATTGGTTCACAGTGACATGGTCATTTGTCAAGCTTGCACAAAGTTCATGCATTTCAGGTTAACGTTTAAAAAATAAAAAAAACACTGAAATTCACATGTTAGAGTTTATGAGCTGACAATAACTTGAGCCTTGTTATGCACTACTGATGACCTCACGTATTACATCACTCATGTTATGTTAAACTAGGCATCAAAGTAGAACTTTGCATAGAAAGGGTTCTCTTTTCATTGTGTGTGTATTTTAAGATTCAAATTTTTTTAAAAGTGCGGGAGGGATTTACATTTTGACACTTTTCAATCTTTCAATCACATTTTCAAAGGTTGACAGATTAGGCCTGATGCACAAATGTACCCGTACACTTTGTAGTAAGCTTACTACTGTTTTGTTATTCACAAATTACAAGTGTCATTTTATTCCTGCACCTGCTTTACAAAGGTACACTTACACTTTGTAGTAAGTTTACTACCGTCTATTCACAAACTAAAGGGGCCATTAGGATGGCGGTGGGAAACTCACCCCGACCGCCAGGGTAGCGGGAAAAGACCACCTGTAAGGACTGCGGCATAACCGCCGGTCCAAATATTACGCTCTGCAGTCGAAATCCAACCGCGGCGGTGTGATCGCGGGCTTTAATATTGAGGCAGTAGCTGCTGCCAGCAGCACCGCCATGATGTCAAATGGAGCATGTTCTGCATGTCTCTGCATTGCGTGGCAGGCACTGCACTGTGCCTTCCACTTAGTACAGGGACATGTAGGGGGGGTACAATAGGTACCCCCCATGCACCCACACACCCCCCAAACACATTGGGGCCACACAATGGGCTCCCAGAGCCCGTCTCTGCATGCTTTTCGATGGCGGTCTCACCACAGCAGAAAAGCTGCCTACCGCTGGCATCCTAATTGTGCGGGCGGAGACTGGCCCTTCCCTGCCTGCATTGTAGCGGACCAGTTCCAAACACCAGGCCAGTGGGTGGACTGTGACCGGTGGAAAAGTGGCGGGCAGAAAATTGCACTGCAGCAGTCAACACCACCATGCTGATAGGACCGGCAGTGTTCCGGGATTTGATCGTGGGCAGATGGCCACCGCCACCATGGCAGTTACCACCGCAGGCCTGGCAGCGGTCATCCTCCCTTCATCCAAATAACCCCCTATGATTGTAATTTAACTACTAATACTTTATTGGCGGAAGAGACTCCAATATTGTTGCCGAGTCTCCACAGTTGTGCAATTGCTACAAGTAAAATCGCACTTTTTTTTTGTGAATACCAAAGCAGTAGTAAACTTACAGCAAAGTGTAAGTTTATCTTTGTGAGTCAGGCTCTAGTAAAATTACACTCAGTCTGTGAATACCAAAAATGTAGTAAACTTTATACGTAATGTAAATTTATCTTTGTGAATCCGGCCCTATGAGTTTAAATTTATTAATAGTAATTTTATGATTGAAGAGACTTTACACTCATGGGGTAACCTATCAGATAAAAAGAGAGACCTGTCCTATCTTTTCATGTGTGAAGTTCTCTGCGCCGACTGCAAAGCCTTCGCACTAGTAAAATTCCTCTTAGTAAAATTAAACCTGTAATTTGAAAACACTAAAAAAATAGTAAGCTTACTGTTGGAAATACCCACTCCCACACCGGAAGGGTGGTGGTGGACTTCCCGAACACACTGTGGTAGCTTGGCTCGAGTGGTCAGGAATCAGGCACCGTGCTAAGCATACGACATACCCATACAATAACCATGCGTGCATCCGTTCCAAAAACGACTCTACACCGTAAAAATTATGAAAATATCTTTCTTTATCTTCTTTTTCTCTTAGTTGCTGATTAGATAAATAATTACACAATCACAATATACAAACTTTTTAAATAGTGCAGGTCAACTAAATACTGGCTTAATGATTCAATAAATAGGGGTGATCATAAATATTAAAGACATAAATATAAGTGCAGTTAATACAGGCAATTAAATATTCTGAGGCAATAAATACTGTAAACCAATAAATATTGTGCATCAATAAATACTGTGGACCAATAAATACAGTGAAGCAATAAATAGGTTAAATACAATAAATACAGTGCCCCCACTAAATAATTAAAAGCTGACAGTGACACTCATATAATCAGATCACATTTGAGATTACTATGGGCTGAATTGGCCCGGGCACAGCTTGTGGTGAGGTAGTTGGCTTGAGGGTGTCTACTCCCTGGCTTGGACAAGGCTGAGGCCTAAACTGAGGTAGATCAAGGGGGGATTCTAGAGATCTGGCTTTCCCACTCTACACAACCCCACTGAATTAGTCTCAGCTCACCCCTGGCACAGTCAGGCTGGTTCCAGCACCTCCCTAGCCCTCAGAGTAGTCTCTCAGGTCTCCACAGGGCCTTAGGCGCCCTCTACTCCACTTACTGCCCTTTTTCTGATGCTCCGACGCCGCTGGAGTCGGGTCGACGCCGAGAGGCGGTTCCGGTTCGATGTCGGCGGCCTCGGCGCAATGTCAGTTCTTGACGACGCCGGTAGGCGGTTCCGGTTCGATGTCGGCGGCCTCGGCTCGATCTCGACCTCCGATTCGATGACGTCGGGCAGTCTTGACTCGATGTCGACTTCGGGCGGCTCCGGTCCGATGGCGACCTCGGCTTCGATGACGTCGGCCGGCCTTGCCTCGATGTCGACTTCCGGCGGCTCCGGAGTGCGATCCCCACTCCCGACCTCCGGTGCTCCTCTCCTCAGGTTCCCAGCGACTCCGGAGTGCGACCTCCACTCCCGACCTCCGGCACGATTCTCCTCAGGTTCCGGCGACTCCGGAGTGCGATCTCCACTCCCGACCTCCGGCACGCTTCACCTCGGTCTCCGACGACTCCGGAGGGCGGACTTCACTCCTCCGATGACGCCGCTCACTCGACCTCGGGTGACTTCCTCCTCGACCTCTGGTACTCTCTACGACCTCTGACGGCGCCCTCTCTCGACCTCTGGCGGCTCCGGGTACGACGTCTGCTTTTCCAGTCAGCGCCGCTTCTCCACCTCGGGCTCCAGGTCTCAGGCTACTCGACGTCGGACTCCAGGGAAACCAGTATTCAGGTCAGGATCTTGCTGTTCTTTGGTTCTAAGGCCTGTTCCTGCTGTCCAGGTCCTTAGGATGGTTTTTCTTGCTTCTTCCCACACAGGGCTCCAGGCTGGGCTCAGTCAGTAGGGACTAGTATCAAGGGTGGGTTTATGGACCCCACTCCAGGCACAAGTTTCCACCCCTGCTGCTTCACTCCTTCCTCCTTCAGGTTTCTGCTGCTCTCTCTTCACCAGTCAGGTGCCAACTGCCAACTCCAACTGCCAACTCTCTGTCTTAGCTTCCCAACATTCTAAACCGCCTCCAACTGTCACAGGGTTCCAGAATGTTGCAGAAGGTTCTAGTAGGTTCCAGTGGATGCTGGTGATGTCACAGGTGGCCACCATTTTGTGCTCCAGGCCCTCAGACAGAAGTTTCAGGGGTAGATAAAATGGCTCCCTGAATCTGCATCAACATGAAAAATGAAAACAACTGAGGGAAAAAGGGCCAAGTCCTACATAACCCCCTTCCAGCCAAAAGCCAGGGTAGACCGATCAATGCCTTGATGGTCTTCCCTGCTTGGGGCGAGAAAAGGTGGACGCCGGCCCGCAACGGCAGGAGCTCCCGCAAGTTCTCCTCCGCTCTGGAACCCAATGGTTCCCTAACGAACCTCCCTGGACCAACAAAACCACCCCACTGGGGCTCCCTAGCTAGTTGTGGCCAGGACCGACCCCTGGGCCATCCAGATATCTCTGGCCCGGGTGATCTCGCGGAGTGGGGGACAGTAGCCCCAGGCCTGTAGTGCCCGTTGACCACTCCGGTCCTCCTCCTTGCAGTCCTAAACTGCCTCTAGTCCTTCCTCCTGGGGTTCACACCCTTAGGCTGACCAGCCTTCAGGGGCGAGGCTCTCCTCCCCCTAACTCTCCTTCTGGGGTTCCTCACCCTACCCTGCAAGGCACCCTCAGACCAACACTTCCTCCTCAGTCTAGGGCCTTGACCCCTCAACTGATCCTTCAACCTAGGGTCTAAACCCTTAGGCTGAGTCGGTGCCCGAGGCGAGACCTTCCTCCCTCTGCACCCCCTTCCAGATTTCAGCACCCTCCTAACGGGAAAAGTACCCCTGGAAGTCAATTTTGGGGGGACCCGGTTAACAGAGGCCCCACCCGCCAGGTCAGGCAACCCCTGAGCCTGGCATCCCAGCCCAGGACCTAAACCCTGAAACTGGGCCAACCCCAGAACCTCAGGCGCGCTGGTTACAGTCGCCCTGGGTCCTCCTGACACTAGGGGCTCCCCTGCACTGGAGGGCACATCGGGACAGCGTAGGCTCCCAACCTGGGGCTCCCTTGCGGAACTCTCCAGGCCCTGAGACTTCGGTTGGGGCACCTCGGGACACCTCCCCGTCTCACGCCTTCCTACAGATAGGTCGTGAGGCCCTACAACCCTCTCTCCCTGGGACCTAGCTGGGCTATCTGCCACTTCTCCCACCTCGCTGGGTTGGGAGATCCCTGCACTACCCCCATCAGGTTCCCACCCCAATGCCTCCTCAGACACCCTGGTGATGTCATCCTGGGGTAAATAAACTTCTAGCTCCTGTGGAGCTTCCGGTATGCTGCCACCAATGTCCTAGCTGGACACACTCATCTGGAGGGCACGCAGCTCCAACTCCTTCATCCGAAGCTCGTGCGCCATCCTTTGTTCCTCCTTCTCCTTCTCCAGCCTTGCTAAGTCCCATGTGAGTTGTCTTTTCTCCCTCCGGTCTGTTAACTCCACTTCAGACAAGCCACCGCTAGAGGCACGGCTGCCCTCCCTGGAAAGTGTCCTGGGCCCCGCTGACAGGTTCCCCACCTCAGGTTGGTACAAACCAGCTCCCTCACTGTCTGGCTCTCTATCCCTGTCCTCTTCCTCAGCCTTGCTTTCCCTTCGTGCCTCCCCCCAAGCCCTTAAGCTGGTTTGGAGTGCACCCTTCTTCGCTCCTGGGGGACAATACACCCCCTCCCGCTGACAAAATTCCCTGAGTTGGGCCACAGTGTACATTTCTAAATTTTCTAGTACAAACTCCATCTTGCCCACTCAGGTCAGAGGACAGTTATTTGCAGTAACAATGCAGGGGGGTACCTTATATAATACCTCCTCCCACCACCAGAGTAAATTTGGAAAAAACAAAAACCCACAATTAGGAAGGCCGCTTTGAGAAAACTCCCGGTGTAGGCCTATGGACTACCCACAGTTATTGTTAAGTATACGTAGGCACAGCTCTATCCCACCACTGAACACCAATTATGTTGGAAATACCCACTCCCACACCGGAAGGGTGGTGGTGGACTTCCCGAACACACTGTGGTAGCTTGGCTCGAGTGGTCAGGAATCAGGCACCGTGCTAAGCATACGACATACCCATACAATAACCATGCGTGCATCCGTTCCAAAAACGACTCTACACCGTAAAAATTATGAAAATATCTTTCTTTATCTTCTTTTTCTCTTAGTTGCTGATTAGATAAATAATTACACAATCACAATATACAAACTTTTTAAATAGTGCAGGTCAACTAAATACTGGCTTAATGATTCAATAAATAGGGGTGATCATAAATATTAAAGACATAAATATAAGTGCAGTTAATACAGGCAATTAAATATTCTGAGGCAATAAAAACTGTAAACCAATAAATATTGTGCATCAATAAATACTGTGGACCAATAAATACAGTGAAGCAATAAATAGGTTAAATACAATAAATACAGTGCCCCCACTAAATAATTAAAAGCTGACAGTGACACTCATATAATCAGATCACATTTGAGATTACTATGGGCTGAATTGGGCCAGGCACAGCTTGTGGTGAGGTAGTTGGCTTGAGGGTGTCTACTCCCTGGCTTGGACAAGGCTGAGGCCTAAACTGAGGTAGATCAAGGGGGGATTCTAGAGATCTGGCTTTCCCACTCTACACAACCCCACTGAATTAGTCTCAGCTCACCCCTGGCACAGTCAGGCTGGTTCCAGCACCTCCCTAGCCCTCAGAGTAGTCTCTCAGGTCTCCACAGGGCCTTAGGCGCCCTCTACTCCACTTACTGCCCTTTTTCTGATGCTCCGACGCCGCTGGAGTCGGGTCGACGCCGAGAGGCGGTTCCGGTTCGATGTCGGCGGCCTCGGCGCAATGTCAGTTCTTGACGACGCCGGTAGGCGGTTCCGGTTCGATGTCGGCGGCCTCGGCTTGATCTCGACCTCCGATTCGATGACGTCGGGCAGTCTTGACTCGATGTCGACTTCGGGCGGCTCCGGTCCGATGGCGACCTCGGCTTCGATGACGTCGGCCGGCCTTGCCTCGATGTCGACTTCCGGCGGCTCCGGAGTGCAATCTCCACTCCCGACCTCCGGTGCTCCTCTCCTCAGGTTCCCGGCGACTCCGGAGTGCGACCTCCACTCCCGACCTCCGGCACGATTCTCCTCAGGTTCCGGCGACTCCGGAGTGCGATCTCCACTCCCGACCTCCGGCACGCTTCACCTCGGTCTCCGACGACTCCGGAGGGCGGACTTCACTCCTCCGATGACGCCGCTCACTCGACCTCGGGTGACTTCCTCCTCGACCTCTGGTACTCTCTACAACCTCTGACGGCGCCCTCTCTCGACCTCTGGCGGCTCCGGGTACGACGTCTGCTTTTCCAGTCAGCGCCGCTTCTCCACCTCGGGCTCCAGGTCTCAGGCTACTCGACGTCGGACTCCAGGGAAACCAGTATTCAGGTCAGGATCTTGCTGTTCTTTGGTTCTAAGGCCTGTTCCTGCTGTCCAGGTCCTTAGGATGGTTTTTCTTGCTTCTTCCCACACAGGGCTCCAGGCTGGGCTCAGTCAGTAGGGACTAGTATCAAGGGTGGGTTTATGGACCCCACTCCAGGCACAAGTTTCCACCCCTGCTGCTTCACTCCTTCCTCCTTCAGGTTTCTGCTGCTCTCTCTTCACCAGTCAGGTGCCAACTGCCAACTCCAACTGCCAACTCTCTGTCTTAGCTTCCCAACATTCTAAACCGCCTCCAACTGTCACAGGGTTCCAGAATGTTGCAGAAGGTTCTAGTAGGTTCCAGTGGATGCTGGTGATGTCACAGGTGGCCACCATTTTGTGCTCCAGGCCCTCAGACAGAAGTTTCAGGGGTAGATAAAATGGCTCCCTGAATCTGCATCAACATGAAAAATGAAAACAACTGAGGGAAAAAGGGCCAAGTCCTACACTTACACAAAAGTGTAAGTTTACATTTGTGTATCAGGCTCAATGTGATTAGCTGTATTGGGGATGGAAAAACGTTTTTGGTGGCCATGTTAAAACTTACTAGTCATAGACTGTTCATGAGTTTTGATCTAAAAATATATAAATACACGCACTTTCCATGGTATTTTATTGTCCCCGGGGACTCTCACCACTCTGGGATTATGCCAGTGCTTAAGCAAACACAATGAGCACCTCTGCACTCACATTATACCTGAGAACACCTACCTTCCTGGGGATGTAGCCAGCTTTAGTGCCTTTGTGGTCTGTAGACATAGTACTCCTGAGGCTGCCAAGTGCCCTGGGAGCATTGCATCCCCCCCACTAACTGTGCCCTTGTCTCAGTGGAATAAGTGGCCCATTCAGGCATAGCTTGACAAGAAGTAGTCAGCTCTAGGCCTAGGCAGGACTTGCAGAGTTTTACAGCACGGAAGTCATTGGAGTTACAAAAAGCTCTGCGAGATTCTGTGGAATTCGGCCAATGAGTGAGCAAATAATAATTTTGTTTACTAAAAATTTGAATATTATTTGTTCTAGCAGCATAATCACAGGTAAGGTAAGTTTACGCAATAGTTATATATATATACACATTGAGAAAGGCTTTTATGCAGGGGTCCGCACATTAAAGAATTGGTGATAACATCAACCCATGAGTGCGTCAGATTTCAGCCCAGAATAGTGCTAAAGCGGTAAAATATATATTATCTACTGGCGGTCGCCAGTAGATAGTTATAGTAAGGACCGAGTTCCCATAGGAAATCTGAAAATTCTATTTTGAATAACTTTGGAGCCGGTTGACTTATCTTCGTGAAATTTTCAAAACTAATGGGGCGCTCCGCTCAGCTCCTACCCTGAAAGTCTCGGGGTGATTCGTCAAGCGGGGGCTGAGAAAAAAGTGGGGTCCCAAAACACGTTTTCCCCATGCATTTTCCGATAGGACCTTTAGTCGAAGGTACAGCCCGAACAGCTGAACAGAATTACTTGAAATTTGGCAAAGAGGTAGTCCTCAGGTCAGGCATGTGCCTTTTGCTTAAATGGTGTAAATCCGTTCAGTAGTTCCTGAGAAAATCAAAACTAAAATCACATATATATCTGGGCGGAGCCTAACCACACATCTCATAGTGAGATCTGATTGGCTGTCAGCACTTCATCCAAGAAGTGTTGGCAGCCATCTTGGGACCAATATACATGATAGCACCTCATTAAAAATCATTGCAGTTAATAGACGGTTTTAAGACTTTAGTTACATTATAAATCATTTGTTGATGGTACCATACTCATTTTAGGAATTGTGGTGTGTTCTAAGGTGATTTTACCATGTGAAAAAGCCTTCTGTTGTGATATCATGAATCATGTTTGAGAGAAAACAATTTTCTCATGCTTTTCCCACAGAGGTTTGGAAGGTGATCTATAAGCTAACTGAGAGCATATTTTCTGTAAATTCACATTATCTTTCTCAGTCATGTGAGAATGAAGTCTGACATTCTCAGTAAAACATGTACATCCAACAAGGGCAGAGACTGTCAGTTGATTCCTTTGTGTTCTACTGCAGCTTCCCAGAGTGTTCTAAAGAACAACTAGAGCGCTAACAGTCCTACTTATGACAAACGTATGGCACACCTGAAGCCATCGTGGTTGGAATAAAGTGGTAATTCTTAAAACATTTAATTTAAAAAGGAACAAAATGAGGGGGTTCATTTTGCCATAGAAAGTATGATTAGTGCTGCAGAAAGAAAAATTAGGGCACAATTTGAGTGACTTCTCAAATCCTCTTCTATTTCATTAAAAAATTCTGACATGCAGACTGAAACATGCACTTTCAATACCAGCAGCAGACTTCCCTGGTGAGCAGTAGCTTTACTACAGTGATCTAATGAGCAACTAGAGTGCTAACATTCAGAATGTATGGCAAATGTGTGACACATCTGAATGCCTTCTTGATGGAACCAAGTAAAAAACTGAAAGTATTTCCTACTGAGGAGACTGCAGTAAATGAGGAAATTAGGAAACTTCATAACAAATAAATCTCCCAAGATGGCCACCAGAGACAAAAGACCCAAAATGTAGCCCAAATATCACCCAGATGTAGCCCAAGTATAGCCCAATGACAGAATGTCCCAGAGTGTTCTAACAAACAACTAGAGCGCTAACAGTCTTACTTATGACAAAAGTATGGCACACTTGAAGCCATCTTGATTGGAATAAAGTGGTAACACTTAAAACATTTAATTTACAAAGGAACAAAATGAGGGGGTTCATTTTGCCATAGAAATTATGATTAGTTCTGCAGAAAGAAAAATGAGGGCACATTTTGACCTCCCAAATCCTCTTCTATTTCATAAACAAATTCTGACATGCAGACTGAAACATGCACTTTGAATACCAGCAGCAGACTTCCCTTGTGATCAGTAGTTTAACTACAGTGATCTAATGAGCAACTAGAGTGCTAACATTCAGAATTTATGGCAAATGTGTGACACATCTGAATGCCTTCTTGATGGAACCAAAATAAAAAACTGAAAGTATTCCCACTGAGGAGACTGCAGTAAATGAGGAAATTAGGAAACTTCATAACAAATAAATCTCCCAAGATGGCCACCAGAGACAAAAGAGCCCAAATGTAGCCCAAATATCACCCAGATGTAGCCCAAGTATAGCCTAATGACAGAATGTCCCAGAGTATTCTTAAGAACAACTAAAGCGCTTACTGTCTAACTTATGACAAAAGTATGGCACACCTGAAGCCATCTTGATTGGAATAAACTGGTAACACATAAAACATTTAATTTAAAAAGGAACACAATGAGGGGGTTCATTTTGCCATAGAAATTATGATTAGTGCTGAAGAAAGAAAAATTAGGGCACATTTTGAGTGACTTCTTAAATCCTCTTCTATTTCATTAAAAAATTCTGATATACAGACTGAAACATGCACTTTTAATACCAGCAGCAGACTTCCGTGGTGAGCAGTAGCTTTACTACAATGATCTAATGAGCAACTAGAGTGCTAACATGCAGAATTTATGGCAAATGTGTGACATATCTGAATACCTTCTTGATGTAATCAAAGTAAAAAACTGAAAGCATTTCCTACTGAGGAGACTGCAGTAAATGAGGAAATTATGAAACTTCATAACAAATAAATCTCCCAAGATGGCCACCAGACACAAAAGAGCCTACATGCTGCACAAATATCACCCAGATGTAGCCCACATGTAGCCAAATGACAGAAGTGTGCAAAACACTTATTTTTTTGTGTATTTGCAGTTTTATATAGTGCAGACTTGTCAGGTATTGGAATGCTTTACATGAGCATTGGTTACATCACACAAGTTCAAATTCATTTTGGTTGTAGACATGGGGAGATTAAGTGATTTGACCACAATCACAGAATGTTGAGCTGAAGCAGAAACTCCAACCTGGTTCCCCAGTTGCAAAGTGTGCAGCTCTGGAAGTAACACCACATCCTCTCGCCAAGGTGCAAAATTTAATCAAGTGGTCAACTGGATAAAAAACACATAAAGATTACAAATAATTTAAAAGTTCTTTGTCTCTATTTGAAAACTCAGAAAATATGTCCTCCTTTTAGTTTTTTAGAGCACTAACCATAATTTTGATGCAAATAAGACCCTCTCATATCTGTAATTTCTAAAGGAAATACTCTAGGTATTACAGTTTTGATTACATCAAGATGACGTCAGGCGTTCCACACTTTTGTAATAAATATAGAATGCTAGCAATCTAGTTGTTTATTGGGATACTGTTGAGAGGCAGAGGCCAGGGGCACGGACTCTGAAAATTGAAGGCAGGTAGGAGAGTGCAGAGGCAACAATTTGACCACACTGGGCAGGCAGGAAGGGCAGTGGCAGCACAACAGACTATGGAGGGCAGTGGAAAGGGGGGCAGGGGCAACAAACCAACAATACAGGACTGGCAAGAGAGGCTGTGGCAATATAATAGACCATTGTGGGCAGAAGGAAGAGCCAGTGGTAGTACAACCATACATGCCAACAGACCCGTTTCAGCCAGGAAACGTCCAATGTTTTTAAGCTCAAATGGGCTTTATTTGATCTGTCTCCTGTCTACAATCGCCTCTTTTTCAATGTAACTCAAAGGGGAAAATCAATACCCCAGTTTTTTTTCAAAATCTCCCTCTTACCAAGTTCAAAATGTTCACAAATATGGTACATTGAATCATGGTAGGCAGGAGGAATTGGGGTAGGGACATGGACTCGGATAACAGAGGACACGAGGGACATGGAGAGGTGCACCAAGCTGACCCTACAGGCAGGCATCAGGGTTTGCAGCAGCACAATACACCACACAGCGCATGCGGGAAGGGAGTGCAGTACAACAATCCATAGAAAGCAATAGGGAGGGGACAGGACCATGCACATGGACAACAGAGAACAGATGGAAAAGAGGCAATGGTAGCTAGCTGACCATAATGGACAGACAGGAGAGAAAGCTGCAGCATAACAGACCATAAAGGGCAGGAGGGACGGATCAGGGGCATTACAATGGAACGGACAAGCCAGGAGGGGGGGGGGGGAATAGGGGGTCTGCACATGGAAACAGAGGGCTGGGGGCAAGGTGGCAGGGCAGGAGCAGCAAGATGACCATGGAGGTCAGGCAGGATGGGCACTAGAAACAAGACACACCATGGAGCGCAACAATGAGACTATGGTGGCATACACACAGACCATGGAGGGAAGGTGGGAGGGGCCATAGCAGCACAGAAGACCATGCATGGCAAGCGGGAGGGTGGCAGCACAATGGCTATGATGGGCAAGAAGGAGGATGCAGGGGCATGCACAAAGGACCATGGAGGATAGAAGGGAGGGTCAGGACCTGGGCACAGACAAGAGAGTTCAGGGGAAGGGGCCTCACAACAGACCGCGCGGGGCAGGCAGGAGGAGCAGTTGCAGCACAACAGATCAGGGAAGACAGGAGGGTGTGGCAGTAAAATGGACCATGGAGGACAGGGGGAAGGGGATAGGGGCCTGGCATGTGGAGAGGCAGGGTGGAGGTGGCAGGGACAGGTTACAGTCATCTGACAATGCTAGGCAAGTGGGAGGGGAGTGGCAGCTCAACAGAACACTCAGAGTAGATCGGAGTGGCAGGTCCATGGAACATGGTGGTCAAAAAGGATGGAGCAGGGGCATGCACAAACACATCGGAGGGCAGGGGAAAGGAGAATAGGGGCAGCAAGCTAAGCACAGAGGCTAAGCAGGAGGTCAATGATGGGCCATAGAATTGGGCAATGGAGGGCAGGAGGAGTGGACTGGTACATCATGCTAAATGGAGGGCAGTGGCAGCACATCAGACCATGCATGGCAGGAGGGAGGAGGCTACTCCATGGATTCAGACAACAGAGGATAGGGAGGAGGTGGATGGGGCAGCAAGCTAACTGTTCAGAGAAGGTGGGTATTAGGAACTTTATTGTTTTTAAAATGTGTGTCTGTGCGAACTACTTAAAATATGAACAAGTATGCAGCATAATCTCACTTTTATTCAGGAAGAAGAGGACGTTTGTGACTGTGACTCCGGGCTCACTTGGCAGAAACACCCCCTGACCCTCCACCCCCATCGCAAAATGTAATGCCCGTGAAAAGGGTAGGTGGACGCAGTGTTATATAGAACATAGTCCTGAGAGCACAATTGAAAATGACAACTAGATGTAGTATATGGTATAAACTATGCACCAAAAAGTGTGATCTAAGATGAACCGGGGTGTGAAATATAAAATGCAATATATTGTGCGCAATGACAGATTCATTGGAGAGCGCGAGATAGCACAGGCACTTGCGCGTGCTATGCGATATGCGCCTTGGAGTGTAATATGCACAGGGCAGTGTTGTGTAACATAACTAGTCTCTAAAGTTGTAATATAAAATATGTGCTGGGGAGTGTAACGTTGCATATGCACTGTGACAAAGATATGGATCCCAGATTGTAATATGCGTGGCATAGCGCTGTTCGTTATAACATACACATCGAGGAAGGCACATTAGATGGGGCAATATAACCCGTGCGAAGGCAAGTGGGGCATGACATATTCACGCGGTGGTGTTACAGTGCACATGGGCTAGAGAGTGTCATAGCATACGCACTAGCTGGTGGAATACAACACAGAGGTGTGAGGCAATCGGTGGGCACTGGTGGGTGTAACACAGCATTGGGCTCAGCCAGGAGCACGCTGTGACTCTCAAGTGAGTTTCGTCTCCTTTCCAGAGAGTAAAATAAAAAGTATTACACATCCGGCGGTGGATGTGTTTTTTATTAACCGTGAGGGGGGTTTCTTGCATAGTTTGGTCGAATTTTTGTCGAATCCCCTTTGAATGGCTTGGTGTGCTTGTATATTAAATGTGGCCGTCAATAGCTACCCATGTTTGTATAAATAAACGACAAAGGTGTCTACTTGGAGAGTACCCACCGGCGGGGGCGCCGGGATTAGGCACGGTAGGGCGTCAGACACGTCAGAGCTTCACTAGCGGTGTAAATACATTCCATGTGGTTTCATTCTATGCATAGGCGCCTTTTAATAAATATCACGCAAATCGTCATGGTAATATTTACATACGGTTTGTCCAGCATGTCCTAGGTGTTTCTATAAATATATATATTTTTAAAATAATAAAAAACAAAGGCCTGCCCCGGGGGATGGGGTCCCCGGAGCCATAAGTGGCCTGAGGAGGGGGGCAACGCAGCCCCCTCCTAAAGAATTTAAATTAAAAAAAGGCCATGACCCGGGGGATGGGGTCCTCGGGGCCGATTAAGGCCTTGGGAAGGCCAAATTAATTTTTTTCAACAAAAAAATTAGGGTGCAGGCCCTGGGGGATGGGGTCCCCAGGGCCAGTAAATTAGTAAAAGAAGGGGGGCCACACAGCCCTCCTTCTTATAAAATAAATAAAAGACCGGCATCGCGCTGGAGGCCATGCCCCCTCCTTGCAGCACTCTGCAAACGCGCCCCCTGGCCAGTTGTAAGTTGGGGAATTAATTCCCCTTCAATACTGAAGGTCCCTGAGGGCCAACTAGCCCAACAGGTATCTCCAGTGTGCGCCAGGGAGCTGCGTTGCAGACAGGTGTTCTGAGGCCACGCCCCTTTATACACCTCTATGCAACGCAGCTCTGTGGCGCTTACTGGAGGTACCTAGTGGGCTAGTTTGACCCTAGGGACCCTTAGGATTCAAGGGGACTTAATCTCTCAACTCAGAACGGCCACAGGGTGCGTTTACACAGTGGTGAAGGGAGGGGACGGGGCCTGAGGCACGCCCTGTGGCACGTTTTAAGTTGGGGAAATAATTCCCTTTCAATCCTGAGGGACCCTGGGGGCCAACTAGCCCACCACGGGCTTCCAGTAAGCGCCACTGCTCTGCGTTGCAGAGAGGTGGTGCAGGCCGTGCCCCTTTTTACACCTCTCTGCAATGGCGCTTACTGGACGTACCTAGTGGGCTATTTTGCCCCTAGGGACCCTCAGGATTCAAGGGGACTTAATCTCCCAACTTAAAACGGCCACAGGGCGTGTTTACACAATTTTTCAAAAACAAATCATCCATTTAGACACTTATATACCCATTTATTCTTCCATCGACCTTGAGATATACATATATAAAACATATGTAATTTTCAGAAAAACACACATTCACTGGATGATGTCATCAGTGATGTCATTTGAGATGTCATGAGTGATGTCATGAGTGATGTCACTGACCATGTCATGAGTGATGTAATATGTGACGTCATCAGCAGTGCATTGCGGGCGCGCGAGTTATAGTTAGCTGAACTAACTATAACGGGGGAATTTCAATGGTTTTGTACGAGTGAAAAGTCCAGCTAACTATAACGCCCCTGAAACCTATGGTTTTTTCAGTGAATTTCTAAGGTTTTTTAAATGCTAATTCCTAACTATAATGTGCCTGAAACCTATGTTTTTTTCAGTGAATATATATATATGTATATTCACTGAAAAAAACATAGGTTTCACACAGGTTATAGTTAGCGGAAATTTTACTGATAAAAAACCAATGAAATTCCCCCGTTATAGTTAGTGCAGGCAACTATAACTCACGCGACCGCAATCCTCTGCTGATGCTAATACTGTATTTAGACACTTATTTGCCCATGTCTTCTTCCATACATTTTTAGCTATACATATATTACAAATAATTTTTTTCATAAAGACACATATGTCATCAGCAGAAGATTGCGGTCGCGTGAGTTATAGTTGCCTGCACTAACTATAACGGGGGAATTTCATTGGTTTTTTATCAGTAAAATTTCCGCTAACTATAACATGTGTGAAACCTATGGTTTTTTCAGTGAATTTGCAAGGTTTTTTAAATGCTAATTCCTAACTATAACGTGTGTGAAACCTATGGTTTTTTCAGTGAATTTGTACGGTTTTTTAAATGCTAAGTTACTTTACGCCATTCGTGGCGTGCGCGCCCACTTAACGCAGTTCGTTCCGTGCGCGCACGGTGCGCTTCGCGCACCGCGCGCCCACTTTACGCAGTTAGTGCCGTGCCCACGTTACGCTAGATGGGCCATGTACGCACGATGCGCTTCGCGCACCGTGCGCACATGGAGGACATATGATGCACTTCGTTTTGAAAGGTAATATTTTAATTTTTCTTAAATCTTATAAGCCATGCCCAAATGGTGCCCTTCGGGCACCATTTGCACACGGGGTGGAGAGAGTGTGGTTAATTTTTTTTTTTATTATTTTTTTTTTAAATATTTTAGTTTATCTCACAAATTTTAGGCCATGCACTATTGTTGCCCTTCTGGCACCAATTGCACACGGGGTGGGGAGAGTGTGGATAATTTTTTTTTTTATATCATTTTTTACCGTACGCGTACGGTAAGCGTAATCGGCAAAATTAGCGAAAAAATAAAAATTCCGTTTTTGGCCTTGGGGGATCTATGGGGACTCCCTCAACATGGCTATGTGTGTGGGAGCTGTCTAAACAGCCCCTTTACATGTTTTTGTGCTTTATATTTTAAACATCACTCTCAGTGCGAGAGAGAAAATGGCGGCCGCCGCTTCCTGGTTTCGGCCGATTCGAATGTTTACTAAGATCTAAGAGCCAATCAGAATCGCGCTCGCGCACGCCACCGTACGCGTACGGTAAGCGTACCGTAAGCGCACCGTAAGCTGGCTCAGATATATATATTGATTTAAAGGCTATTTTCTCAGAATCTACTGAACAGATTTACACCAAACCTACAAAAGGCACTTCCTTGACCTGAGGACTACCTCTCTGCCAAATTTCTAGTAATTATGTTCAGCCATTCGGGCTGTAGCCCTGTCTAAAGGTCCTATGGAAAAATGCATGGGAAAAATGCGTTTTGGGACCCCCCTTTTTTCTCAGCCCCCGCTTGACGAATCCCCCCCGAGACTTTCAGGGTAGGAGCGGAGCGTAGCGCCCCACCTATTTTGAAAAATTCGCGAGGATTCGTCGACCGGCGCCAAAGTTATTCAAAATAGAATGTTGCGGATTTCCTATGGAAACGTGGTCCTAACTATAACTACCTACTGGCGACCGCCAGTAGGTAATATATATATATATATATATACACAATTATTTTTTTTACTGATAAACACATAGGTTACAGGAACATTAGTTAGGCTGACATTTCACTGGAAGAGGACTCATGACAATCAGCAGCTATAGTTAGCTGAGCTAACTAAAACTCACACCCCTCAATGCACTGCTTATGACCTCACATATTACATCACTCAAGATATGGTCAGTTATATCACTGATGACATCACAAATGACATCACTGATGACATCATCCAGTGAGTGTGAGTGTTTATAAAAAGTTTGAGTGTAAAATATGCATACCAAGGTCTTTTGGTGAATCAGTGGGTTTATGAGCCTGTATGGATGATTCAGTGACTGACTGTATAACTGAGTGTTTATGTCTCTCGGTGAATGTATGAGTGAGTGACCAGGTTGTGTGAATTTCTGTATCAGGTTGTTAGTTGGTGTCTAAGTGGCTGAATTTGTGTGTGAGTGGGCATGTAATTTTCTGTATGGGTGAGTGATTGGTTGTTTGAGCTCCTGTATGGGTATTTGAATGTATGTATGGGTGGGTGATGGTATGTGTGACTGCCTGTATGGATAGGTGAATGGGTGAATCAGTGGCTCTATGTGTTATTGAGTGTATCTTTGAAGGACTGTATGGGTGAGTGAGTATGTATATGGCTGTGTCGGTGAGTGAGTGCATGTGTCAGTGGTATATGGGTGAGTACCTAGGTATTTGAAAGGCAGTATAAGTGAGTGATGTGGTATGTGAGTGACTGTATGTGTGAGTGATTGAAAGTGAGAGTGTCTGTATAGGTGAGTGTGTGCTTTTGTCAGTGGCTGTATAGGTGAGTGAGTATGTGTTAGTATCTGTGAGTGAGTATGTATGTATAATTATATGGATGAGCACGTGGATGTGTGATTGACTTTATGGGTGAATAGGTGTGTGACTAACTATGGGTGACTGACTCAGTTTGTGAGTGGCTGTATGAGTGGATATGTCAATGGCTGTATTGGTGAGTGAGTGGGTATGTGCGTTCCTGTATGGGTGAGGGAGTGGATGTGTGTGTTGATCTATGAATCAATGACTAGCTGTGTAATTACCTGGGGTGTGTGAATGAGTTTTAGAATGATAGTGTGAAAGTTGGAGTGGGTGTATGAAAGGTTATATGATGGTGTGAGTGGGTACATCAGAGATTCTGTGGATGAATTCATCAGTGATGTCATTTGAGATGTCATCAGTGATGTCACTGACCATGTCATAAGTGATGTAACATGTAAGTTCATAAGCAGAGCATTGCGGAGGCACAAGTTATAGTTAGCTCAGTTAACTCTAACTGCTGAATTTAACTGGTTTTGTATGAGTGAAATGTCAACCTAACTATAATGTCCCTCTAACATTGTTTTTTTCAGTGAATTTCCAAGTTTTTGAAAATTATATATCTTAACTATAACGGCCTTTTAACCTTTGGTTTATTCAGTGAATTTTGAAAGGTTTTTTAATAATATTTCTTAACTATGACTGCCCTGTAACGTTTCCTTTTTCAATGAATTTCTATGTTTTTTTAGGTAGCAATGGTGTTTGCAGAATGGTGGGGAAATGGGACGGGCCTATGATCAGCTCTTAGGAATCCCACTGTGTAAGACTTACAAAAAGTACCATGATGGCTTTTTGGTCACTAAGGTCCCTTAGCATCCAAGGAACTTCATTTCCCAACCAGCAGCGTACCAAGAGATGCGTTTTCAGAGTGGTGGAGAAAGGGGACGTAGCCTCAGCAGAACTTTTAGCAAACTTACTGTGTAGGAATTGCTGGAGGTAACAGGAGGGGCAGTTGGCCCCCAACGACCCTCAATAGCCAAGGGGACTTCATCTCCCAACTATTTGTATCCCAGGAGGCATGTTTGTAGAGTGGTGGCGAAATGACACCCTTGATGATTGCACAGGTAGTGCCTGTGTGATTCTATGAGTGCAATTGCCAAGGACACTGCGTATACCTGGTGTCTTTTTTACTAAGTGGAAAACGCATATATAGACATATTTTACATAAAGTTTCAGTGTAGCTATTTATTATTATCATAATGTAACTTTCCCCTTTCTATTCATTTGTTGAAACAACTACATCAAAATTGCATTTTCCTTCTTCACAGTCACGCCGGAGGTCGCAATGACCTCAGTAGTTACAAATACAAATGACAGTGTAAAACAGATTCATAAACATATTTTAAATAAAGTTTGAGTCTAGCTGTTTAACAACGTAATGTTTTAACTTAATTTTAACAACATATTTAACGAAAACAACAATTTCCAACAATAACTTTCAACATCTGAACTCACAAATAGAACATAACTACCAAACACCCGTCAAACTACCCATTGTTACCCAAACTCATAGGGAATCAAAAATGGCTGCAAAACTAGTGCAATACACAATCTGTGACAAGGCCCTCTCTAGAGGGACGAACAAAAAATTGTTCATGTGGGATGACATCCATATTCTATGATCTTAAAACTTAACATAGAAAACATCTCTAACTGGAAATCAAGCAGAAGGAAGCTGGAGGACCATCTACATCAGTGGCAGCAACAGCAATTCCTGGCCAGAAAGTCCCTTCAGATGTGGAGACTACTGCAATAGATAAGGCTCCAGGGTTTTTAAGAATGGCCACATATTACATGGACTATGGTGTTTTTAAATTCTGATAGATAGCATCACATATTTTAATATAGGGAAGAGAACTTGTTCATTAATGTTTTTCCTGAGATGTACCACTTTGCCCATTTTGAACTCCACACACTTCTTACACTTTAATACCGATCTACTTCCTAGCCACCCACACTCGCACTTCACCAAACGCCGGCCGAAAAAGATCTCCGGTAAAGAGCCCCCACTAAGGTTTCCCGAAGGGCATTGCAGTGCCGCCCCAACATGGAGTAAATGCTAATTAATGAAGCATAACACCTAATCTAGGTGTGTGAGGGCATTTATTGCTGCAGAGTCATGCTCCCAGCAGACCCTGCGAAACAGTCATTGACCTATATAGACACTTGTTACAGGGCAACCAAGGTCTTTGCAGAATTGCTTGAGCTCCTCAACTCTGTATGAATACAAATCCGCAATGGAAAACTCCAATTCTGCCCTCTCACTTGTTGCCACCTGAGACATGATGCTCTTGAAGAGTTACTCAAAAAAAGAATAAAAAAATACAGTATGTGGTTGCGTATTGGTCTGCACTTAAACTAGTGATGTACACCAATTACTGTGGGTCAAGTACAAATACAAGTGCAATCCTCACCGCTGACCATCAATGTTAGATCTGGGGGTCTCTAGTTGGCAGGGTTGGTACCACTGTCCAAGTAGGGACCCTTGCTTCTAGTCAGGGAAAGGGGGATACACTGTCAAGATAACCCCTGCTCACCCTCTAGGTAGCTTGGCCTGAGCAGTCTAGGCTATCAAAGGCAATGTGTAAAGTATTTGTACCAACACTCACAGTTACACAGTGAAAACACCACAGATTTACTCCACACCAGTTTTAGAAAAATAATGTATCTTTACTAAAAACTTCACAAGACCAAATACTACAGACAAACCAACATATAATTCAAAAAGGTTACTTTAAAGATAGTTCAAGAGTTTGCAGAAAGTACTCCAGGATGTAAAAGTCAGTGTCTTGCACAATGCGACTCCCAATGTACAAAATGCGACACTTTCGTGCCCAACAGTACCTGTAGTTGCGATAAGGTTCCCAAAAGCTATAACAAGGAAGATGGCAAAGGCCTGAGATCCTGGGGAGGCTTTGCAGCAGCCCTGCTTCACGCTGCAGAGGTGGATGCGCCGGCTCCGATCTGTAGGGGGAGGATGCGATGACTTTGGCTTTCGTTGCGTAGGTTTCTTAGGGGGACGCTTCACGCACAGGTTCGATGCGACACTCTTCGATGTGGCACGATGCGCGGCGCAGCGTTGACTTCCGGCGCCGCAACTCTCGATGCGCCACGGAACGGGACTCTGCATCGACGCACGCAGCGACTGGATACTTTCACGCACCGGCAGTGGTGCGGCCCACAAACTGGTTCTGCGACGACCCTCGCAGCGTCAGGAATCTTCTCGCACCGGAACGATGCTCGACGCACTCGGCGATGCGGGGACTCTGGGTGCTGCGATGACGCCGCAATGAAATCTTCCTCGCACTCTCGTTCTTGCGACAATCGGATGATGCGTTGGGTACTAGTTACTCTTTTTCACGCTTCTGCTTCCCAGCTCCCAAACACAGCAAAAACGACCTCCTGAGGCCCCCAGACTGGGCAAGCACTCCAAGGCAGGTCAGAACTCCTTCAGCAGAGTTCCAGGGGAGCTGGTGGTGAAGTCCTTTTGTTCCTGGGGCTTCTTAACAGGGAGCCAGCTCTTCTCAGGCCCTTGGAGATCAGAATCAAAAGAAGGGGACACAGCAAAGTCCTTCCCCTCTCCTTGGCAGCAAAGCAAAACAGCAAGCAGGCAGTCTTCTCCTCTTCAGTCCTTTTCAGCTTTCTCCTTGGCAGAGGTTTCTTCTTAGTTCCAAAGTGATCTAAAATTTAGGTGTCTGGGGTCCTCTTCTTATACCCCTCCAAGTCTTTGTCTCTCTGTGTTTCAGTGGGGGGATTCCCCTGCTCAAACCGGTTCCTGGATGTGCTCTGCCCTGGAGCACCTGGTTACTTTCAGAGTGAGGGGCAGGGTCGTTAGACGCTCAGCAGGAGGTGGAGCCTTCTTTGTGCCAGCAGAGGCAGAGTCCTCAGCCTGGCCAGCAGGGGGTGGAGCCGGCATTGTGCTTGCAGGGGCAGCCCTATTCAAACCCAGGGACTACTCCTCCCACCCATCTAAAGCAGATCTCCCTATTCACCCTGCTGCTGACTCATCCAGGCTCCTGGAGCCACCTAGCCCATCACATGACACCAGTCAGCCAACCAGCACACAGGCACACAGGAAGGTTAAACAGGAGAATAGCTACTTTCTAAAAAGTGCTATTCTCACACAGTGAATTTAAAAACCATCTTGCTAAAAAGATGTATAATTAAATTCTGAACACAAAGATACCAAACTTGGATTTTCTATCTTGCCCTTATGGGAAGGTAGGCATGTAAACAGCCTCCCCCATTCTATCCTATGGGCAAGATAGCCTCTCAGCAGTGAAAAACGAAAATGGCTGTAATTCACTACCAGGGCATGTTACACACCTCAGTACATGCCCTACCTCTCAGATACACTCCACCCAGCCCAGGGGGGTACCTAGGGCCACCATAGGGATGCCTGACATGTACAGAAAGGGAAGGATAAGGCCTGGTCAGTGGGTGCACTGGCCAGGTCGACATGGCAGTCCTGGACTGCACATAGGCACTGCAAGCAGGCCTAAGACATCATTTTAGCGCTACTCCTGTGGGTGGCACAATCAGTGCTGCAGCCCACTAGTAGCATTTGAATCACCAGCCCTGGCACACGCAGTGCACTTTACTAGGGGCTAACAGGTGAAACAAATATACCAATCATGGATAACCAATCAATATAACAATTTACCAAGGGAGCACTTACACTTTGACACTGATCAGCAGTGACAAAGTGCCCAAAGCATCTAAACCAGCAAAACCGAAATCCAGCATAGCGTCAAAAATACAGGGGGTAGAGGCAAAAAGTCAGGGGTAACCACACCAAAGATGCCAGGTCTAACAACACTCATACTTCACTAGGAACTGCATACCCTTTATACGTTGTCTAGTTTATTTGGAGGATGTATCCTGGACCTTGATGCGCTCTATGTTCCTCCTTTTTGTTCTACACATTTAATTCACCAGATGGTTCTAAAAAGAGTACATATTTCTCACTAAACCTATAAGTAAGTGCATGTGTTTGGGGTTGAGTTCATCAATACTCCCTGGATGATTAGATGAGTGCATAGATACTGTCTAGGTGATTCCCTCGGAATATAGGTAGTGCCTGCATGATTCCCTGAGTATGTAGTAATTACATTGGTGGTCCCATATCTACATAGTTAGCTCCTGTTTATTCGCATGACGATATTACTACTTTCTGGGTTATCAGATAAATGCATGGGTGTTGCCTGCGTAGTGCAATGAGTATATATTTAGTGCCTGCGTGATCAGAAGAGTGCATGTGAACTACCTGGGTGATTGAATAAGTCAAGATATCACACTTGATATATAATTGCATGCATGGCTCTCTAACAGCAGACATTGTCTTGTTACTCAGCGTGCACATGCATCAGTACGTTTCTAAAACTGAAAACAACAATCCTCACTTTTTTGAAACACAGAACCTTTCCTTAATAGCATACCTACATCATTTCTTGAAAATTTCTTCTGTCTTTAAAAAATATATTCAACATTTTGCAAAAAAAAGTTACACACCAAGTGAAGCTAGCACAAGAACTCTCAAGAGAAATTCTGCATTATTAACTCTCCTCAATTTTAAACAGAGCATGTTTAAAGCAATGCACTACTCTCAACATATACATGACATTTTCAACAGCCTTAAAGAACATAGATCACCATGTAAACATATTTGCGATTTTATAATAGATATACACCGTTAGGCCATCTCTCCAGAGATATATACTTCTCTACATTTTTAAGTAAACTCAAGAGTCTATCATAAATATAACTATCTGCAACCAGAAAAACCCTATCTCACCATTGAAACATCTGCAAACTAGTCATGTAAGTTAAAAACCACATTGATAAACACTTCTTAACACATACCTAACAAGTATTACTATTTTATAATTCATATACACATGCAGCACATTTTCTTATCTTTTATTTCTGACTACACTACTCCTGTTTAATAATGTGACTGAAACTACCACAACTCCCAGAATGCAAATAATATAGATGTATCTATTCTGCACATAATGCTTAGACATTTAAAACATTGTTAATTTTATGTTTAACTCTTTTATTAGTTTTAACATGAATAGAGTAACATCGACAGCATCAGCAGCTTCCGCCTATAACCCTGCGGGCCTGCTCGTTACTAAATGAGTAGATCAAGGTTAACACAGCATGTCGCCTACAACCCCTCAGGGCCGGCCGCGTCTCATACTATAGGAATTTTGAAAGGCTGCAACTGACATAGTGTGTATCCTGTACAATGGGGCCCGCAGGGCACCCTTCAGAGAAGCGTCCACACTTGGCGAACCAGGGCCCGGTCTCTACATCTGGCCCGTTGGTTACAGTTCGCCCCTCAGGACTGCAATCCATCGTGATACTCAGAAAACAAAACGAAATCCCGCCCCAACTCCCCCCGCCCTCTCCCCGTCCCCCCACCCGCAACCCTCGGTCCCTACCCCCCCACCCCAGTCCAGTGCGTGCTTCCCGTGAAGTCCATTAGGTCTTACTGCCTTTTCCAGGGGCCGCCCTTCAAGCCCTGTCAGCAGGCTTTCTCAAGAGGCGGAGTCCTCCTGCGTGGTGAGTCTCAGGAGTCGTAGGTATCGTGGGCAAGTCAATTCTCTAAATTCTGTGGTCAATAGGGATCGGAAAGGCTGCCAGATGTCATTAAATGTCTCCGTGTCTCCTGCCACTGTCAACGACAGTTTTTCCATGCCTAACACGTGCCACAATCTATGCAACCAGCCCGTGATCGTGGGGGATGTGGGCGTACGCCAGTGTACCAGTATATTCTGAATGGCGGATCCAAACGCTATGGCGATCTGCCTGCCTCTGCGGGATTTTAATGGGTACGTCAGGTCGTTGGGTAGACCCAATAAGATATAGGCCGGAAAGCGCGGCAACTCAGTCTTGAAATGGGAGTCTACCTCAGCTATCACTTCTTTCCAGTAGGCGGCAAGCAGGGGGCAGTCCCACAGAATATGTGTCAGTGTTCCCGTCTGTCCACAGCCCCTCCAACAAGTGTCCTCCTTGCTGCTATCCATACCGTGTATACGTGCCGGGGTGTAGTACCAGTGTTGTCCTCGGCCGACCGGGAGGGTCGGCCGAGGACAAGGGGAGAGGTCTCCGGGGAGAGCCGTCTCCAGCGATTGTACAGATAAATAACTTCCCCCCCACAGACAGACACCACACAAGGAGAAGATTTAGCGTTCTTTATAGGCAATTTCTTAAGGTACGATGCAATGGTACAAGGAGGTCTGGACTCAGGGGTCCCCTCGATTCAAGTCACTCAAGATGGGGAAAAAGGGGGTAGCGGGACAGTCTGGTTACCAGTCTGGTAGTGAGATGGTCTGGTGGATAGCTCACAATCCTCGAGCTTGGTGTTCTAGCTGGGACGGGCCGCGGCAGCGCCAGCAGGTCCCGGTGAAGATGGTCGATACACGGTCCGCGGCAGCGCCAGCAGGTCCCGGTGAAGATGGTCGATACACGGTCCGCGGCAGCGCCAGCAGGTCCCGGGAAGATGGTCGATACACGGTCCACGGCAGCGCCAGCAGGTCCCGGTGAAGATGGTCGTTACAACGGGCCGCGGCAGCGCCAGCAGGTCCCGACGAGGATGGATGTTGCAGAAGGCCGCGGCAGCGCCAGCAGGCAGGACGATAGTTCACAAGATAGGGCTACGGCAGCGCCAGTAGTCCGTCAAGGCTGAGTTCTCTCGGTGTCTCTCGACTCCAGGATACAACTGCCGTCCTGCTCCGGAGCTGCCCTAGTTATAGGTCTGGCGCCCTTTGATGTCCGGACCCTCGCACTTGGAGGTCGGAGGGTCCGGGATGAAGGTGTCCAGACACCCAGCAGGGGGTGGAGCCAGCGCCTGGGGGAGCTGGAGGCGATCGGCACCTGGCGGGGGAGAGCCCTTGACGCTTCGTTCTCCCATTGACCTGCCAAGTGGTCCGCTCACCTCCTGGGTGGATGGTGGTGCCGGGATGTCGGGGCCGGCCAGGCCCAGGGTTAGGGTCGGGTGGAGGCCACGCGGCCTCGTGGCGCAGGGCCCAAGATGGCGGCTTGATCCGGCCGGGGGAGCCGGTGGTGGCTCGGTCCCGTGATACATGGAGGTCCGGGGGCAGGAGTTCCGTCGGGAGACGGGGTGCGGGTGATTCTTGTGGGTCACGCCTGGCGGGCCGGGGCTTGGGCCCTGTCATGCGGGGAGGGAGCAAGCCCTTCGTGTGGCCTGTCCAACATGCGTCCCCCCCAGCTGAAGGCGGGGAGAGTCACCCATCTTCCTGGGGACTCTCCTCGTCGAGGCGGAAAAAGCGTGACAGGCCATCTGCGTTGGCGTGGTCTTGGCCCGGTCGATGTTCCACTGTGAAGTCCATTCCCTGCAGGGAGATGGACCAGCGCAATAGTTTTGGGTTCTCCCCCCGCATCTGCATCAGCCACTGCAGGGGTCGATGGTCGGTTTGTACCCGGAAGTGGGTACCGAAGAGATAGGGCCGGAGCTTTTTGAGGGCCCACACCACTGCGAAGGCCTCCCTCTCGATTGTGCTCCAGCGCTGTTCTCGGGCCAGGAGACGTCTGCTGATGAAGGCCACCGGCTGGTCATGACCCTCGGGGTTCAGTTGGGAAAGAACCGCTCCGATGCCGTGGTCGGAGGCGTCTGTCTGTACAATGAATTCCCGACTGTAATCGGGGGCCTGGAGCACAGGAGCGGTGCACAGGGCGGCCTTCAGCTTTTCGAAGGCCGCTTGACAGTTGGGGGTCCAGTTAATCCGCTTCGGCTGGTTTTTGGACGTGAGACCCGTGAGGGGCCCCACAATGCTGCCGTAGTCCCTCACGAACCGCCGGTAGTAGCCGGTGAGCCCCAAGAAGGCTCGGACCTCGGTCTGGGTGACGGG
This sequence comes from Triturus cristatus, assembly GCF_964204655.1. Taxonomy (NCBI): domain Eukaryota; kingdom Metazoa; phylum Chordata; class Amphibia; order Caudata; family Salamandridae; genus Triturus; species Triturus cristatus. The sequence goes on along the minus strand of NC_140587.1, from coordinate 84,252,001 downwards.
GGGCTGCCAGGACTGGATGGCAGCAATTTTAAGTTGCAGCGGGGCCACCAGCCCGCTTCCCACCTGGTGCCTGAGGTAGGTCACGGACCCTTGACCAATTTGGCATTTGCCGGCCTTAATCGTGAGGCCGGCCCACTGGAGGGCCTGCAGGACCTCTTGGAGGTGGAGGAGGTGGTCGGACCAGTTGCGGCTGTACACAGCGATATCGTCCAGGTAGGCGGCGCTGAACTCTTCGAGCCCCGCCAAGACCTGGTTCACTAGACGTTGAAAAGTAGCGGGGGCATTCTTCATGCCGAAGGGCATGACCTTGAAGTGGTAGTGGCCATCGGGGGTAGAGAAGGTGGACCGTTCCTGAGCCCGGGGTGTGAGACCGATCTGCCAGTAGCCCGCTGTTAGGTCGAAGATGCTGAGGTAGCGGGCGGCCCCCAGCCGGTCGATCAATTCATCCGCTCGGGGGATAGGATGAGCGTCGGTCCGGGTGACAGCGTTCAAGCCCCGGTAGTCGACGCAGAATCTCAGTTCAGGTGTGGTGCCGGGGGCAGCGGCTTTGGGGACCAGTACAACCGGGCTGGCCCGGGGGCTGTCCAAGGGCTCGATGACCCCGATCGTGAGCATTTTGGCCACTTCCTCTTGGATGCAGGCCCGTACCCGATCTGGCACGCGGTAGGCCCGGTGTCGGATAGGGGGACTGTCCCCGGTGTCCACGTCGTGCAAGCACCAAGGGGTGATCCCGGGGGTGAGGGAGAACAGTGTAGCGAACCGCAGCAGGAGGTCCCGGCAGCCCTGGCGTTGCTCTGGGGTGAGGGCATCGGAGAGCCGGACCCCGTACACGGAACCGTCGTTCTCCTGAGTCTTCAGGAGATCCGGGAGGGGTTCGGAGTCCTCCTCCGCCGCACTGTCCGTAGCCATCAGGAGGCTGAGTTCTGAGCGCACAAATTGTGGTTTGAGTCTGTTGGTGTGGAGGACCCGAAGGGGGTTCCGGGGGGTCCCCATGTCGATGAGGTAAGTGACGAGGCTTTTGCGCTGGACCACTTTGAAGAGCCCCGTCCACTTATCTTGCAAGGCACATGGTTCGGTGGGGGACATCACCCACACTTGTTGACCAGGTTCGAACTCGACGGAGGAGGCATTGTGATCGTACCATTTTTTCATGTCCTCCTGACTGGCCTCGAGGTTCGCCTTGGCCATCTCCCTGAAGCGCCGGGTCTGATTGCGTAGGGCCAGGAGGTACTTGAAGACGTCTGGAGGGGTCTTTAGGGGGGCCATCTCCCAACCTTCTTTGACTAGGCTGAGGGGCCCTCGCACAGGGTGCCCGTACAGGAGTTCGAAAGGGCTAAAGCCGAGGGACTTCTGGGGAACTTCTCGATAGGCGAAGAGGAGGCACGGGAGTAGTACATCCCACTGGCGACGGAGGGGTTCTTCCAATCCCCCAATCATCCCCTTGAGGGTGCGGTTGAATCGCTCCACTAGTCCGTTCCCTTGGGGGTGATAGGGGGCCGTGAATCGGTAGGTGACCCCGCACTGTTGCCAGAGGGACTTCATATATTTTGAGATAAAGTTCGTGCCTCGGTCGCTGACGACTTCTCGGGGGAAGCCCACCCGGGAGAAGATCCCCATTAGGGCCCGGCCAACCACCGGAGCTGTTACAGTTCGTAGGGGTACCGCCTCGGGGTAGCGGGTGGCGTGGTCCACCAGTACCAGGATGAACCTGTGTCCTTGTGCCGTGCGGGGGTCCAGGGGCCCCACAATGTCTATTCCTACCCTCTCGAACGGGGTGGTGACCACTGGGAAGGGTTGCAGAGGGGCTTTCAGCTTACGGCCGCTCTTCCCACTGGCCTGGCACGTGGGGCAGGACCGGCAGTGGTTAAGGACGTCGTTCCGCATCTTCGGCCAAAAAAAGTGAGTCACTAGGCGACTGTAGGTTTTGTCCTGGCCCAGGTGTCCAGCCAGGGGGACATCGTGGGCCAGAGTTAGTAGGAAGTCTCTGAAGCGGAGAGGTACCACCAGCACTCGACTGGCCCCTAGCTCTGCGATTCTTTGTTCGCTGTATAGCAGGTCGTTATCCCAATAGACCCAATGAGTTCCGGTGGAGTCCCCTGCGCTCTGGGCGCTGGCTTGCTGGCGGAGTCCCTCGAGGGAGGGGCAGGTCTTTTGCTCCTGGCGGAACTGTTCTTGGGTGGGCCCCCCTTCTTGACGCCACTGAGCCAGGCCGGGAAGGTCCTGGGGTTGCGCGACCCCTTCGGCCGTTGGTTCTGGGGGGGTTGGCCTCGTCGTTGTCCTCTACTGGGGCGACCGGGGGTGGAGGTGCTGGCCATTCTGGTTCTTCTGATCGGGGGACGGCACGGGCGGCCATGGACCGGGTGGTTACGCAGGCCCAGTCCGGGAGGCCCAGCATCCCCAGGTGCTCTCTTCTTTCGACGGTGGCCCACGGGGAACTCTCAAGGTCATTCCCCAGGAGGCAGTCCACGGGGGCATCATCCCGGACCGTCACTTTCAACAGGCCGGAGACCCCTCCCCATTCGAAGGGGACGCAGGCCATTTGACACAGACTTTCGGAATTGTCGGCTGAGCGGACGGGGCAGAGAATGTTCGGCAGGATCTGCTCGGGCTTCACCAGGTGACAGCGGACGGCCGTCACACTGGCGCCCGTGTCACGTAAGGCCTCGGCCCGACGCCCATTAATGGTCACCCACTGGCCGTATTTCCGGGTGTTGGCGGGTAGGGGAGCCCGCGGGACCATGTCTTTTCCCCCTAGGCACGCTAGAACCATGGCGGCCGGTTCCCACTCTTGCTGGGCCGGCTCATATTCTTCCTGTTCCTCTGATAGTCGTTCTTCCCCCAGGGCGGCGGCAGCTACCTGGCGGGGCTTTGGTGTTTGGTTCTGCGGGCAGCTCGGGTCATTGGCGTAGTGGCCGACTCGCTGGCATCGGTGGCACGTGACGTTGGCTCGGAACCCCGGGCGCATCGGGGGGTTGCCCCGGCCGGCCGGGGGCGGGGTGCTGGCCACGGGTGTTGCCGGGATGGTGTCTCTCCCTCGCCCCTGGCCTCCTCCTCCTCCCCGGGGACGGTGCTGGCCTTGGTTGTTTCGGTTTTGCTCGTGTGGTCCTCTCCGGCCCACTCGGGTGCTTTCCCATCGGTCAGCTTCGGCGGCGAGTTGCCGGGGGTCAGTCAATTTACTGTCGAGGAGGTGCTGCCTGAGCTCGACGAAACAGTTGTTCGACAGGTGCTCCCATACCATAAGGTTAAAGAGTTGCTCGTAGGTCGTTACATGGCTCCCCTTGATCCAACCCTCGAAGGCTCGGCTGAAATAGTTGACGTACTCCACCCAAGTTTTACCCGGGATCCGGGTGCAGTCTCTGAACCTCTGGCGGTACATCTCGGGTGTGAGGCCGTAGCGGGTGAGGAGGGCAGCCTTCATGTGGTCGTAGGACGACATCTGGTGATCTGGGAGCTGCAATAGGGCATCGCGGCCTTCGTTGACGAACCTCCCCCATAGTCCGGCTCCCCAATCACTCCGGTCGATCCGGTGGGAGGTCATGGCGATCTCGTAGGCTTTGAACCACTGTTGTATGTCGTCTTCTCGGACATACTCTCGGACAACATCCTTGGGGATGTGGACTTTTTTCTCGGTTGCTCCCGGGGTGTGCGGTCGCTCAGGCACCCCCGGTTCTTTATTCTGTTTCCGAAGTTCTCTTTCCGCCAGTTTGCGCTCGTGTTCGCGTGTTATTCTTTTTTCCTCGAGCTCTCTCTGTCTCTGTTTTTCTTCTCGTTCTTCTCGGAGCCGCAGATGTTCTAGATTTAGTTTCTGCTCGGCTAACTTTAGTTCACCGTCCATCTTGAGTCGTGCCATTTCCAACTCATGTAATCTGGTTCTTTCTCTTTCTTGGATCTCCTCCTGCGAGAGGCCCGTTCTCCGCTCCTCGGGAGCCGTGGCGTTCTCCTCTGGTGCGACACTGTTTTGGTCGGGGGATCCGGCGACCCCCGTTTCTGCCCACGACTCAAGGGCGCGCTTCAAATCGTCTTTGGTACTCAGGCCGGTGGTAGCAATGCCTAGTTCCATGCAGAATTGTTTAAGTTCGCGGTGGCTATATTCTTCCAACTTATCCATTTGGAACTTTTCAGTGGAACCGCTATCTTTGGCCGACATCGTGGTTTTGTCGTGGGGTGAGCTACTCTCTGTACGATTAAGCGTTGATTCGGATCGCGCCGCTGGCCACCAATGTTAGACGGACCGGGAGGGTCGGCCGAGGACAAGGGGAGAGGTCTCCGGGGAGAGCCGTCTCTAGCGATCGTACAGATAAATAACTTCCCCCCCACAGACAGACACCACACAAGGAGAAGATTTAGCGTTCTTTATAGGCAATTTCTTAAGGTACGATGCAATGGTACAAGGAGGTCTGGACTCAGGGGTCCCCTCGATTCAAGTCTCTCAAGATGGGGAAAAAGGGGGTAGCGGGACAGTCTGGTTACCAGTCTGGTAGTGAGATGGTCTGGTGGATAGCTCACAATCCTCGAGCTTGGTGTTCTAGCTGGGACGGGCCGCGGCAGCGCCAGCAGGTCCCGGTGAAGATGGTCGATACACGGTCCGCGGCAGCGCCAGCAGGTCCCGGTGAAGATGGTCGATACACGGTCCGCGGCAGCGCCAGCAGGTCCCGGGAAGATGGTCGATACGCGGTCCGCGGCAGCGCCAGCAGGTCCCGGTGAAGATGGTCGTTACAACGGGCCGCGGCAGTGCCAGCAGGTCCCGACGAGGATGGATGTTGCAGAAGGCCGCGGCAGCGCCAGCAGGCAGGACGATTGTTCACAAGATAGGGCTACGGCAGCGCCAGTAGTCCGTCAAGGCTGAGTTCTCTCGGTGTCTCTCGACTCCAGGATACAACTGCCGTCCTGCTCCGGAGCTGCCCTAGTTATAGGTCTGGCGCCCTTTGATGTCCGGACCCTCGCACTTGGAGGTCGGAGGGTCCGGGATGAAGGTGTCCAGACACCCAGCAGGGGGTGGAGCCAGCGCCTGGGGGAGCTGGAGGCGATCGGCACCTGGCGGGGGAGAGCCCTTGACGCTTCGTTCTCCCATTGACCTGCCAAGTGGTCCGCTCACCTCCTGGGTGGATGGTGGTGCCGGGATGTCGGGGCCGGCCAGGCCCAGGGTTAGGGTCGGGTGGAGGCCACGCGGCCTCGTGGCGCAGGGCCCAAGATGGCGGCTTGATCCGGCCGGGGGAGCCGGTGGTGGCTCGGTCCCGTGATACATGGAGGTCCGGGGGCAGGAGTTCCGTCGGGAGATGGGGTGCGGGTGATTCTTGTGGGTCACGCCTGGCGGGCCGGGGCTTGGGCCCTGTCATGCGGGGAGGGAGCAAGCCCTTCGTGTGGCCTGTCCAACAACCAGTATGTGGAGACTTTGGTGAAAGTTTCGGTGAGGCCCGTGTGATATGCCAAGTGCCTAGCTCTGTAAGCTACCTGTCTCCATTCGTCGTGACTCAGGGTCCTACCCAGCTCCCCCTCCCATCGCTCGCGTCCAGGGTTATAAAAGTGCGAAGGGGGCACCTGGAGGAATCCATACAGGTCGCTGATAAGTTTAGTGTCGGACGTCCGCGTTAGCAGCCAGCGTTCGTAAGGGAGGAGTCGTCTGTCCGCCGCCTCGCGCACCTTTGGGTGCAGCGCCCAGTGGCGAACCTGCAGGTACCGTAACCTCTCGGTTTCTGGCAATGCGTAATCTTGTCTGAGGTCCGCGAAGGGGATAATCCCTTCCGCATTGTATAGATGGCATAGAGCTCTGCATCCCGCCTCTCGCCAGTGCACGAACGCGCCCCTCTCCGTCCCCGGAGTGAAGTCTGGGTTGTCCGTCAAGGGCGTCAATGGGGAGGGGAACGTAGTCAGCCCGTGTGTGAGATTTGTGGCGTCCCAGACCTGGAGCAGCACTCTGGTGATAAAAGAGGCATATAAATTAGCGGGTCGGTGAGCTCTGCGTAAAAATGGGACCTCCTGTAGAGGCCTCCCCGCCACCGCCTGATCCTGGAAGAGCCAAGGCTTGTCCGACTCCCACCTGCTCCACTCCACCAGGTAACGCAACTGTGCTGCGTAAAAGTATTTGCGGAGGTCCGGGATGCCAAGCCCCCCCGCCTCCTGTGCTAGCAATGAAAGTGCTCTCCTCATTCTGGGTTTCTTGCCCTGCCAGAGGAAGCGTCCCAGCTCCGACTGCATCTGCCGGAGCCAGCCCGCCGGTGGGTGCAACGGAAGTGCCCGAAATAGATATAGGATCTGGGGCAGGATTGTCATCTTGACTGCTGCCACTCTGCCCAGCAACGAAAGGGTGCCACGGTCCCAGCGCGTCAGTTCTTCCCGTATTTTCCGGCCCAGGGCGGTGTAGTTGGCCAGCACCATTGCTGGTAGGGTCGGAGCCAGAAGGACCCCCAGATAGAGCACTGGCTCCCGAGACCAGACTATTGGGACCCGATGTTGTAAGAGGGTCCTGGTCGCTGGTGCTAGGGAGAGATCTAAGGCCACTGATTTCCCCATATTCATCTTAAATCCTGCCACCTCTGCGAAGCAGGTCAACTCGTCAATGCAAGCCGGCAGAGCAGAGAGCGGGTCATCTAAGGAGAGTATCACATTGTCCGCGTATAGGCTGATGGCATGACTAAAGCCACAGAATTTCACCCCTCTTACCGCCGGGTTATCCCGGATCCGCTGTACGAAGGGTTCCATATATAGCGTGAAGAGTAAGGGTGACAGCGGGCATCCCTGTCTCGTGCCTCTTTCAATGTCGAAGCTCTTCGAGCTGTACCCGTTGACTCTTACTACGGCTGTTGGGGATCTGTAGCAGTTAAAAATCATGTGGCGAAATTTGTCCCTCACCCCCATCTTCTCCAGCACATGTTCTAGGTACGGCAAGTGTACGCGGTCAAACGCTTTTTCGGCGTCCACCAATAATAACATCCTCTCCCCCCGGATTCGTGACGCCTTCTCAATGAGGTGTGTGATTGTCTTGGTGTTATCGACCGTTTGCCTTCCGGGAACGAAGCCCGCCTGGTCCGGGTCGATGAGTCCTGGCAAGAGGGGGGCCAGGCGTGCCGCCAAGATCCCTGTGTACAGTTTAAGATCGACATTTAGGAGAGATATCGGCCGGTAGGAGCCACATTGCGATCTGTCCTTTCCCGGCTTGGGGATGACCGCAAGGGACGCCAGCAGCAGATCTGGTGGGATTGCGCTCGGTGTCGCGAAGGTGTTGAACAGACGCGTGAGGATCGGCGCCAGTAATGTGCAAAACTTTTTATAGAAGAGGGACGTGAAGCCGTCCGGCCCCGGGGATTTACCATGTTTGAGACGGGCTATAGCCGATATCACTTCTTCGGCCTTAATGTCTCCCTCCAGTGCCTCCGCCTGTGAGGGCATTAAGGACGGTAGGGAGACTGAGGTCAGATACCGCTGCGTTGCGAGGGCATCCGGAGGATCTCCAGCGTACAGGTCAGCATAGTACCTGCGAAAACGTTCCGCTATGTGAGCATCCTCTGTAACCGTGGACCCTGTGGGATCGGTGATCGCCTTCACCGTGTGTTTCTGTCGGGTGGTCCTGAGCTTGCTCGCTAACAACCTACCGCACTTGTCCCCTCTGGTGTAATAGACATGTTTGAGGCGCAGTGCCGCATATTCCGCACGATCCATATCCAGGGCCGCCAGGAGCTTTCTCGCCCCTTGGAGTTGCCGCCAGATCCGGGGTGCACCCGTCCAGCCATGCATATGTTCTAATTCGCGGACCCTCTGCGTGAGCTCCTCCCGTTTCTCCCACCTATTAGCGTTATCTGCCGATGCAATTGCGATAAATTCCCCCCGAAGTACCGCTTTCAGAGCCGCCCATTGAGTCGCCCGAGACGTGTCAGGGGTCTCATTCTGGGACAGATATTACTGTATCGCCTTCGTCTCCTGCTGGACCACATCTCGTCTACTAAGCAGTGTGTCTCGCAAACGCCAGACCTGAGGAGGGTATGAGGCCGGCGGTAAACAGAAGGTGGCTGTCACAGGGGCGTGGTCTGACACAGAGATCACCCCCATGTCTGCCTCCGTGGCCAAAGCGCATACCGGTCCCCAGACCAAAAAGTGGTCCAGCCGTGCATACCTCTTGTGCGCATGCGAGTAGTACGAATAGGTCCATTCCGCAGAGTGCATGTGCCGCCAGAGGTCCCCCAAACCCATCTCTGCTAGTTGTGCCTTACACTCCTTCGAGAATTCCCCCGTCTGTGGAGAGCGCTGGGCGGATCTATCTGACGGCGCCGTCGAAGACCATGTTGAGGTCGCCCCCTATGATAATGTGCCTATCCTGCGTAACCGCGATCTCCTCCAGCGCCGAGCTGAGGAAGCGTTCTTGCCGTCCGTTCGGGCTATAAATGGACCCAATCGTGAATGTGAGAACAGCCACACGGACTCTATAGGCCAGGAGCCTACCTTTCAGTTCTGTTTGTTTGTGAAGTATTTCCCCTCTAAAGCGCCGGGCCACGAGTATCGCTACCCCCGCCGTTTTAGTGTTGCAGGATGAGTAGAATTGTGTAGGGAAAGCGGAGGATCGCAGTCTGGGACAGTCCCGGGGCAGGAGGTGTGTCTCCTGTAGGAGGCAGATATCTGCCTGGGTGTTCTCTAGCAGGGATAGTATGGCCCGTCATTTGATCGGGTTATTGAGGCCCCTGACATTGAGCGTGACAATTTTAAATGTTGTAGGTGTTATGTTGGAGACCGCCCCTGCCTCCTGAGAATCTACGGACTGTGGTGTGTACGCCACTACGGCGATTGCATCCTCGGACACGCACTGGACTGCCTCCCCTCCTCCCCTGGTTCCCCCTTCCCCCTCCCGTTTTGCCCTTAAACCCCCCTCCCTCCCTCCTCCTCCCCCGCGCTCTACTCAGAACCCCCTGGTCATCTGCCCGCCCCCCCTTCTGCAGCATGCCCCCAACACCTCTCTCCTCACCCCCAAGTCCGGAAACATCAGTGTCCAAGTCCTGCTCCCCCAGGAACAGGTCTTCGGTGGAGTATTCCAGTGTACGTCCAGCCACTACTCCCTCCCCAAGCGCCCCCACCCTGCCCCGACCCCCAAACCTGCATGTTCAGGAAACTGTGTTGGTCTCCCCCCGGAGTTGCCTCATGCAGTCAGTGCGACGTCGTTGGAACCAGTGTTCCCGGTCACCTCCATCACCGCGTCCGCCATGCTGGCTCTGATGGTGGGTGAGTCCGGCCTGTCAGGTCTGTCGCGGGGGTGGTGCCCAGGCACCCTCTGCCAGCTGTCTACCCAGGAACGGACGTTTCGCTGCGTGTCTGCTTCGTCATCCGTGATAGCGATGCCCAGGACCCCGCAAGTCTCCTGCAGGGATCGTAGCTGGTGTATAGTGCCATTCCATCGTAAGATGAGCCGGAAGGGGCGCCCCCAAGTATAGGGCGTTCCTTGTCCCCTCAGGAAATCCGTAGCAATTTTGAATGCCTTTCGTTTTTGGAGCGTTATAGCAGAGAGATCCTGGTAGAGGGCCACCGAATGGCCTCGGAAGGTTAGGGGTTGTCGCTTCCGTGCCTCCGTCATAATCCGTTCTTTAAGCGGGAAGTCTGGGAGGAAAGCCAGCATGTCCGGGGGCGGCGCCGATGCTCTGCATTGGGGTCCCACTCTATGCGCTCTGTCAATCCGGATAGGGAACTCCTCTCCCAGGATCTCCCGGAACAGGGCCTGCAAATAACTTGCTGCGTCCGCCCCCTCCGCCGTGGATGGAATTCCACGAACCCTAATGTTGTTCCTTCGAGATCTGTTTTCCAGATCCTCAGCGTGCGCCTGGAGGTCAATCTGTTGGTCCCTGAGGCGCAACACCTCTTGTTGCAATTGTTCAAACTCCTCGTCTCTTCTATGTCCGGCGTCCTCCACCGTGGCCACTCGTTCTCCCAAGCCATCTACTTCTCGACGCATCTCCCGCACCTCACCTGCTACTTCGCTCTTCAAGGTTTGAAAGTCCTCTCGGAGAGAGCTGAAAAGGGACTCCATAAAGGACCTGGTGATGGGGGGTTCTCCGTCTCCGGCACCCTGCTGTCCTCCGGAGGAGCCGGGAGACTGCTGCCCCCGGTCCGCTCGCTGTTGGTGTCTTCCTAGCAGTTCGGGGAGAGTGCGCTCCCCCTTCCTCCCTCCTTTGTTGCCCGCCATGATCGCCGGGACACGGCGGTGTCTGCGTCCTCGGTGTCACGAGTCTTCCTCCCGTGGCGTCCGCCCCTGTAATTCGTCAGGGCCCCCCGCCAGTTCCACTCCGTGCCCCCGGTACTGCAGGCCTCCCTGGCCTGTGCTCCGGGCCGGAGTTCGAGACCCTCCAGCGGGTGGCGCTTCCGTCTGCGTCCGAGGTCCGACTCCGGGGCCGCCGGGCCACTGCTCTCCTTGCGCCGCCCCCCCCCCCCGGTGGACAGGGCCTCCGGTCACCAGCTGTTCTGTTACCAGTACCTGGCAAGCTTGAAGAGGGGGGGAGAGGAAGGGGAGAGAGTCGTCGGGGGGGTGCCCCCACCGCCGCTCCACCCGCTGAGCATTCGCCCGCCTCCCGTGGCGTCGCTCCCCGGGCCCCGAGAGCAGGCCTCCCGCCCTGGCCTGTGTGTCCGGCTCCCCGGCGGGGGTCCTCTCAAAGCGGTCCTACGAATGGGCTCCTGCTTTCTTCTCCTCCAGGCAGCCCCGTCTCCGTGGCAGCGCTCCCAGTGGCCCGACAGCCCTCCCGCCGGAAGGCGCCCCGGGACGCCGGCGTCACCACTATTCACCGGGGGGGTCCACTGTGCGGGAATGATCGAGGGCTTCTCCCAGCGCCCCCACCGCAGCAGACTTCCCGTTGTGTCCCGGCACCGAGGTTCATTCTCGCCGAGTCCGCCCCCAGCCGCTGGTGTCCTCCAGGGGGTTCTCCTGTACCTTCGCGTGTCGTGGCTGCGAGCGACGGAGCCGCGCAGTCCGCAGGGCGCCGTCTCACCTCCGCTGGCCGTTGGGTGGCCGCTCGTCTCCCGCAATCAGCCCCGCACTCCACAGCAAGGGGCAGCGTCCCTCCGTCGTGCCCCCTCCGGCCTCACCAGCGAGCCTGGGCATTCGCGTGATCCTCTGGCCGACGGCGCTCTCGTCCGGGCCGGCGCTATGCTCCGCCTCTTCGTGGTGCCTGAACTGCAGTGGTGCGCCTCTCGTCACCGGGCCATCCTGGGTGCCGTGAACCCTCTGTCGGCTCTCACCTGGGCTCCGCCGCCTCTGCAGTCGGTACTTTCGCTGAGCGGGGGGAGATTCTGTTAGAGCAGCTAGGCTTGGGGCCTAACGGAGCGGGAGCCGGCCGGAAAGGCGTCCGCTCACCTCGCCATCTTGGCCACGCCCCAAACATTGTTAATTTTAAAGGCATTGTTTGTGATAATTTTCAACAGTATTATCATTTTGAACAAATTTCTGCTGCCCGATACATTTCATCAGCTATATTTTCTTTCACACCACTGTGATACTCTTTTTAATCAAACACCCATATACATCTTCAGTTCTAATGTACATTTTTTAAATAAATAATTACCTGAAACGTTTTTTTTTTATAGAGATCTTTTTTTTTTAGTTTTTAGGCATCTTTGCGATATTGTCGCGATGGTCACAAATACGCCGTGACAGCGCCGTGACAGCGTAAAACAAAACAGACATTCAACGACCACCAACACATCCAAAAATAATAGGTAAAAAAATCAATTTCTAACATTACGGTGCTCATATTACTATATACATAATGTTTTAAAACATGTATAAACTTATGTTTTGGAACTAAGTTTCTTTAAAATCCATCTATAAGACATTTTCAATTTTCACTGTTATTCGGGGAGTCACGACGACACCATAACTGCGAAGATTGCACCTTTTCCATAAAGTGAATAAAACATATCTGCACATATATTACAGTATTTAGTACTGTACACTTCAAACTCATGTTTTTCTAGTGTATTTCCAACAACCATCTCTAAAACCTATTTTCCATTTTCGCAGTGAGGCCGGCGATCAAGATGATGTTGGTTATCATGATCCCCGTGAATACGGTGCGAAAGCAGAAACAGGAATTCAATCGCCACCACCACATTAAAAAAAGATAACTATATAATTAATTCGGACCAACACATCACTGTCTAAATAACTGTATAAAAACATTTATCATAATCTTAATATAATACAATGTGTATTAATGATTCACTGATCTATTTTTTTATATTTTCACCAATAATCGCGGTGTCACCACAATAATCAGAACATACACAGGGGACTGCCCTGGTGGTCGCGGCGTCATCATGAATATTACGTGCTATAAAAACTATTTATTTTGGACACATAACTTGTGCCACTAACACCCATTTCTCAAACATGGTGTCACAGTATCTCCACCCTGACCACTTATGTTAGATTTCACACAAATCTTCAGCCCCGGGAACCATTCCTGAATGATAAAATGGCAGCCCCAACTTTCTGTTCAGGTTGCGTCCAGCCAAATAGCCAATCACAGCAATCCTGATGGGGCGCGCATCTGCGATTATGGCAAAACCACTACAAAATGTCCGTGGCCAGAGATATATCTATAATTTTCGGATCAAATTTCTCAAAATCTACTAGATGGATGTGCACCAAATAGCAAAAAGCACAATCTGCGTAAAAACATCTACCTTTCTGCCAAATCTGTTGTAATTCTGTCCAGCGGTTCAACAACACGTTCCTACGGGAAATGTACTCTTTTTTTGTGCCCCTATTTCTTGGTCCCCACTGCACAGATCACCCCATGATACACAAAACCTACTTTGACACTCTTGTGGGAAAATTTTATGAATATTTGTCAAATGACACCAAAGTTATGGGCAAGTCAAAAAATGCTTTTCTTATGGAAACTAGGACCTAACTAACTACCTACTGACGTCTGCCAGTAGGTTTTATATATATATATATATATATATATTGTTTCACAAAGGCTCAGCATTCGGATAAGCACTCGACAGCAGAGTAGAAGAAAACTTCATTTATTCATGGCATTTTAAAGGTCACTCCAAGCCGTCATTGTTACTTCTAGCCAACGCGTTTCAGAGCTGTCTGCTCCTTCCTCTTGGGCAATGAGATTGACGGAAATGCAAGGCTTCAGGTAGTCCCATGATTCAGCTTACTGTAGTAGTCGCCGTTTCAGGTGTGCGCACTTAGTAGCTTACGCGTATCCACAATGTATGATGGGACATGCAGTCCTTGCTTGTTAAAATCTTCACCCATAGTGGGCTCCGCAATTTCATTATATTAAACAGTCTCACAGTGATTAAGTACACATCCTCTGTGAATTGAAAAGCACTCAGTGTGCTCCGGATTGGAATTTCCTTCGTAAATAAAGCCATCTGCTGTGCCCCTTCAGCACGAAGATTCCTGCTGACGGCCCCTCCTTTTTCAACGGGTGGTGCTACACCCACGACGAAGCTGTCGTGCAAATTAATTGTTTCACAAAGGCTCAGCATTCGGATAAGCACTCGACAGCAGAGTAGAAGAAAACTTCATTTATTCATGGCATTTTAAAGGTCACTCCAAGCCGTCATTGTTACTTCTAGCCAACGCGTTTCAGAGCTGTCTGCTCCTTCCTCTTGGGCAATGAGATTGACGGAAATGCAAGGCTTCAGGTAGTCCCATGATTCAGCTTACTGTAGTAGTCGCCGTTTCAGGTGTGCGCACTTAGTAGCTTACGCGTATCCACAATGTATGATGGGACATGCAGTCCTTGCTTGTTAAAATCTTCACCCATAGTGGGCTCCGCAATTTCATTATATTAAACAGTCTCACAGTGATTAAGTACACATCCTCTGTGAATTGAAAAGCACTCAGTGTGCTCCGGATTGGAATTTCCTTCGTAAATAAAGCCATCTGCTGTGCCCCTTCAGCACGAAGATTCCTGCTGACGGCCCCTCCTTTTTCAACGGGTGGTGCTACACCCACGACGAAGCTGTCGTGCAAATTAATTGTTTCACAAAGGCTCAGCATTCGGATAAGCACTCGACAGCAGAGTAGAAGAAAACTTCATTTATTCATGGCATTTTAAAGGTCACTCCAAGCCGTCATTGTTACTTCTAGCCAACGCGTTTCAGAGCTGTCTGCTCCTTCCTCTTGGGCAATGAGATTGACGGAAATGCAAGGCTTCAGGTAGTCCCATGATTCAGCTTACTGTAGTAGTCGCCGTTTCAGGTGTGCGCACTTAGTAGCTTACGCGTATCCACAATGTATGATGGGACATGCAGTCCTTGCTTGTTAAAATCTTCACCCATAGTGGGCTCCGCAATTTCATTATATTAAACAGTCTCACAGTGATTAAGTACACATCCTCTGTGAATTGAAAAGCACTCAGTGTGCTCCGGATTGGAATTTCCTTCGTAAATAAAGCCATCTGCTGTGCCCCTTCAGCACGAAGATTCCTGCTGACGGCCCCTCCTTTTTCAACGGGTGGTGCTACACCCACAATGAAGCTGTCGTGCAAATTAATTGTTTCACAAAGGCTCAGCATTCGGATAAGCACTCGACAGCAGAGTAGAAGAAAACTTCATTTATTCATGGCATTTTAAGGTCACTCCAAGCCGTCATTGTTACTTCTAGCCAACGCGTTTCAGAGCTGTCTGCTCCTTCCTCTTGGGCAATGAGATTGACGGACAGCTTCGTCGTGGGTGTAGCACCACCCGTTGAAAAAGGAGGGGCCGTCAGCAGGAATCTTCGTGCTGAAGGGGCACAGCAGATGGCTATATTTACGAAGGAAATTCCAATCCGGAGCACACTGAGTGCTTTTCAATTCACAGAGGATGTGTACTTAATCACTGTGAGACTGTTTAATATAATGAAATTGCGGAGCCCACTATGGGTGAAGATTTTAACAAGCAAGGACTGCATGTCCCATCATACATTGTGGATACGCGTAAGCTACTAAGTGCGCACACCTGAAACGGCGACTACTACAGTAAGCTGAATCATGGGACTACCTGAAGCCTTGCATTTCCGTCAATCTCATTGCCCAAGAGGAAGGAGCAGACAGCTCTGAAACGCGTTGGCTAGAAGTAACAATGACGGCTTGGAGTGACCTTTAAAATGCCATGAATAAATGAAGTTTTCTTCTACTCTGCTGTCGAGTGCTTATCCGAATGCTGAGCCTTTGTGAAACAATTAATTTGCACGACAGCTTCGTCGTGGGTGTAGCACCACCCGTTGAAAAAGGAGGGGCCGTCAGCAGGAATCTTCGTGCTGAAGGGGCACAGCAGATGGCTATATTTACGAAGGAAATTCCCATCCGGAGCACACTGAGTGCTTTTCAATTCACAGAGGATGTGTACTTAATCACTGTGAGACTGTTTAATATAATGAAATTGCGGAGCCCACTATGGGTGAAGATTTTAACAAGCAAGGACTGCATGTCCCATCATACATTGTGGATACGCGTAAGCTACTAAGTGCGCACACCTGAAACGGCGACTACTACAGTAAGCTGAATCATGGGACTACCTGAAGCCTTGCATTTCCGTCAATCTCATTGCCCAAGAGGAAGGAGCAGACAGCTCTGAAACGCGTTGGCTAGAAGTAACAATGACGGCTTGGAGTGACCTTAAAATGCCATGAATAAATGAAGTTTTCTTCTACTCTGCTGTCGAGTGCTTATCCGAATGCTGAGCCTTTGTGAAACAATATATATATATATATATATATATTCACTGAAAAAACCATAGGTTTCACACACGTTATAGTTAGGAATTAGCATTTAAAAAACCTTAGAAATTCAGAGAAAAAACCATAGGTTTCACACATGTTATAGTTAGCTGGACATTTTACTCGTAAAAAACCAATGAAATTGCCCCGTTATAGTTAGTTCAGCTAACTATAACTCGCGCGCCCGCAATGCACTGCTGATGACGTCACATATTACATCACTCATGACATGGTCAGTGACATCACTCATGACATCACTGATGACATCTCAAATGACATCACTGATGACATCACTGATGACATCATCCAGTGAATGTGTGTTTTTCAGAAAAATAAATATGTTTTATATATGTGTATCTCAAGGTCGATGGAAGAATAAATGGGTATATAAGTGTCTAAATGGATGATTTGTTTTTGAAAAATTGATTGTGTTACTGACTGATTAAGTGTATCTCTCACTTTGTGTATAAGTGGCTGCATGGGTTGGTGAGTAGCTACATGGGTGTCTATATAGGTTATTAGTTGTTTTTTTGAGTATCAGTCTGAGTGTCTGTATGGTACGGTGGGGGGTATTACGTAGTGCATAGATGCATGAATGAGTGACTCACTGTTTGTATGTGTTGAAGACAGCATGTGTGCAGGACTGTATGGGTGGATGAGTGTGTGTATGGGTGTGTTAGTGAGTGAATGACTGTCTCAATAGTGTCTTCAGGAGTAACTACATATGTTTTTAACTAGTATATCTGACTATTGGTGTATATATGTGAGTATATGTGAGAGGGAGAGATTGAAAGAGTTCCTGTATGAATAAGTATGTGTTTCTATAAGTGATTGTTTAAAAGACTAAGTATGTGTAAGTTTCCGTAGAAGTAAGTATGGTGGTGTGTGTATTACTGTATATGCAAGTAAATGTATGTTTTATTCTTTATTAGCATGAGTGACTATGTGTGTGAGTAACTCTATGGATGAGTGGCATTGTGTAACAGGATGTATAGATGTATGAGTACATATGATGAGTGAGTACATGTATGAGTGACTGTATAGGACTGTTGGTGAATGAGTGGATGTGTATGTGGATCTTAGAATTACTGAAGAGGTTGTTGTAACTGGTATTGGTATGTCCATTGTTTTGAAATTTTTAGTCTCTATTTTTGAATGTGTGTATCAAAGCTTATATTAAGGTGAGAGGAGGTCTGCCACTCTATCACAAGGATGATGTCATCAGTGATGTCATCAGTGATGTCATTTGAGATGTCATCAGTGATGTCATGAGTGATGTCACTGACCATGTCATGAGTGATGTAATATGTGACGTCATCAGCAGTGCATTGCGGGCGCGCGAGTTATAGTTAGCTGAACTAACTATAACGGGGCAATTTCATTGGTTTTTTACGAGTAAAATGTCCAGCTAACTATAACATGTGTGAAACCTATGGTTTTTTCACTGAATTTCTAAGGTTTTTTAAATGCTAATTCCTAACTATAACGTGTGTGAAACCTATGGTTTTTTCAGTGAATTTCTAAGGTTTTTTAAATGCTAATTCCTAACTATAACGTGTGTGAAACCCATGGTTTTTTCAGTGAATTTGCAAGGTTTTTTAAATGCTAATTCCTAAATATAACGTGTGTGAAACCCATGGTTTTTTCAGTGAATTTGCAAGGTTTTTTATATGCTATTTTTTTTTTTATTCTTCATTTTTTTCAAACATATTTTTAATTTAATTTTCTTATCTTTTATAAAGACTATGCTTAAATTTTTAAAATCCTTAAATATTTTTTTTATATATATTTTTTAAAATAAACATGTAAAATTTATTTCCAGTTTTTTTTTTTTTTTTTATTATTTTTTTTTATAGTACGCGTACCGTAAGCTCACGGTAAGCGTACGGTTTACGCAACGCCCGTAATCTATCTACGCTGCTTGCGTATAGTTACGTACTTTGCGTAGCCGCGCGTACTGCGCGTGGGACGCGTGCGCGCTTACGCAACACGCGCACGTTACGCGGAAGTGCCGGGAAATGACTGTTATGCGCATGCGCGCAAGCGCGTGTCTTTTTTACGCGCACGCGTACTTTTTGCCGTAAGCGTACCGTAAGCGTACCGTAAGCGTACGGTAGGTCATGTGATCTTGAAACACAACTTTTGATTGGTTGAAACTACTTTCAGTTCTAGAACTCTCCTACACCACACCCATTCCCCTCATTTCTGCTTGTGATCCCTTGGGAGAAGGAGCTGGTTTGTCTTTGGGATACGATGGCAGAACAGCAGAGCTCTTCTGAGAGTGAGGCTAGCACCAGCAGCACTGTCTTGAGGCAGAGAGCGAGGAAAGTAAAGCCTTCTTACGTTTGGGAGTATTTTACTTTTCCAGAAGGCCAGCAAAAGGTGAATGCACCCTTAGTTACTTGCAAGCTGTGTAAGCGTGTACTTTCTAGAGGTAATCCTAACAGGAAGTATTCCTTTGGGAATCACACCATGAAGAGACACCTCCAGGAAGTACACAGAAGGACACATGGTCATCTTTTTGGAGGTAACTCTTCAGAAAGACGAGCCAGTACATCCACAGCAGCTCAGCCTGGACCATCATCTGCAGGGCAGACTCCTTCTTCTGCAGGTCAGGTGAGCCCTTCATCTGTGGGGGGAGAATCTCCTTTTGCTGGCCCTCTGGAAATTAACCCTCGGTTTGCGAGGGTTGAAGTACGGTGCGCCACTTGTCACGATCTAATTACTTATAGGGAGACCAGTGTTTCCCTGGTGAACAGTAAAATAGATCAGCACAATTGTCGTACCGTCTAATATTCCCAATCTTTCTTTCCTCTGTCCCTGCATGAACACAACGGTTCTTTTAAGAGCCAACCTTATCTTTCATCTTTTTTTTTCTTTTTTTTTAAAAACTTTTTTTTTTTTTTTTTACCGTACGCGTACGGTAAGCGTACCTTTTTTTTATTTTTTAAAAAAAAACACTAAAAATCATTTATCTCATTACAAAGTCCTTGAGAGACTACAATTTTTATTTTTAACTTACCATACTCACTCAAAAAAATATTTATTCATTTGTTTTTTTTAAAAATAGTTTTTAAAATGGTTGTAGTTTCCGAAAATTTTCTATATCGATCTGAAAATAAAGAAAAAAGTATTAATATTTTTTATCCATTTTATAATACAATACACATATTTACATTTTTTTAAAAAAAATATTTTTGCCTTATTTTTGCTGTTTTCAGAATATATTGCATTTCACTATTAATTGTGAAAGCAATTGCATTCATCATTTTACAGCGGGCAAAAAAAATTAACAATCACAAAGATTGTATTAAAAAAGCCCAGAATGTCTTCTCACTTAAACTTATCATTACAGAAATGCATATTATTCTAAAAAAATATCATCTAAAAACAATACTTTTTTCTTTAAAATACCGTCTGATATGTTTGTTTCAGAAGTATAATCACAATATTATATCTCAAATAACTCCAAAATACATCTGATTTTATTTCCTTTAGGCCAAATAGTATTTTTTTTTTTTTCCTGGAATAAATTTCCAAGGGAAAACCATTAAAATTCTAAAGTTTAATCTGTCCAGATCTCACCAATTCTCTGTAACATTTTGGTTCACGAAAATTTTTTGAATAATTTATTTAGTCCACAATAGAATTGCTTACTTTTCCACATGGCCAAATAGTAATTTTTTAAATCATTTTTGAAAAAATTTCCAATGGCAGTCCAATAGCATTCCATAAATTAAAATGTGCAGAAGTTACCGATTATCTCTAAATTATTGGTTTTTGAAAATTGCATTAAAATTTAAAAAAGTCCACATTACAATTGGTTATCTTTCCTTTAGGCCAAATGATAATTTTAAAAATCTTTTTTCTACAAAATTGCAATGGTAATCCAGTAAAATGGTAAAATTATTTTGTCCAGATCTTGCCAAATCTCTCTAAAATTTAGGTTTCAGGAAGATTAGATAGGAATTTGCTAAATCAAAAGGCAAACGTTGTTTGAAAATCAATTTGGAATCATTACACAGTGTCCAGCCTTTTTCACATTTTAGATAAACTGTGTAATGTCCAGAAGTAACAGTAGGTCCATCATGGAAAATTATTGCAACAGTTACAAAAGTTTTTCCTGAAATTGATAATTGCTGTCCTGTAAACTTCTTTATTAAAGTATCCAATTTTGATCCATCAGCTCTACATCGTTGCATCATTAAAATTACATACTGTCCGTATTCCCTTAAAATTAATGTTGAAAACATGTCAGAATTACACTCACCACATTTCATGCTATGATTAGCATCTTTAACTAATTTTGCAAAAGTGACTGTTTTACTCTCTGGCAATGTCAAATAAATAAACCTTTCATTATCAACAATAGAGCCACATATATTATAACAATTATCACAACTATGTTCCCATTTATAAGAGAGACCAAAAAAATGTCAATGGGAACTCCTTCTTCTTCCACTACCTGAAGAAAATACATCAAAAATTCGTGTGCATCTTGCTGTTCATTTTGAGAAAACTGTGTTCGTCCTGAACATACATCTAAAAGTTTTCTAATTTCAGTAGCACTTTCTATTTGAGTTTTATCTTTACTCAGCTTTTGAAAAAGGAGACTGAGCTCTGAACAGAATCTTTTTCCCTGATTTACTATTATCTGCTCTTGCAAACTTTCCAGATAAAATGCAACATTCAGCACTACATTAGCGTAGCAGTTGACACCAGAGCTATTTTCAAAATGACATCCTACAACCTGTTCTTCATTTTCCTTATTCTTTTTGCTTGCAATTACATCACTCCTCTTTTTTTTCCTCTTCTCTACATCTTCATTACAGATATTCTCATTTCTCCTTTTACGAGAAACTACACGTTTCTCCAACACAGGATACTGACCTAAATGAGGAGCATAGCTTCTTCTTAATCTATTATACTCCTTTACACAGTTTGTATCAGCACTAACTTTTGAGTCATCAAAGTCTATCATGAATAAACCTGATAATGTTTTGACTCGTGACAAAGCTACATATGCCATACCTTCTTTGAACACAGTTGAACCAATGTTCACAAATGCACAATCTACAGTCAATCCTTGAGACTTGTGGATAGTTACAGCATATGCTAGTGAAAACGGAAACTGCTTCCTACGTACATATAAGTCTTTCACAAGCATGAAACGAACTGAACAACGACAAATGTCTTTAACTTCCTCTATCTGATCAAATTTTATCTGTAAACATTCAATTCCTTCTTTTTTCTGATAATTAATAAAACCCACAACTCTTCCCATCGCTCCATTCACTAAGCCTTTCTCAACATCCAAATTTCTCCTTAAAAACACTCTACAGTTCATGCAAACATAAAGATTTTTTTCTAATCCTGCTGTTTTGGAGATGTTCTTCTCTAGTGAGTCCAATTTATTTTTTAGTTTGCCTGTTACTGTGACTGTAATTCTTCCATCCTCAATTTTGTCCACTGCTTCCAATTTCCTGATGTCTTCCTTTTCCAATTTCAAAAGCTCCTCATTAAATATTGAGCATTCACGTAGAGTTGGCATTAAGCAGATGACACTTTTGTTTTCTGCAATATTCTTGTATATTTTCTCTGCAACTATTTCTTCCTTTGGAAATAAATTATGTAGCAGCCGACTCTGTAATGCTTTTTTCCCAACATCTGTGAGTAGTCCAATCCTGATATCTTTCAGAATACTTCCATATTCTTCATCGTTTGCTTGCCTCATATTAGTTGTAAGTTCCTTGTACTCAAAGAAGGACCAAATATTTGTATTTCCAATGCTTCCCAATGACTTCTTCGTGTCTTCATGTGTCACAGTATTAAACACTGGTTGTCCTTTAACTGGAGTAAGTTGCAAAAGATCCCCAAAAACTATGACGTGTTTTCCACCAAATAACACGTCATAGTCTGTCTTCAAAATTTGCTGCATTCTTAAATGCACAAAGGCAAGCATTAAGTTTGATACCATGCTCACCTCATCAATAATGAGAACTTGCATCTTCTTCAATACTCGTGAAACTTCCAAGGATGCTTCTCCAGTTAGCTTGTTGAATTGTATTTTGTTCTCATGCTCCACTGGTAACATTAGCAAACGATGTAAGGTGATTCCTTTTATGTTATATGCTGCTAACCCAGTTGGAGCAGTAACCACACAAGACAAAGTAGAATCCGTTTTTTGCTTTAGGTAGCTTCTGATTACTTTAATTAGGAAACTTTTTCCAGTGCCAGCTTGTCCGCTTACATACATCCTGATTGGATGAAATGATGTGCATGAGCACTCTTTTTTGATATGTAGAAATCCGTGATCAATTTTGTTTCTGATCTCTTCATAAATTTGTTGCTGCTCTTGATTCAGTTGTTTTTCCAAATTTTCTAAGTCTATAAATTCTTCTTGAGCTAGATTCATAGCCGTTTCCACTTCATTCATGGCTATTGATGCTTCATTTTCAACGATTGGTTGTCCTAGGGGATCTTGACTGTGTGTTCCTGAACTTTGGCTGTCCTGAGAACTGTCTCTAGCTATTTCTGCTGCAATTGTAGTTTCCTGTTCAATTTCTTCATTTAACATTTGCAGATAAGTTGAGAATGTACTGCATTGTATGCTGTCTTTGCAAGCATTAAAAGAATCTTCATAGCTCTGGAATTCTCCCAGTAGTTCATCCTCTGTACGCCATGGTTTAAACAACTGTAAAAGAGCCAAGTAGTAAAATTCTTTCTTGTCGGTAGTGTCGCAACTCAGCTTCCGGTGATTTATCAAACTTCCTTTGGTTTGCTTCACCAAACATCCTTCTTCACCAACAACTTTATATTTTCCACTGTTGATGTCTTCTGCAGCTTTCCGTGAATAAATGTAGTTCTGCAGCACTTCATAGAGACACATGTTCTCCAGATGATGACTTCTCTTGGGATAATATGTGTCCAACATGTTTGTTTTCAATATGTCTGTACTTTCTGGGTCATTCTCGGCCAAATATTCAATTTCTCCAACAGATTTCAGTACCCGATTTCTCATTGCTGCAAGGCCTAAACTTGCCCAAATTATTCTTCTTGACTTCGAGTAGAGACTTGCAGAAGATAACCTATCTGAACATTCGTAGGATCCAATTTCTCGATGCGATAACATCTTCAAACTAAAACTGTACAGCTTCTTACTGACAGTCTTCTCGTGAGAAATCTCTTCCCACATTTCCTTCAATTCTGTTTTTTCTGATTTCGTAATGTAAGACGTTACATATCGAGCAACAGCAATGGAATTGTCAGCAACATACTGTATATCCATGTTAGCGTTCCACATGGATAAAATGACTGGGTTGTAGTCATTTATATTTTTTGATTCTTCTTTTCTTTTAAGGTTGTAGGTATTCTTAGGTGATTTTCTTGTGATAGTATGTCTCACAGCTGACATAAAACTGTTGACTCTTCCATTTGTAAGAACAGGTCTAGGAAATCCAAATCGACATTTAGTGTAGTATTTTTCTTTGCTCTTGTATTTCCGTCGACAGTATTTTCCACACCGATGACTTTGGAAACGTAGAACTTGCTCCTTTAACTTGTTCTCTTCTGTGTTTTTAGGTATAGCACATGTTGCATATTCTTCAATGTAAGATAACACTGCTTCATCAGTATCTGTTCCAAACTTTGGGGCATCCTTGATCCACAGCAGCATATGAATATGAGGAGCACCTCTTGCCTGGTACTCTTTTCTCCAAAAGAAATCCACTACTTCTCCAAGGGGTGGATTTTTTTTATTGCAGATGAAGGACATCATAGCCTCAAATCTATGATTGAAATATCTGCAAACATTAACCGGATCCAATGAGCACAGTTCTCCTGCTGTCTTGTATTCGATGTTTTCAATGTTTGAATTGGCCTCTCGTAGAAAATCCAGTAAATCATCCCAAGCGTACTCGGCGCAGCTTAGGGTAAGGAACCATGTTGGTGTTCCTAAGTTGCGTAACATGCATTTTAGTTCACCATGGCGTCGGTACCAATATTCATTTGTCCCACGCTGACAAGCCATCAGATTGATCAGTTGTGTTTCCAAATGATCATCTCGGTGCTGCACTTTCTCCATAAAATCCTTAGCAGACACATTTTGTAAATGTACTCCACTTTTTAAAATGTGATTTACTGCATAAGACAGTGCAGACAAGTCGCTTTCAAATAAAAGATGGAACAAATAAGGGATACTTTGTCGAAATCTGGGATCTTCAGCATATAGTCTTGTAGTCCGATACTCAGAAGCTGGAATCTGTTCCGGACGTTCATCGTATCGTCCTCCTTTTCCTTTAGGAAACAGCTGGGGAAAACATCGAGCTTCCAAGCTCTCCTCCCATACACTCACAGGATTTCCTTTTGCTTTCTTCATCTGAAAGAGATCAATATTGTCTCCCATAACTTCTTTCGAATGGAGAGGATGTATGCTAAAATGTTCATAAATTTCTTCTTCCTTTGACTTGTCCACTTTTTCAATTTGTCCAGTTGGTGTTTCTGTGTCTCCTTGTAAATCTTCTTCTTCTTCTTCTTCTTCTTCTATATAAATTGATTCATACCATTTGTTATTTTTTTTCAAATACAAATTTGCTCTTTGTACTTTCCGCACATCTACCAGCTCCTGCCAAATCTTCTTATTCTTTGTAGGGACACCATTAACCAGAATAATTAATGGTTCAGTTTCCAAAGTATCTGCATCAATAGTTTCCATATTTTTTTTCAAATCCAAGGGCAAATACACCACTCTACCTTTAAACCTCTCAGTAAATCTGAAGGAGGTAATTTACCAGTTTTGGGCTCCATACGTACTATGGTCTGGAACACATTGAATGAGTATAGACTCATATGTATTTAATTCAGAAAGTTCAGCAGGAATAGCATCCAATTCTAAATTATTATGTACAGCTCTGGTCGGCATTCTATTTTCCTCTAACTTGTTGTAGCAGTATTTGCAAATACGCTGATCTTCACCCAATTCAAAACAATTTTCAAGAAATATATATGTGGCAAAATCCATCCACTTATAATTATCTTCATTTTCACTCTTTCTGTAGAGATCAACATTCCTAGTTTGTTTTCTATAATGAGTTCTGCGGCAACAAATACAAGTAACATTTGGTCTTTCATTAGAGACTATTGCAAATTTTGTTATGTGATCATTAAATGTGTTACTTACAGAGGGTTCTACATTCTCTTCCACTTCTGCCTCATTTATTGTGTCCTTCTCTGCACTGTTTTGTTCAGGACCAAAGTAACAAAACTGAATTTCATCAACAACCTTCTCTACATCTGATACCGTTCCTCGGAACAGAGCCCTATTCAATTCATTTAACTTTATTGCTGGACTTTTGGCAAAATACAACCGTCTCACAAACTTTCTCATTTCAGTATGATGAACAGCCAGCATCCTAAAATGATGGAAAACACTATTGCACACTTTTCTAGATAGACAAGCAAGAGAATGACCCTGCAAACCAGTATTCTCTCTCACTCTGCATGGATCCAGACTTTGAAGCACCTTAATCTTTTGTTTTACACTTTTTTTACTATATTCTCTTAGAAACTCTCGAAATCTGTCAATAGATTCCTGACGCACAGTGCAAATACTACTACAATTCCAAGTGTACACTGGGGCTTTAGGACGTCTCCCCATTGCCTCATCTGCCATCACTTGTACCTCATCTCTTGGAACCATTATCTCCTTCTCCATTATGCAACCGTTTTTTACTTCGTATGAACGACCTCTGGTGTCAACTGCATGCAGCAAACTATTGCTTTGAAAATAGCTTTCTTCATTAAAAAAAGGTTCACTACTTGAACTATGCATCCACTTTCCTAAAAACACTTTACAAAAGTTTGTTCTGTTCACTACTCTTTTGCTTTTGCTTTGTGATTTCAGTACATTAACCATTTTATCTAATGTACGCATCCTATTCAAAATTAATATGAATAGTTTCCTTTTTAATTCTAATGCTTTTGCTGCAATGGCTTCAATTTCTTTTTTTCTCTTATAATATTTAGCCTTCTGCTTATATTTCTTTATATCCTTTATCAAATTGGACATAACTCTTCTCTGAAACATTTTTCTACGTATCTCTTTAAATGCTGTTTTTCTGTTTATGTTAAACTTTTCAATTGCAGAAGGTATATTTGCATTAACTAAATCCTCAATTTTTTGCTGTTCTGTAGGTTTTGTTACATTTTTCCGAGAACAGACATTTTGTACATTTTTGTTTGTTTTCAATATTTTGTTTAGGAATTGTCTTTTTTGCTTACCAGAAGATTTTTTCTTTTTCCCAACATCAGCATCTTCTACTAACTTTGGTCCTCCAGTTGTCCTCAAATATAGTTTATTTTTTAGCGTTTTTTGAACTCGAGATTTTGTAGGCATCTTAAATTTTGTTCACTGTTCTTCAGCAATACCTGAAAAAAACTAAAAAAAAAATCCTTTATTGTATTTAAATATATTACTACATTTTTTTTCACAATAGTCACAAAACGAAATTTCTTTGCCATTTTCAATGCACACAAACTGCTCTTTTTTTAAAATTTATTTAAATGCACATGTCCAAGCTTTTTTTTTTTTTCAGATCACCACCGTGTGTATTCTCTGTGACTGCCTACACTCCAGCAGGGGCCACCAGCCTTAGTAATGCTGAATATATTTGCATTACAGACTTAAACCTGAAAACCCCACTCGCTTCTAATTACTGTGCATGACTATACATGGCAAGCACATGGGTGTGTGCTAAGCCTCTGCTTCTTCCCCCAAAAATTCGCTCCTCTTTTCCATCTACTGCAACTGTGAAATCACCAGAGCAAGACGCAATAAATTTCTGCCTATAATTCTTCTATGCACACAGAGTCATGTTTTCACATTAGTGCCAAAACGAAATTTCTTTGCCAATTTGAAAGCACACTTACTGCTCTTTTTTTTTCGGGCCAAGTGAAAATCTCTTTTTACACTTTGAAATCACTTTTACAGACTGACACATTCTGAAACCTTTTTTTTAAATTTATTTAAATGCACATGTCCAAGCTGTTTTTTTTTCAGACCACCACCGTGTGTATTCTCTGTGACTGCCTACACTCCAGCAGGGGCAACCAGCCTTAGTGATGCTGAATGTATTTGCATTACAGACTTAAACCTGAAAACCCCACTCGCTTCTAATTACTGTGCATGACTATACATGGCAAGCACATGGGTGTGTGCTAAGCCTCTGCTTCTTCCCCCAAAAATTCGCTCCTCTTTTCCATCTACTGCAACTGTGAAATCACCAGAGCAAGACGCAATAAATTTCTGCCTATAATTCTTCTATGCACACAGAGTCATGTTTTCACATTAGTGCCAAAACGAAATTTCTTTGCCAATTTGAAAGCACACTTACTGCTCTTTTTTTTTCGGGCCAAGTGAAAATCTCTTTTTACACTTTGAAATCACTTTTACAGACTGACACATTCTGAAACCTTTTTTTTAAATTTATTTAAATGCACATGTCCAAGCTGGTTTTTTTTCAGACCACCACCGTGTGTATTCTCTGTGACTGCCTACACTCCAGCAGGGGCAACCAGCCTTAGTGATGCTGAATGTATTTGCATTACAGACTTAAACCTGAAAACCCCACTCGCTTCTAATTACTGTGCATGACTATACATGGCAAGCACATGGGTGTGTGCTAAGCCTCTGCTTCTTCCCCCAAAAATTCGCTCCTCTTTTCCTTCTACTGCAACTGTGAAATCACCAGAGCAAGACGCAATAAATTTCTGCCTATAATTCTTCTATGCACACAGAGTCATGTTTTCACATTAGTGCCAAAACGAAATTTCTATGCCAATTTGAAAGCACACTTACTGCTCTTTTTTTTTCGGGCCAAGTGAAAATCTCTTTTTACACTTTGAAATCACTTTTACAGACTGACACATTCTGAAACCTTTTTTTTAAATTTATTTAAATGCACATGTCCAAGCTGTTTTTTTTTCAGACCACCACCGTGTGTATTCTCTGTGACTGCCTACACTCCAGCAGGGGCCACCAGCCTTAGTGATGCTGAATGTATTTGCATTACAGACTTAAACCTGAAAACCCCACTCGCTTCTAATTACTGTGCATGACTATACATGGCAAGCACATGGGTGTGTGCTAAGCCTCTGCTTCTTCCCCCAAAAATTCGCTCCTCTTTTCCATCTACTGCAACTGTGAAATCACCAGAGCAAGACGCAATAAATTTCTGCCTATAATTCTTCTATGCACACAGAGTCATGTTTTCACATAAGTGCCAAAACGAAATTTCTTTGCCAATTTGAAAGCACACTTACTGCTCTTTTTTTTTTGGGCCAAGTGAAAATCTCTTTTTACACTTTGAAATCACTTTTACAGACTGACACATTCTGAAACCTTTTTTTTAAAATTTATTTAAATGCACATGTCCAAGCTGTTTTTTTTTCAGACCACCACCGTGTGTATTCTCTGTGACTGCCTACACTCCAGCAGGGGCAACCAGCCTTAGTGATGCTGAATGTATTTGCATTACAGACTTAAACCTGAAAACCCCACTCGCTTCTAATTACTGTGCATGACTATACATGGCAAGCACATGGGTGTGTGCTAAGCCTCTGCTTCTTCCCCCAAAAATTCGCTCCTCTTTTCCATCTACTGCAACTGTGAAATCACCAGAGCAAGACGCAATACATTTCTGCCTATAATTCTTCTATGCACACAGAGTCATGTTTTCACATAAGTGCCAAAACGAAATTTCTTTGCCAATTTGAAAGCACACTTACTGCTCTTTTTTTTTTTGGGCCAAGTGAAAATCTCTTTTTACACTTTGAAATCACTTTTACAGACTAACACATTCTGAAACCTTTTTTTTAAATTTATTTAAATGCACATGTCCAAGCTGTTTTTTTTTCAGACCACCACCGTGTGTATTCTCTGTGACTGCCTACACTCCAGCAGGGGCAACCAGCCTTAGTGATGCTGAATGTATTTGCATTACAGACTTAAACCTGAAAACCCCACTCGCTTCTAATTACTGTGCATGACTATACATGGCAAGCACATGGGTGTGTGCTAAGCCTCTGCTTCTTCCCCCAAAAATTCGCTCCTCTTTTCCATCTACTGCAACTGTGAAATCACCAGAGCAAGACGCAATAAATTTCTGCCTATAATTCTTCTATGCACACAGAGTCATGTTTTCACATAAGTGCCAAAACGAAATTTCTTTGCCAATTTGAAAGCACACTTACTGCTCTTTTTTTTTTGGGCCAAGTGAAAATCTCTTTTTACACTTTGAAATCACTTTTACAGACTGACACATTCTGAAACCTTTTTTTTAAATTTATTTAAATGCACATGTCCAAGCTGTTTTTTTTTCAGACCACCACCGTGTGTATTCTCTGTGACTGCCTACACTCCAGCAGGAGCAACCAGCCTTAGTGATGCTGAATGTATTTGCATTACAGACTTAAACCTGAAAACCCCACTCGCTTCTAATTACTGTGCATGACTATACATGGCAAGCACATGGGTGTGTGCTAAGCCTCTGCTTCTTCCCCCAAAAATTCGCTCCTCTTTTCCATCTACTGCAACTGTGAAATCACCAGAGCAAGACGCAATACATTTCTGCCTATAATTCTTCTATGGACACAGAGTCATGTTTTCACATTAGTGCCAAAACGAAATTTCTTTGCCAAATTGAAAGCACACTTACTGCTCTTTTTTTTTTGGGCCAAGTAAAAATCTCTTTTTACACTTTGAAATCACTTTTACAGACTGACACATTCTGAAACCTTTTTTTTAAATTTATTTAAATGCACATGTCCAAGCTGTTTTTTTTTCAGACCACCACCGTGTGTATTCTCTGTGACTGCCTACACTCCAGCAGGAGCAACCAGCCTTAGTGATGCTGAATGTATTTGCATTACAGACTTAAACCTGAAAACCCCACTCGCTTCTAATTACTGTGCATGACTATACATGGCAAGCACATGGGTGTGTGCTAAGCCTCTGCTTCTTCCCCCAAAAATTCGCTCCTCTTTTCCATCTACTGCAACTGTGAAATCACCAGAGCAAGACGCAATACATTTCTGCCTATAATTCTTCTATGGACACAGAGTCATGTTTTCACATTAGTGCCAAAACGAAATTTCTTTGCCAAATTGAAAGCACACTTACTGCTCTTTTTTTTTTGGGCCAAGTGAAAATCTCTTTTTACACTTTGAAATCACTTTTACAGACTGACACATTCTGAAACCTTTTTTTTAAATTTATTTAAATGCACATGTCCAAGCTGTTTTTTTTTCAGACCACCACCGTGTGTATTCTCTGTGACTGCCTACACTCCAGCAGGAGCAACCAGCCTTAGTGATGCTGAATGTATTTGCATTACAGACTTAAACCTGAAAACCCCACTCGCTTCTAATTACTGTGCATGACTATACATGGCAAGCACATGGGTGTGTGCTAAGCCTCTGCTTCTTCCCCCAAAAATTCGCTCCTCTTTTCCATCTACTGCAACTGTGAAATCACCAGAGCAAGACGCAATACATTTCTGCCTATAATTCTTCTATGCACACAGAGTCATGTTTTCACATAAGTGCCAAAACGAAATTTCTTTGCCAATTTGAAAGCACACTTACTGCTCTTTTCTTTTTCGGGCCAAGTGAAAATCTCTTTTTACACTTTGAAATCACTTTTACAGACTGACACATTCTGAAACCTTTTTTTTAAATTTATTTAAATGCACATGTCCAAGCTGTTTTTTTTTCAGACCACCACCGTGTGTATTCTCTGTGACTGCCTACACTCCAGCAGGGGCCACCAGCCTTAGTGATGCTGAATGTATTTGCATTACAGACTTAAACCTGAAAACCCCACTCGCTTCTAATTACTGTGCATGACTATACATGGCAAGCACATGGGTGTGTGCTAAGCCTCTGCTTCTTCCCCCAAAAATTCGCTCCTCTTTTCCATCTACTGCAACTGTGAAATCACCAGAGCAAGACGCAATACATTTCTGCCTATAATTCTTCTATGCACACAGAGTCATGTTTTCACATAAGTGCCAAAACGAAATTTCTTTGCCAATTTGAAAGCACACTTACTGCTCTTTTTTTTTCAGGCCAAATGAAAATCTCTTTTACAGACTGACACATTATGAATCCACCATGTGTAACTACAACAAAAACAATTCCCATTTCTATTATTCATTTCTTAAGTTACCACATACATCCCCTCTCAAACTGTAAACTCACCTTTAAATTTAGTTAGTTGTGAAAGAAATGTGTCACTCAAACAGCAGATTATCAGAGCCAGGATCTCTGTTCTGTACACCTCTCTCCTCTCAGCAGAACCAGATAATGGCAAACTTTCCCTCTATTTTTCCACACATATACATGTAAGTTTCAAATCTCAGTGCTTCCCCCTTTTTTTCAAATGTAATGACACATTTCTATTGGTTGAAAACCAACCCTTTTCCAAAAGTACCCTGCCCCCAACTTGACTTCTGCCTAGTACCCTTCCCCCAACTTGACTTCTGCCTGCTACCATAGCAACAGCTCATGGAACACTGCTGTGTGCAGTTAGGTCAGAAGTTCGACACACAATGTTTCAATTCCACAGAGCAAGAGTGCTTGACTTTTCAAACCTAACTGCAAATCCATAGTACTGTTCTTTGGTTACACATTTTTTTGTACCAATACAAAACATGCTTCTATTAATTTTCACATACAGCCTATTTTTTATTCTAGAATGGTATGAAACAGCCAATCAGTTCTTTTTGTTTTGTAAAAAATATGTATGCCTCCATTTCCAAACTGTCTTTATTTTCATATTGCCATTCTACTGAAAGACACCTCCTGAGTGCATCCAGTTCTCCTTTGAAGATGTTCACAGTGTGGATTGTAGGGCACAGCTATGTCTTCTGGAGTGAAAAGTTTGCAGAGAAAACAGATATGGTGAGAGACCTTGCTTTGCCAAATGTAGACATTAAATGGATTGGTCAGAGAGGGTTAAAGTGGCACCAATTGATGCCATTGGTGAAATCCTTCATGCAAATCCAACACCCTGACCTCATAATAGTGCACTGTGGTGGCAATGACCTAGGCACTTTGACTGGGGTAGGTCTGGAAATGCTTATGAAGGACACCTTTGCACAACTGTTTACACTTTTCCCTAAAACTGCCTTTGTGTTTTCCAACATATGCCAAAGGCAAAAATGGAACTGGTCCAATCATTTCTGTCCACAGATTGACAAAGCAAGAAAGCACGTCAACAAATCTGTTTCTGCTTTCCTCCGTGACTATGGTATGGGTGCCATTTACCACAACAACTTGCGTTACGACATGCAAGACATTTATAGAGGAGATGGTGTGCACTTCAATGATGAAGGGAACAGAGTCTTCCTCTTGAACCTTAGACTCTGCATCGGTACTTACTTGTAAGTACCACTAAAAAAATGACTCCATAAACACAACAGCTCTTTTTAGAGCTCCCTAATTTCTAAACTCTTAAATCTGATTTTCATTTATTTTTTTTTATTTTTTTTACCGTACGCTTACCGTGAGCTTACCGTACGCGTACCCCGTGATTTTTTTTAAAATCAATAAATGTTTTTTTTGTACTTTTCTGTCCTTCTTTGACCCCCTTACAATTGTTAGGGGGTCTGTAACTCTCCTCATTGCCCCCTTTCTTTGTTTTCACTCTTTTTTTTCAGAGTGAAATACACAAAATGGCGGCCGCCGCTTCCTGGTTTCGGCCGATTCGAATGTTTACTAAGATCTAAGAGCCAATCAGAATCGCGCTCGCGCACGCCACCGTACGCTTACCGTAAGCGTACGGTAAGCGTACCGTAAGCGGGCTCAGATATATATATTGATTTAAAGGCTATTTTCTCAGAATCTACTGAACAGATTTACACCAAACCTACAAAAGGCACTTCCTTGACCTGAGGACTACCTCTCTGCCAAATTTTGAGTAATTCTGTTCAGCCGTTCGGGCTGTAGGTCGTTCTAAAGGTCCTATGGAAAAATGCATGGGAAAAACGCGTTTTGGGACCCCCCTTTTATCTCAGCCCCCGCTTGACGGATCCCCCCGAGACTTTCAGGGTAGGAGCGGAGCGTAGCGCCCCACCTATTTTGAGAAATTCGCGAGGATTCGTCGACCGGCGCCAAAGTTATTCAAAATAGAATGTTGAGGTTTTCCTATGGAAACGTGGTCCTAACTATAACTACCTACTGGCGACCGCCAGTAGGTAATATATATATATGCATATATTCACTGGAAAAAAACATAGGTTTCAGGGGCGTTATAGTTAGCTGGACTTTTCACTCGTACAAAACCATTGAAATTCCCCCGTTATAGTTAGTTCAGCTAACTATAACTCGCGCGCCCGCAATGCACTGCTGATGACGTCACATATTACATCACTCATGACATGGTCAGTGACATCACTCATGACATCACTGATGACATCTCAAATGACATCACTGATGACATCATCCAGTGAATGTGTGTTTTTCTGAAAATTACATATGTTTTATATATGTATATCTCAAGGTCGATGGAAGAATAAATGGGTATATAAGTGTCTAAATGGATGATTTGTTTTTGAAAAATTGATTGTATAACTGACTGATTAAGTGTATCTTAGTGAATACATGGCTTAGTGAGTAATGTGTAAATATCTGTATCAGTCTCTCACTTTGTGTATAAGTGGCTGCATGGGTTGGTGAGTAGCTACATGAGTGTCTATATAGGTTATTAGTTGGTTTTTTGAGTATCAGTATGAGTGTCTGAGTGTCTGTATGGTTCGGTGGGGGGTATTATGTAGTGCATAGGTGCATGAATGAGTGACTCACTGTTTGTATGTTTTGAAGACAGCATGTGTGCAGGACTGTATAGGTGGATGAGTGTGTGCATGGGTGTGTTAGTGAGCGATAGACTGTCTCAATAGTGTCTTTATGAGTAACTACATGTGTTTTAAACTAGTATATGTGACTATTGGTGTATATAAGTGAGTATATGTGAGAGTGAGAGATTGAAAGAGTTCCTGTATGAATAAGTATGTGTTTCTATAAGTGATTGTTTAAAAGACTAAGTATGTGTAAGTTTCTGTAGAAGTAAGTGTGGTGGTGTGTGTATAAAGTAAATGGATGTTTGATTCTTTATTAGCATGAGTGACTATGTGTGTGAGTAACTCTATGAATGAGTGGCGTTGTGTAACAGGATGTATAGGTGTGTGAGTACATATGATGAGTGAGTACATGTATGAGTGAATATATAGGACTGTTGGTGAATGAGTGGATGTGTATGTGGATCTTAGAATTACTGAATAGGTTGTTGTAACTGGTATTGGTATGTCCATTGTTTTGAACATTGTAGTTTCTATTTTTGAATGTGTGTATCAAAGGTTATATTAGGGGAAGAGGAGGTCTGCCACTCTATCACAAGGATGATGTCATCAGTGATGTCATTATTGATGTCATTTGAGATGTCATCAGTGATGTCATGAGTGATGTCACTGACCATGTCATGAGTGATGTAATATAAGACGTCATCAGCAGTGCATTGCGGGCGCGCAAGTTATAGTTAGCTGAACTAACTATAACGGGGGAATTTCAATGGTTTTGTACGAGTGAAAAGTCCAGCTAACTATAACGCCCCTGAAACCTATGGTTTTTTCAGTGAATTTCGAAGGTTTTTTAAATGCTAATTCCTAACTATAACGTGCCTGAAACCTATGGTTTTTTCAGTGAATTTCAAAGGTTTTTTAAATGCTAATTTCTAACTATGCCTACAGAGATAGGACATGTGAAGAAAGAAGAAAAAACGCACAGAAAGAAAAAAAAGAAATGCAGAAAGAAGCAACAGAAGTCCTCAAAGACGAAGAAAAGTGCAGGAAGAAGGATAACGTGCAGAAAGAACAAACAGAAGAACAGAAAGAAGCCTTGTTGCAAAATCATCCTGTACCCTCAACTTTTTCAGACGGATACTGGTGGTAACTGAGTCTGACTAACCAGTCCTAGAGCCAGAGCTATGTTAAAAGACACTCAGAATACAGTGAAAACACCTACATACACTAGGGAACACTATGCGTTGGGGCCCCCCTGTGATCAGCATGACCTCCTCTGTAAGCCACTAGTATATAATAGGGCAGGGGATTAAAACTACCTCTTAAAACGCGCCACAGGGCGTGTTTGCACACGTCACCTCATGTCCCGTCCCCTCACTTCCCCACTGTGTAAACACGCCCTGTGGCCATTTTAAGTTGGGAGATTAAGTCCCCTTGAATCATGAGGGTCCCTAGGGTCCAACTAGACCACTAGGTACCTCCAGTATGCGCCACAGAGCAGCGTTGCAGAGAGGTGTAAAATGTGGCACGGCCTGGACCACCTCTCTGCAACGCAGCTCAGTGGCGCTTACTGGAAGCACCTGGTGGGCTAGTTAGCCCCCAGGGTCCCTCAGGATTGAAGGGGAATTATTTCCCCAACCTAAAACGCGCCACATGGCTTGTTTGCACACGTTAACTCAGGCCCCGTCCCCTCCCTTCACCACTGTGTAAACACGCCCTGTGGCCGTTTTTAGTTGGGAGATTAAGTTAAATTGAATCCTGAGGGTCCAACTAGCCCACTAGGTACCTCCAGTATGCGCCACAGAGCTGCGTTGCAGAGAGGTGTAAAAAGTGGCACGGCCTGGACCACCCCTCTGCAACGCAGCTCAGTGGCGCTTACTGGAAGCACCTGGTGGGCAAGTTAGCCCCCAGGGGCCCTCAGGATTGAAGGGAAATTATTTCCCCAACTTAAAACGCGCCATAGGGCGTGTTTGCACACGTCACCTCAGGCCCCGTCCCCTTCCTTCCCCACTGTGTAAACATGCCCTGTGGCCGTTTTTTAAGTTGGGAGATTAAGTCCCCTTGAATCCTGAGGATCCCTAGGGGCAAAATAGCCCACTAGGTACGTCCAGTAAGCGCCATTGCAGAGAGGTGTAAAAAGGGGCACGGCCTGCACCACCTCTCTGCAACACAGAGCAGTGGCACTTACTGGAAGCACCTGGTGGGCTAGTTGGCCCCCAGGGTCCCTCAGGATTGAAAGGGAATTATTTCCCTAGCTTAAAATGCACCACAGGGCGTGTTTTCACCCGTCACCTCAGGCCCCGTCCCCTCCCTTCACCACTATGTAAACGCGCCAGTTGGCCGTTCTAAGTTGAGAGATTAAGTCCCCTTGAATCTCAAGGGTCCCTAGGGTCAAACTAGCCCACTAGGTACCTCCAGTAAGCGCCACAGAGCTGCGTTGCATAGAGGTGTAAAGAGGGGCGTGGCCTCAGAAGACCTGTCTGCAACGCAGCTCCCTAGCGCACACTGGAGATACCTGTTGGGCTAGTTGGCCCTCAGGGACCCTCAGTATTGAAGGGGAATTGATTCCCAACTTACAACTGGCCAGGGGGCGCGTTTGCAGAGTGCTGCAAGGAGGGGGCGTGGCCTACAGCGCGATGCCGGTCTTTTATTTTTTTAAGAAGGAGGGCTGTGTGGCCCCCCTTCTTTTACTAATTTACTGGCCCTGGGGACCCCATCCCCCAGGGCCTGCACCCTAATTTTTTTTGTTGAAAAAAATTAATTTGGCCCTCCCAAGGCCTTAATCGGCCCCGGGGACTCCAACCCCCGGGTCATGGCCTTTTTTTTATTTAAATTCTTTAGGAGGGGGCTGCGTCGCCCCCCTCCTCAGGCCACTTATGGCTCCGGGGACCCCATCCCCCGTGGCCGGCCTTTTTTTTTAATTATTTTAAAAATATGTATATTTATAGAAACACCTAGGACATGCTGGACAAACCGTATGTACCTATCACCATGACGATTTGCGTGATATTCATTAAAAGGCGACTATGCATAGAATGAATCCACATGGAATGTATTTACACCGTTAGTGAAGCTCTGACGTGTCTGACGCCCTATCGTGCCTAATCCCGGCGCCCCCGCCGGTGGGTACTCTCGAAGTAGACACCCTTGTCGTTTATTTATACAAACATGGGTAGCTATTGAAGGGCACATTTAATATACACGCACAACAAGCCATTCAAAGGGGATTCGACAAAAATTCGTGCTCCTGGCTGAACCCAATGCTGTGTTACACCCACCAGTGCCCACCGATTGCCTCACACCTCTGTGTTGTATTCCACCAGCTAGTGTGTATGCTATGACACTCTCTAGCCCATGTGCACTGTAACACCACCCCGTGAATATGTCATGCCACACTTGCCTTCGCACGGGTTATATTGCCCCATCTAATGTGCCTTCCTCGATGTGTATGTTATAACGCACAGCGCTATGCCATACATATTACAATCTGGGATCCATGTCTTTGTCACAGTGCATATGCAACGTTACACTCCCCAGCACATATTTTATATTACAACTTTAGAGACTAGTTATGTTACACAACACTGCCCTGTGCATATTACACTCCAAGGCGCATATCGCATAGCACGCGCAAGTGCCTGTGCTATCTCGCGCTCTCCAATGAATCTGTCATTGCGCACAATGTATTGCATATTATATTTCACGCCCCGGTTCATCTTATATCACACTTTTTGGTGCATTGTTTATACCATATACTACATCTAGTTTTCATTTTCAATCGTGCTCTCAGGACTATGTTCTATATAACACTGCGTCCACCTACCCTTTTCACGGGCATTACATTTTGCGATGGGGGTGGAGGGTCAGGGGGTGTTTCTGCTAAGTGAGCCCGGAGTCACAGTCACAAACGTCCTCTTCTTCCTGAATAAAAGTGAGATTATGCTGCATACTTGTTCATATTTTAAGTAGTTCGCACAGACACACATTTTAAAAACAATAAAGTTCCTAATACCCACCTTCTCTGAACAGTTAGCTTGCTGCCCCATCCACCTCCTCCCTATCCTCTGTTGTCTGAATCCATGGACTAGCCTCCTCCCTCCTGCCATGCATGGTCTGATGTGCTGCCACTGCCCTCCATTTAGCATGATGTACCAATCCACTCCTCCTGCCCTCCATTGCCCAATTCTATGGCCCATCATTGACCTCCTGCTTAGCCTCTGTGCTTAGCTTGCTGCCCCTATTCTCCTTCCCCCTCTCCTCCGATGTCTTTGTGCATGCCCCTGCTCCATCCTTTTTGCCCTCTATGTTCCATGGACCTGCCACTCCTATCTACTCTGAGTGTTCTGTTGAGCTGCAACTCCCCTCCCACCTGCCTAGCATTGTCAGATGACTATAACCTGTCCCTGCCACCTCCACCCTGCCTGTCCACATGCCATGCCCCTATCCCCTTCCCCCTGTCCTCCATGGTCCATTTTACTGCCACACCCTCCTGCCCTCCCTGATCTGTTGTGCTGCAACTGCTCCTCCTGCCTGCCCTGTGCGGTCTGTTGTGAGGCCCCTTCCCCTGAACTCTCTTGTCTGTGCCCAGGTCCTGACCCTCCCTTCTATCCTCCATGGTCCTTTGTGCATGCCCCTGCACCCTCCTTCTTGCCCATCATAGCCATTGTTCTGCCACCCTCCCGCTTGCCATGCATGGTCTTCTGTGCTGCCATGGCCCCTCCCACCTTCCCTGTGTGGTCAGCTAGCTGCCCCTGACCCCCTCCCACCTTCCCTCCATGGTCTGTGTGTATGCCACCATAGTCTCATGTTGCGCTCCATGGTGTGTCTTGTTTCTAGTGCTCATCCTGCCTGACCTCCATGGTCATCTTGCTGCTTCTGCCCTGCCACCTTGCCCCCAGCCCTCTGTTTCCATGTGCAGACCCCCTATTCCCTCCCTCCTGGCTTGTCTGTTCCATTGTAATGCCCCTGATCCGTCCCTCCTGCCCTTTATGGTCTGTTATGCTGCAGCTTTCTCTACTGTCTGTCCATTATGGTCACCTAGCTACCATTGCCTCTTCCCAATCTGTTCTCTGTTGTCCATGTGCATGGTCCTGTTCCCTCCCTATTGCTTTCTATGGACTGTTGTGCTGCACTCCCGTCCCGCATGCGCTGTGTGGTGTATTGTGCTGCTGCAAGCCCTGATGCCTGCCCTGTAGGGTCAGTTTGGTGCACCTCTCCATGTCCCTCCTGTCCTCTGTTATCCGAGTCCATGTCCCTACCCCAATTCCTCCTGCCTACCATGATTCAATGTACCATACTTGCAAACATTTTGAACTTGGTAAGAGGGAGATTTTGAAAAAAAACTGGGGTATTGATTTTCCCCTTTGAGTTACATTGAAAAAGAGGAGATTGTAGACAGGAGACAGATCAAATAAAGCCCATTTGAGCTTAAAAACATTGGACGTTTCCTGGCTGAAACGGGTCTGTTGGCATGTATGGTTGTACTACCACTGGCTCTTCCTTCTGCCCACAATGGTCTATTATATTGCCACAGCCTCTCTTGCCAGTCCTGTATTGTTGGTTTGTTGCCCCTGCCCCCCTTTCCACTGCCCTCCATAGTCTGTTGTGCTGCCACTGCCCTTCCTGCCTGCCCAGTGTGGTCAAATTGTTGCCTCTGCACTCTCCTACCTGCCTTCAATTTTCAGAGTCCGTGCCCCTGGCCTCTGCCTCTCAACAGTATCCCAATGAACAACTAGATTGCTAACATTCTATATTTATTACAAAAGTGTGGAACGCCTGACGTCATCTTGATGTAATCAAAACTGTAATACCTAGAGTATTTCCTTTAGAAATTACATATATGAGAGGGTCTTATTGGCATCAAAATTATGGTTAGTGCTCTAAAAAACTAAAATGAGGACATATTTTCTGAGTTTTCAAATAGCGACAACGAACTTTTAAATTATTTCTAATCTTTATGTGTTTTTTATCCAGTTGACCACTTGATTAAATGTTGCACCTTGGTGAGAGGATGTGGTGTTACTTCCAGAGCTGCAGACTTTGCAACTGGGGAACCAGGTTGGAGTTTCTGCTTCAGCTCAACATTCTGTGATTGTGGTCAAATCACTTAATCTCCCCATGTCTCCAACCAAAATGAACTTGATCTTGTGTGATGTAACCAATGCTCATGTAAAGCATTCCAATACCTGACAAGTCTGCACTATTTAAAACTGCAAATACACAAAAAATAAGTGTTTTGCACACTTCTGTCATTGGGCTACATCTGGGTGATATTTGGGCTACATTTGGGCTCTTTTGTCTCTGGTGGACATCTTGGGAGATTTATTTGTTATGAAGTTTCCTAATTTCCTCATTTACTGCAGTCTCCTCAGTGGGAATACTTTCAGTTTTTTATTTTGGTTCCATCAAGAAGGCATTAAGATGTGTCACACATTTGCCATAAATTCTGAATGTTAGCACTCTAGTTGCTCATTAGATCACTGTAGTAATACTACTGCTCACCAGGGAAGTCTGCTGCTGGTATTCAAAGTGCATGTTTCAGTCTGCATGTCAGAATTTGTTTATGAAATAGAAGAGGATTTGGGAGGTCAAAATGTGCCCTCATTTTTCTTTCTGCAGAACTAATCATAATTTCTATGGCAAAATGAACCCCCTCATTTTGTTCCTTTGTAAATTAAATGTTTTAAGTGTAACCACTTTATTCCAATCAAGATGGCCTCGGGTGTGCCATACTTTTGTCCTAAGTAAGACTGTTAGCGCTCTAGTTGTTCGTTAGAACACTCTGGGACATTCTGTCATTGGGCTATACTTAGGCTACATCTGGGTGATATTTGGGCTACATTTGGGCTCTTTTGTCTCTGGTGGCCATCTTGGGAGATTTATTTGTTATGAAGTTTCCTAATTTCCTCATTTACTGCAGTCTCCTCAGTAGGAAATACTTTCAGTTTTTAACTTGGTTCCATCAAGAAGGCATTCAGATGTGTCACACATTTGCCATAAATTCTGAATGTTAGCACTCTAGTTGCTCATTAGATCACTGTAGTAAAGCTACTGCTCACCAGGGAAGTCTGCTGCTGGTA
Source organism: Triturus cristatus (assembly GCF_964204655.1). NCBI lineage: Eukaryota > Metazoa > Chordata > Amphibia > Caudata > Salamandridae > Triturus > Triturus cristatus. The sequence goes on along the minus strand of NC_140587.1, from coordinate 84,211,376 downwards.
TTGAAAGTGCATGTTTCAGTCTGCATGTCAGAATTTTTTAATGAAATAGAAGAGGATTTGAGAAGTCACTCAAAATGTGCCCTAATTTTTCTTTCTGCAGCACTAATTATACTTTCTATGGCAAAATGAACCCCCTCATTTTGTTCCTTTTTAAATTAAATGTTTTAAGAATTACCACTTTATTCCAACCAGGATGGCTTCAGGTGTGCCATACGTTTGTCATAAGTAGGACTGTTAGCGCTCTAGTTGTTCTTTAGAACACTCTAGGAAGCTGCAGTAGAACACAAAGGAATCAACTGACTGTCTCTGCCCTTGTTGGATGTACATGTTTTTCTGAGAATGTCAGACTTCATTCTCACATGACTGAGAAAGATAATGTGAATTTACAGAAAATATGCTCTCAGTTAGCTTATAGATCACCTTCCAAACCTCTGTGGGAAAAGCATGAGAAAATAGTTTTCTCTCAAACATGATTCATGATATCACAGCAGAAGGCTTTTTCACATGGTAAAATCACCTTAGAACACACCACAATTCCTAAAATGAGTATGGTACCATCAACAAATGATTTATAATGTAACTAAAGTCTTAAAACCGTCTATTAAGTGCAATGCTTTTTAATGAGGTGCTATCATGTATATTGGTCCCAAGATGGCTGCCAACACTTCTTGGATGAAGTGCTGACAGCCAATCAGATCTCACGATGAGATGGTTGGTTAGGCTCCGCCCAGATATATATGTGATTTTACTTTTGATTTTCTCAGGAACTACTGAACGGATTTACACCATTTAAGCAAAAGGCAAATGCCTGACCTGAGGACTACCTCTTTGCCAAATTTCAAGTAATTCTGTTCAGCCGTTCGGGCTGTACCTTCGACTAAAGGTCCTATGGGAAAATGCATGGGGAAAACGGATTTGGGACCCCCCTTTTTTTCTCAGCCCCCGCTTGACGAATCACCCTGAGACTTTCAGGGTAGGAGCTGAGCTGAGCACCCCATTAGTTTTGAAAATTTCACGAAGATAAGTCAACCGGCGCCAAAGTTATTCAAAATAGAATTTTCAGATTTCCTATGGGAACTCGGTCCTAACTATAACTATCTACTGGCGACCGCCAGTAGATAATATATATGCTGCAAACAATCATTCCGAAGGAACGACACGAACTCCTCTTGGTGGCGAAATTAAATTTTTATTGTTCTCCCAACTGCCTGTCATGACGCGTTTCGGCCGAAGTGTCAGCCTCGATCACACATATATTTGTATATATATATATATATATATACATATATATATATATATCTATATCAAGTCTCAAGTCCCACCAACTGCTGCTAAACTCATGGCGGGTGCCTCTTTAAGCATGATGGTGAAACTCATGCATTCAAATGATGCTCCAAAAGATTACAGGAATCGCCCTCCTCAATGCTTGCAGCACACATTCAACGCACTGCATTCAAAGTTCATTTAAATACAAGCAACCTCATCCTCATTAGTAGATTCACAAGCGTGGGAATAAGTCAGGGACTCTAAGAATTGTATCAACATAATAGCTGCCTTACTAGCTTTGATCACAATGCAAGTATATATCATACAGTGCGTCCAACACTCAGGTGCCTCCACGATGATCTTACGTCAATAGGTAAGTACTGGATACGGTCCCTGCATTTACAGCTTGCCATGTTATTTCATCACAATTGTTCATTTCTACCACACCTGGAATCCTACGGCACTGTGTGTCCATACCACTCACCTGCCGTTTTATATTTAACCAAAAAGAGACCGCAGGAACAATCTTTCAGTAGTGGTTCTGGCAGCGTATTCTTCAACATACAGCTCAAGTCCCACCAACTGCTGCCGAACTAACGACGGGGGCCTCCGTAAGCGTGGTGGGGAAACTCATGCATTCAAATGATGTTCCAAAAGATTACACAGGCACTCTCAGGGTTGCCGTACTTGCATGTGCGTTTATTCAATGCAGACGTGTTTTGGCGAAGAGTAACCCTCCTCAATACTTTAAGCATACATTCAGCGATCAGTGTTCAATCTTTATTTAAATACAAGGAACCTCATCCTCATTGTTAGATTCACAAGTGTGGCAATAAATGAAGGACTCAAATAATCGTATCAACATCACAGCCACCATACTAACATTGGACACAATGTAAGAATATATCATACAGTACATCCAAACTCATATGCCTTAACACTGATCTCACCTCAATAGGTAAATACTGGATACAGTCCCCGCATTCACAGCTTGTGAAGTTATTCAGTCATAATTGTTCATTTCTGCCACACCTGGAATCATATGGCACTGTGCGTGATGCTGATACAAGATGGTGTTTATCTTAGTATACTATTTATGCTCATTGACTTGGGAAGAGTTGTGAGTAGAGTTAAGGCTCATCCACCCACCCTACTATACACACCTATTATCTGAGAGAGAGGTCTGAAAGGAGAGACCAGTCCCTCTCCACACTCTACCATGCACACCCATTATTACAGACAGAAGTCTTAGCAGAGAGGCCAGTCCCTCCATACACCCTACTATGCACACCTGTCATCTGGGGGTTTGAAAGGAGAGGCTCATCCTTTCCCATACCCTACTATGCACACCCATACATTGGTCACCTGAGCAAAGAGTATGAAAGGAGAGGCTAGTCCCTCCCCACACACTATTATGCACACCCTTCACCCTCTCCACACCTTAGAATGCACACTCACCATCTGAGAGAAGGGTTTGAAAGGAGAGGCTAATTCTTCCCCCCCCCCCTATGCACACCGGTCACCAAAGAGAGGGGTCTGAAAGGAGATACCAGTCCCTGCCCACACCCTACTATGCACACCCACCATCTGAGAGAGAGGTCTGAAAGGAGAGGGTAGCCCCACCCCACACCCTACTCCACACACTATCATCTAAGAGAGAGATCTGAGCGAACAGGCCAGCTCATCTCCATACCTTGCTACACACGCCCGTCACCTAAGAGAAGGTTCTGAAAGGAGAGGCCAGTCCATCCCCACACCCTACCATGCACACCTGTCATTTGAGTGTGAGGTCTGCAAGGAAAGGACTGTCCATCCACACACCCTATTATGCACACCCATCATCTGAGAGAGAGGTCTGAAAGGAAAGACCAGTCCCTACACACACCCTACTATGCATTCCTGTCATCCAAGAGAGAGGTTTGAAAGAAGAGGGCCGTCCCTCCCGACACCCTAGTTTGCTCACTCATAATGCAAGGGAGGCTTGGTATTGGAGAGGTAGTCCCTTCTATATACTACTATTTCCCTACAATACTGCTTCAATCTCCTGATAGTCTTGCAAGCATAGAACACAAGCTTCAGGGAGTGAAGGTTTCTGCATGAGGCTTGTTCGACCCCACAAACATCATGCAAGACCCACAGGGAAAATGACTGGGCCTGCCATAAGATATTTTATGTTCCTGTGAGAGTCTCGCAAGATCATGTGGGGAGAATTTAAAAAAGGGCCTAGGCTCAACTAATAGTTACCATTCATAGTTGAAGAAATATTGTGATGTGATTAGGTGCAGAACCGGTTTGTCATTGGTGCTTTAGAGGAGAAGGAAGTCTGTTTGAGTTGTGCTCGGCAGAAGTGAATTTATGTGTAGTCGAAAGAGACTGGTGTCTTCCTCTGAATGTAATAAAACCAATGAAGTTCAGGTATTTAATAATATATTTTATAAACTTTGTTGTGAAGTGTCAGTAAGTGTCCTAATTTTGGTAAACGGATTCTACAGCATGTGTACTGAGTGAAAAGCTGTTTGGGGAGGTGTGAACCTCGTAATATAGTTTTGAGAGGTAGACATTATAAAAAGATATCAGCATGCATTGCAGATTGTATTAAAAATGAAGTGTTCCAACTGCTTGTACTTTTAAGTAAAGGAGGCAGTGTTTTACAAATTATAAAACAAAGAATGTGGAATGTGTTAATAGAAGCCCTAGAGATTTTATGAACCTCACTGTACATATACTTTAGCCCTATGAGATGTTTGAGTGGTGACATTGCTATTTCTAGAGTTAAGCACTATGCTCAGTGTTAGCAAAGGTGACTCAAGGAGAATGTGTTACTCTATAAACTATTATGAAATCAGATTTGACTGCATGTTAATAATTTATTTGTAAAAAAAGAAATGCACTCGGTGAGAGCGAGAAAGAAATACCAATCCAGTAGTACACTAGATATAAATATGTGATAGTGGGTGAAATATGTAGAAAACTTTACAGAACATAGTGAAGAATTACTATTATGATTTATTGAATAATATTTGACAACGCACGATTTAAGCCCCACCAGTATATGTTACAGAAGAGTGATATTTACATATATTAGCATAATATATTTACTGTGTACATTAACGTAAAGTGAACCCTATTATTGGAGTGCATTCACTGTAGAAAGTAGGTATTTACATGAGTGTGCGCTCTAATGTCTTCCTTACAATGTTCAAAATTGTTGTTTTCATTCACACTTATATTTGTATATTTCAAGTAATATTGCTATGGAAGAAGGAGGGGTGCCTCAAATGTCCCCATGAGCAAAGTGCCCAGCGGAGGATACGTTCATATTCATTGGTGTAGAAATGATTTTATGTAATTCACTAATGATTTTTCAAAATTAAGAGAGGTCAGTGGAGTGTTGCAAGCAGGTTGAGCGGTTTGTAAAACTTTTAAAGGTCATGTGCGTTTATTTGAATACTCTATTTAATAATGCGGTTCCAAGTGATTTGTGGGCAGAATGTAAAATAGTCACAGTATAGCCCGAGCAGAGGAGAAATCTGCTGAATAAAGGTCCATCACCCTTGGTGATGAAAAAGCAGGTGATCACATTTTTTAAATCAGAGGTATCCCCAAAAGACATTGATTGGGTCAAGATTGACAGGATGACCCCAGTACCCAAAGAGTCAATTCATGCTTATTATGAGAGATTGTTACAGGCATTCAAGCAGTACTGTGGGATGGAGACTCTTGAGCCCAAAGATATGGGACGTATAGCGTCAAGGTTTTTGACAGGTTTGAGACATGAAATTAGTCTGAAAATTTGTCGAATAGCCAAAACCAGATACTGAGTTGCAATATGGAATCAACTTCTTCTGGCAAGTAAACAATGGAATGGAAAACACTTCTCGTATCAGATAAATTCATTGACACTTGGGAACACTAGACATCAAAACGCAGGGATAAATGAAGATACATGGGTAGCACACATAATTAATATGTACAAAGAACCAAAGCCCAAATCAACATCAGTCAGTCAAACAGCAAAAAAGGATTGCAGGAGGAGCGAGGAACGAAAAAAGGAAATTCCCCCGGGGGTCATCAACTTGAATAACAAACATATCGCCCTACAACTCAAAAACTCGGACAAATTAACGGAAGTAAGCAAATTAATACAAATTATAAAGGAATTAAAATTAGAGGGCGCACCAGGCCCCAGTGGAATACCCAATGCCCTTTTTAGGGGAGACGCCTCATATTGGGCCCATTACTTTACTCCACTATTCAACGAGTTGTTTATTACAAATGGAATCCTAGAATCATGGAGGGGAAGCATCATCCAGCCAATTTTCAAAGGAGGAAATTCAACAAAGCAGACAAATTACAGATGTATTGCTTTAATAGATGTTGAAGCAAAGTTATATGCAAGCTGCTTTTTAACCCAATTGAAAAAATGGTCAGACAATCACAACCTCATCCCAAGATCTCAAACAGGGTTTCGGGCTGGTGCAGGCACGTTAACAAACCTAACAGCACTAACATTGCTAGTCGAAAAAGCCAAATTTAAGAATACCCGCTTATTTGCCTGTTTTGTTGACCTTAAGCAAGCTTTCAACAGTGTGCCTCAAAAACGTTTATGGGAAAAACTGGACAGCCGGGGCATCCCAACAAAGTTATAAAACGCCATCAGATCGATCGATCGCCAATGAGGAAATGAGGTGCCTTCAGAACGCCGACGAACTAGTACTATTAAGCCAAACTCCAATCGGCTTACAACGAGGAATGAGCGCCTCAGCCAAATATTTGACAGCACAAGGGCTAGAACTGAACTTACTAAAAACAAAGGTTGTGCGGTTGGTGGATGCCAAATACAAGAGACTCACATGTCACATTGAGGGTAAAAAAGTTGAAGCGGTCACCTCCTATAAATATCTTGGATTCATGGTAGAACAAAAATTGAGCCGTAAATCACAGCTCACCTCAATGAGGTCAAAATCTCAAAACCTGATATATGGTTTTAACGTTCTAAAAAAGAAATTAAGCTGTCCATCATACGGTAACCTATTAACTGTCATGCAGGCACAGTTAATGCCAACAGTAACCTATGGCACTGAAATAATGAAAGGTTGTGACATTCCTGCTTTGAACAAAATACAAACAAAAGACTATAAAAAAGTTGTTCATATCCAACAATGTGCATTGCCTGCCCAGGTGCGGCTAGTGTTTGGCTTACAAAATCAGGAATTTCGGAGCAAAGGCGCCTTCATTAAATTATGTTGGAGGTTACGTGCCTCTGAAAGCGGGTCCATAGACCAACTATGCTGGAAAGAAATAGGCAGACAAAAAGAAAAAAGGATGCACGGATCCTGGGGTAATTATTTAAACCACGTGATAGAGGATCTGTCTGCGCAAGAAATTTGGAATCTCAGCATAGGGAAAAAGGCTTTTAAAAAATTAATTAACACCACAATAAAACTCTTGTCTCATTCAACGGATGAGAATACCTTACTGCTAAAATGGCACGCCTGGACGGTTATCAGTTCATATGGAAAAAGGAAGCCACAGGAATATTTATCAGCCTATTTCTCGCCTACCCTAAAACATCAATTTATGAGGCTGCATCTTGGCATGTGGGAAACAAAAGATTTGATCCCAGCATGGAAGGATAAAAGTGATAACCGAGACTGCTGACTTTGTGGATACAAATACAAATCGATTCAACATATTTTTTGTTTATGCCCGAAGTTACTAAAAGAACGGAAGTTACTAATAAAAGCAATACTGAATAGTATGAACATACGAACGTGCAGAAAAGCCGTAATCACCTGGCTTGACGGGGCCTCAATCCCTCTAGTATGCAGGGGGTGAAACATTTAAATGTGTATTTAAAGGAAATTGGCTGAAACTCCGTGGAGATCGCAATAGACTGTTACAAAGACAAGAACTCCCAAATTTACATTGTAAACACAATTTTAAATAATTGATGTATAGAAGTATTTTGTAGACCAACTGTGTAAAAATTCTATTAATGATTTTAAGTGTTTATATAAGTATGCAGTAGTACTATTTAAATGTCATTGGTGTAATGGTTTTTGTTTTTAAAAGATCGATCACTTAAATAAATAAATCAAATCAGCAGCATTTGATTTGTTGGCAGGATAAGTTGATTGATAAGATCTGGATTTATGCAAAGTATTGTAATGATGAAATAGAAATAAAGCAAAAGAAATTGAATAGAAATTGACAGTTGCACAACTGAAGGCTGCTTAGAGAGGAAGTCAGAACCAGCCTTGTGTAGGGTATGTTGTTACTATGTAAGCAGTGTATCAGCAGGTATTTCCTGCGATGCAAGATAAAGGGGGATTCCACCCTCAAGGTAGAGGTATGATTGTTCAGATTATTCAGAGTGCTAGAATTGATGTAGCTACTTCGAAAAAAACCAACCCATGTCACTATTGTAATAAGTTGGGCATTGGAAGCGGGAATGTCATCTTAATTCTGATAATCAGATTCATAACTCAGTATTTGCACAGCCTCAGAGTAATAACCTTGTGCAGTCACAGAAACGAGAGGGCAGAATTTCAATGTGCCCTAAGCTCCCGTGATGCAAGTTCCACAACCACCAATGCCCCTGCAAAATGCGAACGTCCTCAAATTCAATTAAAACCCTGTTCTAAATGTGAATCAGAATGCCTTCTAGAACAATAACTGCTTCCAACAGTATCCAATATCTGATACAGTTAAGAATTATGGCTCTGATCAGTCTTCCTGACGGTGCCTGAGGGGGATGAAGATTGTGTGCTTGGCGCAATCTTTGAGGCAGGCCATAGTGGTTCATTTGTAGATGGTGAGGTGAATGGCCACCCAGTATCATTTTTGATCAATACTGGTGCTACCCAATCTACTGTTGGAGCAAAGGAAGTTCCAAACCTACCCATCTGTGGAAAAAGAATCCAAGTTGTAGGAGTTACAAATAAGCAAATGACAAGCACCTTAATGGAGTACCTGTAAAAATAGGGTCTTTTGAGGACAATCACCAAATTGTGGTATGTGATTCGAGCCCTGTGAGTCTGTTGAGGTGCGAGCTTTTGTGGATTCTTCAAAGTAATGCAGCCTGTTCATATATAGAAATAAAGCCCAATAATGAGTACAAAAGAACCACGCAATATAATCTGACCCCTGACATTAGTGCTGGAATTACTCCAGTGATTGAGTCATTCATCCAACAAAGCATTTGAAAGGAAATTATGGGGAGTCCATGTAACTCACCAGCCATGGGCTTACAGAAGCCTAGTGGTAAGTACTGCATTGTTCAGAATTTGAGAAAGGTAAATGCAATTGTAGTTCCATGTTGTCCCGTTTTACCAATTCCAGCTGTGATTTTATTTCAGATTCATGTGAGGCTAAGTGGTTCGCTGCCATCAACCTTGGCCGGGCTTTCTTCTCCGTAACATTGCATGAGGACAGTCAACTTCTCTTCGCATTTTGGACTAGCAACCATGTTTTGGCATGGTGCTGAGTCCCACAAGGTATACGAAGAGTCCATCCATTGTCCACCAGATTCTCAAAAAGAATCTTGAGGCCCTAATTATGCCCTGTAATTCAGTTTTAGTGCAGTATATCGAAAATCTGCAGCTCACGTTGAATACAGAGGAGGCGTGGACCACTTGGGTGGGAATGGACATAAAATATCCACATAGTAGTTAGAAAAAAGTCCTATATGTTATGTTATGTTATTTTTATTTGTAGAGCGCGCTGTTACCCAAGGGTGTCCTGGCGCTATTAGAAGTCATGAGGAGGCCATGAAAGGAGACAAATATAAAGGTCAGACAGAGAAAAGCCAGGTTTTCAAGGCCTTCCTGAAGGAGAGAAGATTAGTTGTGGCTCTGAGGTGCAGTGGCATGTCATTCCAGGTCTTGGCTGCACATACCACAAAACTTTTTCCTCCCCAGCTGGCCTTGTGGGCTCTGCGTATCGAGATAAACTTAGCCTCTGATGAGCGTAATGCTCTTTTTGGCAGGTACCAGGAGAATTGTTCCTTAAGAAACTCGGGGCCTACTCCAAGTAGTGCCTTGTGGACAAGGCATAAGGCCTTAAATTGAGTCCTCTTCCTAATAGGCAGCCAGTGAAGCTTTGTCAGCTCGGCTGACATAGATGCGTATTTAGGAGTGTTGTTAATCAGCCGGGCTGCTGCATTCTGGAGGATCTGCAGTTTATGCATGAGTCCTTCTTGTATCGTGAGATAGAGCCCATTACAGTAGTCCAATTTGGACAGGGCTAAGGTGGTGATAACTGTTTGGATACAATCTTTAGGGAGGTAAGGCATTATTTTTCTGCATGCTCTGAGCGTAAAGGAAGTCAACCGCATTAATCCGGTCTTTAAAGCTGAGTTTGCAGTCCACCCAAACACCCAGATTTTTAGCTTTTTTCTTGGGGGTGGGCAGAAGGCCAAGAGAGTCCGGCCACCATGCCGGGGTCCAGAAACAGGGGTCGTTACCGAAAAGTATCACCTCCGTTTTGCCTGAGTTTAATCTGAGGCAATTCTGGTCCATCCAACTTCCCACTGCATACATACACTCTTGGAGGCGTGATGCTGTTCGCCCCAAGGACCCTGGCATTAATGACACCACGATTTGGGTGTCATCAGCATATGAGGTACGTGAAAAGCCGTATGATTCAATAAGTGGAGCCAGAGATGATACATAAATATTGAAAAGAGTGGAGCTCAAGGAGGAGCTCTGAGGGACTCCACAGGGCAGGGAGAATGGTTCGGAAAAGAAATCCCCTAGAGCAACTGTTTGGGTCCTATTGGAGTGAAAGGATTCAAGGAGATCCCAGGCGGAACCAAGAATTCCAATCTCCCGCAGACGGTCCATCAAGAGAATATGATGGACCGTGTCGAAGGCCGCGGAGAGATCCAACATGATCATCACAGCTTTACCTCCTAGATCTAATGAGGACCTAATCTCTTCCGTCGATTTGATAAGGGCTGACTCGGTGCTCTGAATCCGAATTGAGAGGGGTCCAGTGCCTGGGTGTCAAGCAGAAACCTGCTGAGTTGTAAGTTCATACATTTTTCTGCTATTTTTGCTGGAAGAGGAAGTCTAGAGATTGGCCTGAAATTGTTTGGGTCTTTAGGGTCTAAAGTGGGTTTTTTCAAAAGTGGCAGGATATAAGCACTTTTCCAGATTTTTGGGAAATAGCCCACAGAGAGCATTGAATTTATGAGAGGGGAAAGGAGTTGAGCTACTGGTTCCAAAGCTAATTTAATAGTGGTGATTGGACAGGGATCATAGGGAGAGCCGGATTTGGTTACCATAATATACTTTGATATTTCAGTAGGTGTTGTGGCGGCAAACCTATCAAGATGTATAGTTGGGTCCTGTCCTAACTGCTTAGCATCAGAATGAGGGATGGTGGATTTGGCTGTTGCGTTGTTAAAGTTAGAAAAACTAGATTCCACTTTAAGCTGGAAGAATTGAGCTATGTTGTCGCATAGCTCTTGACTTGCTAGAACAGCTGGAGTAGAAGGGTAGGCTGATGAGGTAACTGTTCTAAATAGTTCTTTACTTGAGTTTTTTGAAAGGTTGATTCGATTAGTAAAAAACTCTTGTTTAGCTTTAAGAAGAAGCTGTTTATAGTGAGCTAAGCTAAGTTTATATTCATTCTTACTGCTGTTCGTATCATTCTTTCTCCAATTCCTCTCCAGGTGTTTGCAGACCAGTTTTTGGTCTCTTAGTTCCTGCGAATACCAGGGGGGTGAAGGACGGGCTCTATTAGGGCGGAAGCGTTTTTTTAGTGCAAGTTTATTGCCGGCTGCCTCCAGCCATAAGGTGTATGAATGGGCCGCCTCTTCGACATCTGTGGGGAGAGAGGGAGTAGTTGCTATTAGCAGTTCCTGTAATTCCCTATCATTAATTTTATTCCAGGCTCTATTAGTAATGAGCTTTTTTTCTCCTTGGATATGGGAGCGACGGTTGGGAGTGGAGAGTACAAAGCCTACCGCCATGTGATCTGACCAGACTACTGGCTGCGTGTCCGTAAAGTGTAATTGTGATACGTTAGTAAAAATGCCATCAAGTGTGTGTCCGGCTGTGTGAGTGGCGCCGATTACCACTTGTTCAAGAGCGACATTTCTCACAAAGTCTTGCAGATTGGAAGTCTTTTTATCGGAGAGATTTTCTAAGTGAAAATTAAAATCTCCAAGGATTGTATAGGTTTCCGAACGGAGGGCTTTGGACAGAAGATTGTCTGTCTGCTTGATGAATTGGCATCGAGGGCCTGGTGCTCTATAGAGGAGGTTAGCTATGAAGGTGAAATGATGAGAGAGATAGAAGCAAAACTCTAATGCTTCGCATTCTGAGTTAGCTAGAGCGTTAAAGGACGACCTGATAGAGTTATGATATATGACAGCAAGGCCACCTCCCTTCCTCTTAGGTCTATTTAGCGTGTAACATAAATAATCAGGAGGGGTCGCATTAACCATGTCAGGACCTGAGGAGTCATCTGTCCAGGATTCTGTGATGAAGGCAATATTTATTTCTTCGTCTACAATGAATGTGTGGCATTCAGTGCTGTGTTTAACTAACGAACGTGCGTTTAACAGGATGCATTTCCATGTTTGGTTGAGCAGAGCTTTGTTGATTTAAAAATGCTGGGGTTGGTGGTAGTCTTAATATAAGAAAGGGTTAATTTAGGCAAGATAATACCGCACCCTGGACATGTTAGCTAGGTGTGTGGGAGCCAATAAGTGGGTTGCAAACATAGGCAGTTCGGGTGAAAATGGGGCCTGAGGTTGTGTAGGGCCTTGCTGGAGTAAGAGATACCATTATGAGAATCTAGGTCATAATGGGCAGGGGGCTTGGCGCGATCTTGACACGGACGGGCGCAGACAGGCTTGCCTTAGGCGTGCCTTCAGCGCGCCGGCGTAACGCCCGCTGCACGCACGCGCCAGCCTGCTAATTATAGAGTCAGGGGAAGTGAGAATAAGACTGGTCCGCTAACCTATCTCTTCCCAAGATGGCGCCCGCGTTAAGCAGCGGTCCCAGGGAAGGAACTGATGTGCAAATGAGCAAAGAGGGTAAGCGCTAAATCGCCAATTACAGTTCTTTTGATTTTAACACATAAAAGCAGTAAAAACAATTCCAAAAACCAAGGCAATGTCCAGCGTTACCTTTAGCAAACGTCTATCCCGGCTCACGGCTCATGACGACTTCAGGAAGCGCGCTTGCGCCAGCCTGCTAATTATAGAGTCAGGGGAACCGAGAAAAAGACTGGTCCGCTGACCTATCTCTTCCTAAGATGGCGCCCGCGTTAAGCAGCGGTCCCAGGGAAGGAACTGATGTGCAAATGAGCAAAGAGGGTAAGCGCTAAATCGCCAATTACAGTTCTTTTGATTTTAACACATAAAAGCAGTAAAAACAATTCCAAAAACCAAGGCAATGTCCAGTGTTACCTTTAGCAAACGTCTATCTCGGCTGACGCCTCGGGACGACTTCACGAAGCGCGCTCGCGCCAGCCTGCTAAATATCTAGAACATCACATTAAGAAAGGAGCAAATAAAGTTTCACAGGAAAGAATCTTGAATGGTATGCAAATTAACCTGCCAACTACTCAGAAGGAAGTCAGGATGTTTCTGGGAATAGTGCACTACAGTTAATACCCAACTTTTCCCTAGTGGCTAAGCTTTTACAGAGGGTGACACACAAGGATGCGTTGGATCGGGTACCCTGGGACAACTATTGCTTGGTTGCCTCCATAGAGCTGAGGGATAGTCTCTGTTGTGCCCCAGCACTGGGAATGCCTAATAACAATAAAACATGTGGCCTTTTTTGCAGTGAGAGGGAAGCTGCACTCTCTAAGGGGCAGATTTACAAGGCCCTTGCGCCACTTTTGCGTCACTTTTAACATGGGAAAAGTGACGCAAAAGTGGCGCAAAGGGCTTGTAGATATGCCCCTAAGTGTTTATATAGAATCATGGAGCTGCCCAGTGCCACACACCTGTCCCATTTCTCTGCTACACTTGACCCAGTAGCTGCCCGAATGTCTCAAATCCGTGGTGGCCACAGGTCTCAGCACTAAGAGGAGCAAAAGCATAGGAATGGGTCATACATGGACTGTATTTGTTCCCCATTCTGTTGAAATAGTGTTGACCAGAACCCAAACACAGCACTTAAAAACAGCTGCCTCACTAAATATGAACAGATCATAGTTGCGGCTGAGAACATCATGCTGAAGCTTTGTGCTGCTTTGAATCCTGCAACTTTGCAGAGAATGGCAATGATGATGGTGAAGTGGAGCACGACCATCTTGATGTCACTGAACTCTAAACCAGCTATGACCAGACATACAAGATGAGCCACTACCTGAGTCTGACTATGCACTGTTTGTGGATGGCTCATGTTTGAGAGACCATGGAGTTAATTTGAGAGCAGCATATGCAGTTTGTACAGTTTCAGGAGTAATTGAAACTTCCTGGCTTCAAGGAATATTCTCCACACAAGTAGCTGAATTGATTGCTCTTACCAGAGCATGCTGTTTGACCAGCCGAAGGTGACAATTTTCACTGATAGTATGGATTAGGTGTTTTGCATGACCTCGGACAGTTATGGTCCCAAAGTGGATTTATGACCTCTTCAGGATTTCAGATCAGAAATGGGGAGCAAGTGAGGAAACTTCTTGAAGTGTCGCAAGTGCCTGCCCAATGTGCGGGTGTGAAATATTCAGCTCTCCCTACTGAAGATGATTATGTGTCAGTGGGCAAAAGGTATGCTTAAAAAGTCGCAAAGTACTGTGCTCATAATGTTTGTACTTTTATTGGAGAAAACCCAAATGAGGGCACAGATAAGACCATTTTCTTAACAACTGCTCATACATGGGAGGTGGTTAAGAGGCTTCAGGAAGAGGTGTCAGAGGCTGAACAGCAAAGTTGGGTCAGAGCAGGTTGTGTCAAGAGGGTAAATAACATTGGGTTCGGGAGATGGAAGACCTGTGTTGTCAAATAGTATTTAGCAATAAATGGCTAGGCATTATCACAGTCCTGCTCATGTAGGGAGGTATGCAATGGTTCAATTGTTTAGGTAGACATGGTTTAACCCTAGATTCAGATGGATGGTTGAAGCATTTTGTCGCAGATGTGTTGTGTCAATGGATGAATGTAGGGAAGAGAACCGCAGTAACACTGAGCAACATAGGAAGATCAGGTGGTTCATTCATCAGGATGCAGTTGGATTTTATTGAGATGCCTGTGTGCAATGGACTGAGATACATCCTGGTTATTGTGTGTATCTTCTCGTGATGGGTTGAAGCTTACCCGACTATGAGGAATGACAACCTAAAAAACTATTGTCGAGGGAGTTAATACCTCATTTCAGATTCCTGACTTTTCTAGAGCCAGAACGAGGCATTCACTTCAACAATGAGATCCTGAGAAAGTTGTGTGAAGCTTTGCAAGTGGAACAGAGACTTCATTGTAGCTATCAACCTGACGCTCCAGGTCTGGTGGAGTAAATTAAAGGCACGCTAAGATCCAGACTAGCAAACATGTGCTTCCATGTCTTTGAAGTAGCCTAATGTTTTGGCCTTTGTATTGATGAGACTTTGCAGCATTCCTCAGCAGAGGAGAGGATTGTCCCCCCATGAAATTACCCTGGGCAAATCAATGAGATTGCTAGCTTTACCTGAAAATGCGCTTGTGAACATTACTGATGACATGGTTTTTGATTACGGCAAAGTACTGGTTGACATGGTGCGTTCTGTGTCTCACCAGGTGGAGACAGCCATAACCCCACCTGACCATGAGCAGTGCCATGACCTTAGTCCTGGGGACTGGGTCTTAGTGAAGAAACATGTGAGGAAGAGGTGTTTGGAGCCCTGCTGGCATAGCCCTTAACAGGTGATTCTAGTCACCACAACTGATGTGAAATGCTGTGGTCTCCCAAAGTTCCTTGACTCCTTGATGATGTTACAGCACCCCTCCTAGAAGCACCAGTGGTGGTTGAGAGATCATGGGAGCAGGTTAGTCTAGCTGTAGGGGACCAGCAAGAGTCTAAAACAACACTTGTTTTACTTGAGGTGGGTCTTGATGAGTCAACAGTTAGAGCTGAAGCAGTGGCGTTGGGACCTGTAGTAGAAACTGGGCCAGATCCAGACCCTGACAAAGGGCCTAGTGTTGTAGAACTGTGAGCAGCAGCTGGAGAACGTTGTCCGAGAAGGCAAGAAAGATGGGAGACAGATTCCGCCAGATGAATGAGGAATCTAAACCTTTCTGCAGGATACCAAGGATTCTGATCTGAGTAACGGATAAGGTGAAGGACTTGCACTTAGGAGATCAAAATGAGCTAGAGTGCCTAATCAGAGGTACTCATTCCCTAAATTGACTTAATTTGCTGCTGACAGAGAGAGAGAATTGTGGGAAGTTTGGTATAACATTGTTGACCTAACTGAATTGAATGAAACAATCTGATCAGACTGTATTTTGAATTTGCTTCACTATCAAACATGTACATTTTATTCTGGATGTGATTATCAGTGAATAAGAACTGTGAATTTATATAGAATTGTAGAAGATGAAAGAAGAGTAACCAGGCAAGAGTATGCTAAAGGAGTGTATGAGTGTCATTTTAGAAGAACATGGATTAGTGCTAAGGAAGTCTAATTGAAATGTAGTGAATACATTTGTTCACATTCATGTGAACTTTGTTTTGCCACTTTGCACAGGTGGAAACCAACAGAGAAGACTCTGCTGCTGTTATTTCTCCACCCAAACAGGCAGATTCTGGAAAAGGTATAGAACATAACAACAGGGGTGGTTCCTCTATTGGAGCACGAGAGACGTTGACCCTCAACCCCCAGTTGCCACATCACAATTAAATTATAATTCAAATGACATTGATGCCATAGTTTAAATTAAAACAACAACCTACTCCCAAACCCCTCTGCCCGGTCGCAGCACTCTTTCCATTGTGCTGCTGCTGCAAGCGTCAGGTATCAGAGGGTGTGGCCAATCCTTGGTAGAAAGACAGTGACAGTAATGATACTTTCTCAATCAATCAATCAATCAGTCGACTTGTAAACCGCAACTACTCACCCATGAGGGTCTTAAGGTGCTTAGGGGGACTGCTGATCTGTTGAAGGCACTGTATTCAGTCGAAGAGTCAAGTCTTGAGGTCCTTCCTGAATTGAGGCAGTGAAGGTTTTTGCCTGCGGTGGAGAGGCAGGGTGTTTTAGGTCTTTGCTGGGTGGTAGGAGAAGGATCTTCCTCCGGCTGTGGTCTTGCAGATACATGGGATGGTGGCCAGGGGCAGTTGGGTGGAGCGGAGGTCTCTGGTGGGTGTGTGGAATGCGAGGCGGTGGTTGAGATATGCAGGTCCTGTATCGTGTAGGACTATGTGGGCATGTGTGAGGAGCTTGAAGTTGATTCTCGTATTGACAGCGAGCCAGTGGAGGTCTTCCAAGTGGACCGTGATGTGGCTGCGGCAGGGGATATTAAGGATGAATCTGGCAGAGATGTTCTGAATGTTCTGCAGTTTCTTGAGGAGTTTCTGGGTGATGCTGGCATAGAGTGCATTGCCGTAGTTGAGTCTGTTGCTGATGAGTGTGTGTGACCAGGATGAGGACTTCAGTCCTCACTGAGTTCAGCTTGAGGCAGCTGTCCTTCATCCAGGTGGTGACAGCCCTCGTCCCATCGTGAAAGTTGTTCTTGGTGACTGTGGGTTTGTTGGTGAGGGAGAGGAGCAGCTGGGTGTCGTCAGCATATAAGACAATTTTGAATCCGTGCTTGCTGGCGATGGCTGCGAGTGGGTCATTTAGATGTTTCAGAGAGTGGGGCTCAGAAAGGAGCCCTGAGGCACTCTACAGCTGATCTCTGTAGGTTCAGAGGGGAATGACAGTAGTCTGACTCTCTGTGTTTGGCTGGTGAGAAAGGAGCTGATCCATTGCAGGTTTTTGTGGTGGATGCTGGCATCGTGAAGTCTTGGCCATAGGGTGCGGTAGGAGATGGGATCGAAGGTGGTTGAGACAATGAAGACAGTATAGTGAATTTGTCAGCTTGGATCGGGGTCTTCTTCTGTCCAGCCCGACATGCACACTTCAGGCCTCCTGAATCTGTGCTGTATTAGGGAGCGGGCGGAACACAGACACATCCCCCAAGTCTCCCAGAGGATTTCCCTGCTTCAACCAATCTCTTGTGCTGTTCTTGTTCTGTTTACTTTTGCAAACAATCTGATATCATCCCCATCATCAAGAGCAGACAAGGCTGCACAGAGGCAGGAGAATTGCATGACTAGCCAATCACTGTGTGGCTTTATTTTGAAACTACACATTAGTTGCCCATGTGTCGGCAACAGTCTTTATGGCAGTTTGTCCTTTTGCATTCATACAACAAGGGCCTATGACACTGCACGAGGACAAGGTAGGTGAGTGCCTTGCCAGTATTTGCTGTAAAATGTAAATGTTTAGCCTCAATTTTCTAAATGTTTCTTGTTGAGAACCGCCATTCCCCCTTAATTGTTATTTGAACTTTCACTCTTTTACGTCCAGCCCCACCCATTCAAAAGTCACCAGCCACGAATGCCTAACAATAGTGATAGATGTAGGTATATATTAGTAGGTATATCAGTTGCTGTAACTAATGAATTGCTCTACTTGTAGTATTGAGCTTACCCACACAATCTCGGTCAGTAGAAACTAGCTCCCCAGTTGTTTCTAAAACATCGCTCTCTGCAGACAGTAGTTTGGACTCCCTTGATGATATCTAGAGGAGAGTACTCTTTAAATGCTCCTACTAAATTGCTTTATGATATGTCGACACTATGAATGTGAGGGACTGTTATGTCTTCATGCAGCTACCCCCATCAGTTGACAGTATAACCTATTACCACATTCTTTTAATGTGTGATGTCACGTGTAGTTTTTTGCTGAGCCTTTTCAATGGACAGGGTAATTTCCAATATTTGTTTTTCAAATTATAATTTATCAATCAATCAATCAACCTTTATTGCATGATTACCAAAAAGCATTGCAACTATAAAACGAGATATCAAATATATCAAAATATATAGGTGCCGATTTCGATCCTGGAGAAACCGGGTACGAATCGTCGGACGGAGCGTTTTCTCCGTCCGACTCGTACCCGGGGAAAAGACCGTACAAACATGCAAGTACGATTCGTACGGAAACATAATTTCTGTACGATTCGTACAAAACACCGACCGACACAAAAATACATCCGAATGTGATCCAGGACAGCGCATACACGACATGCGGACGGAGTTAGGCAGCTTTTTACGTACCAGCAAGTACGATTCGTACCAACAGCACTCCGGACAGCAATATTTTTACGGCACCCAAAAAGTGCCGGAAAAGCTAAGTACGCCGCGAAGTGTAAGGAAAAGGGGGCCCGCTACGTGCCGAACACCCCCCCAGCCCCCCGTATGTACGCACTGGACCCCCAGCCCCCCACGGACAGACGTGCCGTACCCCCAGCCCCCCCGCGGATGTACGCGCCGTACCCCCAGCCTCCCGTGGATGTACGCGCCGGACTCCCAGCCCCCCGCGGACGGACGCGCTGTACCCCCACCCCACCCGTGTATGAACGGTGCGGACTCCCACCCGTGTATGTACGGAGCGTACTCCCACCCCCGAATGGGGGTGGGGGTACGGCACGTCCGTCCGCAGGGGGCTGGTGGTCCGGTGCGTACATCCGCGGGGGGCTGGGGGTGCGGCGTGTCTGTCCACGGGGGGCTGGGGGTCCGGCGCGTACATCTGCGGGGGGCTGGGGGTACGGCGCGTCCATCCGCAGGGGGCCGGGGGTCCGGCGCATACATACACGGGTGGGGTGGGGGTCCGGCGCGTCCGTCCGCGGGGGGCTGGGGGGGTGTTCAGCACGTATGCGGGCACATGTTTGGACGTCTCCATGGTTGCTATAGAGGTTCGCTCCGTACTGTGTTTTTACCATACGGTTGTGCATTCGGACGGACGGGACTGATCGTACTTGCGCGTTCGGACTTCGGTTTCCCGATCCGTACGTAAAACTGTCTGGGGACGTGTCGGATACTTTTTCCGACCCGAGGACGTGTCGGGGAATTTTCCCAATGCGATTCGTATGGAGTTTTTTACATACGAATCGTACTTGCCAGTTTGTACGGATGCGATTCGTACGGGGAATATTTTAAACGGATCGGAATCGGTACCATAATATGATAAGACCAAATTTTAAAATATGCTTTGATAAACCAGTGATAGCTGGCAACTAGTATAATTAAATTTTTTCAGAAACGTCCTTGTTCAAAAATCTTGAATAGACATTCTCATACCAAAATCACTGACACAGCTAAAATGTATAAACCTATCATGACAATAGACACTGCCTATGCTCATAGACATAATTTAACTTGCATATTGAAAGATGTTTAGAAGAAATTCTTAAACTTTGTTTAAGATAGGAGGATAGGAGGAGGGAGGTAAAAGTTAAAGCAACAAACCTAACTAAGGTACCTAAGTGGACTAAAGAAGAGATCGATCATCGAGCAGTAGGAAATCAAGACACATTAGCTTTAGATTGGCAACACAAAGGTAAATTTAGCTTGCAGACTGACAAGATTGAGTATGACATTCTATTTGTAAGAAACAGTGAATGCAACCACACATTTCAAGTTTGAGGAAATTGGAAATTAATTTCATGATGGAAATCATCATTCTTTTCATAGAGTTTATTTTATTTGCGGAATGTATACCTATTTCAAATTGCCCAAGAAATTGTATGGTACATGCTACTGAGGTGTAGTCTTCTCAAAGATTTATCATGTGGAACATTTCAATGATACCTTGTGGGAACAGAATTATATATCCAAGCAAGGAGCTAGTGTTGGTGAAATTGTTGGATATATTTGTGTTTAGAAAATTGTCCACTATAGTAGATAAGTTGGCTGCCTGTACAGCAGGAGCTTTGTTAGTTGTAGATACTGAAATGGCTGCTATTTGATCTAGGGTTTTGCAGAATAGGCTTGCATTAGACAACCTTCTTGCAAAGGAGTACGGAGTCTGTTGGATGCTAAAAGAACCAGCAATGCTTCACTTACATTCCTCACAAGAGTAAGGATTTGCAGAAGCATGTTAGGAATATTTCCGGTCTGAAGGGAAAGTTCAAAGAGTTAGTAGTGACAAGTGCTTGGGAAGCTATTGGGAGTGGATTTGCTTCAGTGAGGAAATGGTATGGAAACCTGGGAAGTGGAATTCGGGCAACATCTTGAAACCCCTTCAGATAATTATCCTTTGTGTGATATTCCTAGTAGCGAGTTTTAAGGGAACTAAGTGTAAGTGCATGGCAGGGGCCAAAAAAGTAAGATAGCGGATGTAGAGTTAGAGGAAAGTTAGTGTAGATACTATGATGAAATGTAACGTCTGGAGAAGTCTAGATGAAACATTATGAAAACTACAAGGTTTTAATTGGTTCATCTGATACGATCAATATTTTGATTGTGATGCTAAATTCGCCATCATCTGGAAATGCACAATTAAAGCTCCACTACTGAATGTCACAGAAGAGTGATTTACATGTATTAGCACAATATATTTACTGTTTACCTTAACCTTATTAATATAAAGTGAAGTTGCAACCATATTATTGGAGTGCATTTGCTGTAGAAAGTAAGGATTCACATAAGTATGTGCTCTTAAGTCTTCATTATAATGTTTGAAGCTGTAGTTCTCAATCACATTTATATTTGTGTATTTTGAGTAATATTGCTTTACGGAAATTGCATTTCTTATGCATTCATATATTAATGTTTGTATTTATTTTGTAATCCTATGTGCATATATAATCATGTGTCCTAGGTGTGCATTGACTGTAACACTAAGTTAGCTTAACCAAAGGTCTTAAGCATGTGGTCTTCAAAGTTTAACCTTCAGCATGGAGGTTTTGCTTGCACTGCAATGTTATTTCTTTTGCAGGTGAGTTCCCATGATCTCAGAGCTAGAGAAGTTCATATAGTGTGTTAGAGATAGTGTGGTCTGGGAGTAGAACTTTTGGCAAGAACTTGAGGCGCTAACCAACTAAGGGAAGACTACTATTCATGTCGTATGAGGAGCAGGGAGCCATCCAAGGTCGTCCTGCCCAACTGTTGGATGGGAAAATTGAGAGAAGTTGCTAATTTCTACTGTGAGAATGTGGAAAACTGCTGGAGTTGATGATGTGAAAATCTCAAATGTTCTGTGGGTTTCATTGGTGTTCACATTGTTAGTCCTGAGATTAGATACCCTTTGGATACGAAGAAGTACAGACCTATCTGTTCATATTTCCCTTGTGTGGCTTAATGCTATACATTGCCCTGATTTGGAGAACTTTTACTTAAGTCTCTACTATGTGGACACCTTCCTGCTTTCCCCGATTTAACTAGGTCTCCCTAGTTTTGCAGCTTTCGTTTAGGACGAGTTTAGGTGACTCTAGATTTATTCATGCATAGACAGGAGGATCGAAATCTGTACACTAATCATCAAATCCTTATTTCTTGTATTGCTGCAACTGAATTTCTTGAATGTCTTATGCTACTAAGGCTTTAATCATTCAAATAATCTTTATTCAATCATTTCCCAGATGATCACAGTAAACGTACATGGTTTAAAATACTCACGGATTAATATAAAATAGTCAAATAATTGCATTTTTTAAAATACAGCAATAAAAATAGAATGCATGCCATGCACAAAAGCCTTAAAATAGACCAATTCTAAAAACTTGAAATAATATAAAACAATACAGTCACAAGAGCCAGGACATAAGATATAAGTAGAATTGAGCATTTGTTGGTTAGAATCACATTGCCTTTCACACACATAAAATGCCCCTCTAAAAACGGCCAACAAAATAACAAGTATCTTGGGCACTTAGCTGCTGTAAGAAGAGCAAAGCAGCTTTGCACTTAGTAAATTTGTGCCTGCACAATAGAGGCAATAGAAATTTCCTGGCACAAGGAAGATAGAAATTGCAAAAGAAAACAAAGTGCAATAAGGTCTGGTTTGATTGCTCGCACACAGGAAAATACAAATATTATTTGAGGAGTATTTCCCTAAGAGGAAACACAACATCCAGCGTATCGTTCTTAACCTAAAACGAGTCAGTAATTTACATTCATACACATTCTGCACAAATAATAGGTATGGGGCAATCCCAGCTGTCATCTAAACTAAACAATAATGTCTTACTGACCTCTTCACTACTTTTTCGCACGCCCTAGAGGCGTGGCTGTGTGAAGAAAAGCATTCCTGGGTCCAGCTTTTATCTTTCTAGGTGATATTTTCCGTGTTCTCAAACAAGTGTGCGCAGCCCAGAGCCAAAAGTGTATCTCTATGATACATTAGCAATTGAATTTTCAATCCATGGTCACAAACGAGGCAATCTCCAACAACTGCACGGTTGAGCTCTGCTTCCTTGTTTGACCAAATGGAACACCAAAGGGCTACTGGAGCAGTACCAATACGTCCCTTAACATACAAAAGGCCTAATTTTTGGTGTAGGGGGAGGTGGGATGTTAAGGGAGAAACCCCCAACAGGTGACGTCAAAATCAATTTTACTCAACTGAAATGGCAGCAAAGTCCCTATAACCCCATACCCCCATGCCATACATCAAGGTTGGAAGGCATTTCCTTTTATACATTTCTATTAATGGGGTCAGTGGCTTTCTACAAATGCAAGCAGCAAGGGTGAAAATGGGGTTGACCCCACAAGAAAATCGGGTTAGTCTACTTCTAAATCACGAGGACCATGTCAAAGCATCATTGAAATCTAGCCCAAGATAGGGAAATAAGGGTATCCAGTCTATACCTAGTCTAATCTTTTCCCTTCGATTGATTGGGTAATAGTTTTGGTGTTCTTGGGACCCCACACAATGACGAACATTTTGGAATACTTTGTTTCCAAATCAAAACCCTTTAGGAATTTCACAACGTTACTGAGTAAAAACTTCATATAATTTGCCATTCTAGCAAGAAGCATTGTGTCATCCGCATATGATAAGGCACGCACAGCTTTATTTTCAACAAGCACTATGTCTCTCCAGCAACATCTAGTGTCCTCTCCAAATCATTAATATTCAATGAAAATAGGATGGGGGCAAGTACGCAGCCTTGGAGCACTCATCGATTTAATTTAAATGGAACAGTACACTCTCTGGCCTCACCAAACCTTACTGAGGCTATGAGATCCCGGTGTAGAAGTCTAAGGAATGACACCAGGTCTGCCTCTAGGCTCATGAGTTCAAGGATTACCTTCAATGTCAACCTATTTATGCAATCAAAGGCGCTTGATAGGTCCATAAATGCAAGATGGATTGGGATGCTCCTTGCATATTTATATCTGACCACGATCAGATGTAGGTTGAAACATTGCTCAATAGTTCCTAGGCCCTTCCGAAAACCATTTTGAACCCACAATATGATGTGATTTTCCCTTGTCCACAATAAAAGTCTATCTAGGATTACTCTACCAATAATTTTTGTTTTGGAGTCAATCGGAAATATTGGTTGGTAGCATCTATTGTCATTGGCATTGCCCTTTTTAAAGATGGGTACAACAATTGAAAGGCTCCTAGAGGATTTATCCCCTCACTGCAGACCCTATTTAAGACAGAAGGGAGTACCGGTGACTAGAATCCTAAGTCCATGGGCACTCCGGGCCCGATTCACAGAACTAACTTAAGGCAAAATCCTAAACTTACTACTTTTGGTATTCACAGAAGTTAGGATTTTGTCTTGGGTTTGTCTTAAGACAAACTTAAGACACACTTAAGACAAACTTAAGACAGAATTAAGACAGACTTAAGACAGACTTAAGACAAACTTAAGACAAACTTAAGACAAACTTAAGACAGACTTAAGTTAGGATTTTGTCTTAAGTTTGTCTTAAGTCTGTCTTAAGTCTGTTCTTAAGTTTGTCTTAAGTCTGTCTTAAGTTTGTCTTAAGTTTGTCTTAAGTCTGTCTTAAGTTTGTCTTAAGTGTGTCTTAAGTTTGTCTTAAGACAAACTTAAGACACAATCCTAACTTCTGTGAATACCAAAAGTAGTAAGTTTAGAATTTTTTCTTAAGTTAGTTCTGTGAATCGGCCCCTCCATCTGGGCCCGGCGCTATTTAACTTGCCTATCATTGACAGCTTCAAGAACTTCCTCCTCCCTAAAAGACAAGTTGCCACAAGGAGACTCTTTGGGCAGACACTCATCTATGGGCACAATTTCAGAACAATTCAAAATGAGAAGGGATCGAGCCACACCTCAGGAGTCATATGGACTGTAACTTTGCCTGGGGGCTGGGCTGTTGACAAGCCTGCCTGCACCGCCTTCCAGAATGCCTGAGAATCTTTATTTTGACCGCCTACTGTATCGCCTCCTGCCTCTCATCCTTGATAGCCAATTTTCTTTATTTCAATGCCATGGCATAATCTTTCCTACAGGCTGAGATTAAGATCTGATTTCTAGGGATTTGCTTTATGGCCTTGCATAGGTTATCACTCGCCACTCAGCATTCATTGTCGAACCACGACTTAGCTTGGCAGGAAGGTCTACCCTTAGACCTGGAAAGGAAGTCTTAACACAGAACATAAGCTTCCCAAAGCTTTTTAGGGCCATGTGTGGGCCTTGCACATTTAGTTGAAAGATGGTCACTAAATCCAAACTACTACCCACAATGTCGTTCATAACTAGTTTCATGTCCACATGGCGCCAAACCAGTCTCCAACCTGGAGCTTTGGGGGGCCACAAGCTGGAATGCTACAGGATTGTCGTCACTAAATGCTGATGTGCAAACCTCTCCCCCAGTAATGAGTGAGGAAAAACAATCAATTGTAGACCCAGGTCCCCTCCCGACATAAGTAGGTATGGTTGTAGTATCACTGAAGGAAACTACATTTTCTAGGTTGTAGGCTGCTAGTCAAGGGTAGAATAGGCGACCCCTAGAGTCCATGGTGTCAAGATCTACTTCCATAACGAGGGGGTCAAAAATTGCAGATGAAAAAGAAGGCAAAACGCCCAGTTTGCCAGTAAAATCACCTGCCAGTATAAGGTTATGGGGTCGGCCGTCCTGGGACTCCCTATCAGAAAAAGAGCGAACCAATAAGAACAGACCCTCAAAAAGTAATTTACAGACATTATTGTAAAAGTTCACTATGTAAATTCTAAGCTTGTTTGCCCAATTTACGCCCAGTTGGTGCGGGTGGTTGGATGGCTGCACCACACACAGTTTCCTGCTGAGAAGTCAATGGAACTGATCCTGCAAGTATAGGCTGAGACTGTGGTCCATTGTTGTGACTGCCCCTCATGTTTTCATTGGTGGCCAAATAATGATTAGCTAGAGTTGCAGAGATAACTGATGAACTAGTACCAACCATTAAATAGGTTGCTTCTCCTGGCTGTGGGCAGTGTCTTGTTTCCCAGCCTTGGAGAAGTTACCTAGAATGGTCTAAATAGCTGCAAGCAATCAAGAGCTGGGGGCAATGTAATTTCCAACAAATCACCTATCTGAGTGGACAGATTATTCCAGGGGTCAGCAGGCTCAGTGGGGTCATCCTTTTGGCTATTCCTTTGGCTACTCAACCTGTGTGCCTTTGTTGTTGTGTGCTCTACCTTATTTGTTTTTGGGCCTTTTTCCTGCATTTTACTGATGGACCAGCATCAGGACTTGGGGCACAGACTATAGACCTCCTACCACTGTTTTTCTCTCTCCCAACCTCTTCTGAATCAGGGCGTACGCGACCGCTAGCCAAGCCCCTTTCCAGTGCGATCTGGTCAACTGGTGCTGAAGTATGAGCCAAGTAGACTTGTGACTCAGCATGGCAGTGAGCTAAAGTATGAGTTGGGGAGTGCAGGGTCAGTAAGGCCATGGGTGAGGGGGCAGGGCCCTCCATTGTAAGGGAAAGGTGGCGCTCTGTTATTTTAATCTCATTAGAGACAAGATTCACTCACTGAGTCAGAAAGTTGTCAAGAGTGGTATGTGGCTCTACTTCAGGGCCCGATGTTGAGGCTGCAGTTGCAGTAGCCTTCCTCCTTTCCATATTATTGTTAATTGCTAACAAACCTTGTTCAACTCAGAATGTCAGGGTTTAGACACTTACCTCCTCCCCCAAGATTATGGATCCTGCTGTCACCACAGCCCACACAAGTTGAGTATTGGTTGGTTGTTGGTCCAGTATTCAGATTGACTAATGGAACACTTATACAGGAAACACAGCAATGAGGCGGTATACACAGTTATGAGCTTTTCTCAGGGACTCTGTGGCTCAGCGACAGCTCATCAACAACTCCTGCACTCACTTGCAAATAGAACGTAGATCGGTTTATCACAGTGCGATGCACCCTCTTCCTCTCTCCCACAAATAACAGTAAATCCTCCACTCCACTGCTCACTCCTTATCTCACCTCTCCTTCACTCGGTGTCACCCTGCTGCACACCCTAACTCACAATGAGCCGATCACAGTGAACGGGAGGCAGGGTCATGCAAGAGCTGAACCAGGTAGAGTGTTGTTGAAAATACCGCTCTCAGGAGGAACAATGGGCCCAGGCCAGCAGTGGGAGTCGATCCGCCCAGAAGATTTTTGCTATTTTACACCCACCTTCCTCCTTCCTGCTTCGACGTGCATGTGGCTGCATGGGCAGGCACCAGCAGGGCGTACTGAGACTTAGTTTTATTCGGCGTTTTGGCTTACCAATTGTGATTTCTTATCTTTACATTTTCCTGAGATTCATTTACATAAGTTTGGATTTGACCTTGTAAAAAACCCATTTCACCTTACACATTCCTTTCTGTTCCTCATTGTGTGGTTAAATGGGCTACACTGTGATTGAATTGTTAACTCTCTCTTACCTCGCAGGCAACTAAACAAGGTCTATCAACAGGTGAAAAGGCAAGAATAGTGCAGGGCTCAATCATATGTAACTTTTACTTTTTTGTTTATTTTCTCTTTTTATGGGAGGAAAATGGAAAGCTGAAGTTGTGAACAAGAGACCTACCATGTGAGAAAATATATGGACGAGAAAAAGAAGACTTGTTTACTTTTGAAAAAAATATAGAAAATGATTACTCTGTGGAAGGTGAGGTAAAAAACTCTTAATTGGAGAAATGATAATGTTTGTATTGCATTCTGGGTCATTTGTGATCTTGCACAAGCTTGTGCTGTGTACTATCTGGAAGAAATCCTGTGGAGGAAATGGTAGGCTAGCAAACTAGCTCACTATGAATATGGGGAGGGCTGTGGAATACTATTAGCCTGGAAAATTAAAGTGGAAAATGCAAAAAATATTTTTAAAGGAATTGAAATCAAAGAATCTGGTAAATGGTACGTAGATGATTCAGATATGTAGCAGACTGTCACAAAAAATTTCAGGAACTATATACAGATGATTTAGAAGTCTCTGAAGAACAAATTGGGACACTCTGCCAATACTCGAATCTGAATTAAAGGAGAGTCAAGTCAAGAGATAAGTTGTAGAAGAGGTGAGGGGGCAATTAGGGCATTAAAGAAAAGGAAAGCATCAGGCCCGGCGGTCTACGGAATAAGTTTTATGTGGTGTTAAAAGATGAACTAGCTCCGATATTAACTAGCTGAATAGTAGCTTTTTCTCTGAAGGCCATGCCTTGCCATGTTCCTCTGATGAAGCAACAATTAGTGTAATTTTAAAACCTAACAAAGATGCAAAATCCTGTGATTTGTACAGACTGATCTTGATACTGAATAGTGACTACACGATCTATATACACACTTGTTAGTGAAAAGATCGGAGAGGGTGATCGGGGGCCTACTGCATGAAGATCAAAAGGCTTCATTAAAGGAAGACAACTATGTCAGTTGGCATATGACTTGGTTGGTGCAATATATATGGCTACTAAATTGAAAATTCCATTAATGATACTAACATTTGATGCCACTAAGGCCTTTCACAGAGTGAGCTGGCTTTTCCTATATGGTGTGATATAACAGTACGACTGGGTGAATAATTCTCAAGGGCAATTGGATCAATTGATAAAGAGCTAATGGCAAGAACTGTAGGAAATGGGAAATGAACCAAGCTGATCCATAGAAGAGGGACGTGGCAATGGTGTCCGTTGTCACCCCTGATCTTTAATTTGTAGATGGAGCCTCTAGCAAATAGAATCAGAAAAAGCTGGGATATCAAACATTTCAAGCATAATGAATGGGTTCAAAAAAGTTGCACTATCTAAAGCTGGTATATACCCAACATCTCACAGGCTCTTTTTTAGCTAGTCTGCAAACTCTGAAGGAGTCTTGGAGGGTCTCCAGATATCTGGTGAACCAGCAAAAAATGTTTAAATACGTTAATGACGTGGAATACCATTATGATAGTTCTCTTGAAAAAAAGAAAATAAGGTATCTAGGTGTTCAGGTGGCACAGGAGCTGGACAACATGGCCAAAGTATATTTTGATAAGCTTATGATGGAGATTAATAAACGATTGAGATGGGTAGGTCTCCCCCTTAGGATACTAGGAAGGAGTCAAATGCTAACAATACTCCCGAAATTCACTTTCATTTTTAGTTTTATTCCATCAATGTTTAGAGCAAAGTGGTTCAGCAAACTAGAGGGCAAGATAAGCAGTTTTATTTGGTCGTCTAAGGGAGTGAGAATTCTTTGGACAAAACTTTGTGGAAATAAATCAGAAGGAGGTACAGCAGTTCCAGACTTCCAGTATTATTTTTGGGCTTTTCAGATAAAGAATATAATATTACTGTTAACTGGAGGCTTCCAGCAGATATTGCCCTTATCTCAAGCCTTGACAAAATATTTGCCTCAGGGAGTGATCATTTTCTATATAAATTAGGAAACCCTACGTTTTTCCAAAAGGTTCAATTGAAGACTCCGAGTGCTTCCTGTAAACTTTGGGCCAAGATTAGGCGGATGCTAGGGAAACCTTACTACAGTGACTGTGCCCTGATATGAAACTTATCTGGAAAACCAAAAAGTCTGATGAATATTCTTGCAAAACCTCTAAATGAAGCGTGTGTTCAAAGATAGAGGAAGATTATCGAGGGGGACCACCCAGCCCCCTGGGAAACTCTAACTCATATTATAGACAATAGGCTATCAAAATTAAAGTTCTGGCTAGTTGGGCACATGGGCTGGGTAATGATGGGGAAGGAAACATGAACTGTAAAGAAAAGTTACAAGGAAGCCCTCCCCAAAAAAGAGAGATGTCAAAATGGTACTGGATGTTGGTGCAAGATGCTGATGGAGTCTTTACTCTGCCGGATGAGACTTGGAGGAAGGACCTGCTGACATTGGAGCTAACACACTTATGCAAATATCTATGTCTACTCTCTGGACCTCAGTAAAATCTGCACCTCTCAGAAAAAATCATGTATTCACAGAACACAGGGAGTATTGGACCCCAAAGAAGTTATCAAGTCTAGGAGGTCGAGAGTGAAAGTTTTTCCTCAAATGTGGTCTGGAGAGGGCAGATAATGTCCACATGTTCTGGCAGTGTCTTATTATCCAACACTTCCTGGCAGGAAGTGGGTAAGGCTATGTCAGATATAATGGGAGGAGAAATTAAGGTAAGCTTTGCCCTGGTTATCTTAAGCATCTTAGAAGGTGACAGGCCCTTGCAAAAAAGTACAGAAAAAACAGACATCAATCTTATTCATATTCGTTTTTCTTGCACGAAGGAGAGATGCATTTATTTGAAAGGTTTTATAGAGCGCGAACAAAACCCTTGCGGGTATCAGAGCGTTTAACAGTCAAATAGAGTTTTTATACATAAATCACAGGGAAATTGTAACATCTATAAAGAAAAAACATAATGCAAGAACACAATGAACAAGTACAACGGGCCTCTATCCTCTTGAAACAGTGAAACAGTAAGATGGGATGTCCAAAACTTAGCTGGATCCTTGTCATAGTCCGGGTAGTGGTAACACTATAGCAGATCACAAGTCCTCAATGGACAGTACTCAAGTGAATTTAGCCATGAGAATTAATTTTACTTCCTTTTTGAAGGATGCAAAAGAGGTGTTAAGTCTGGTTTCAGGTGGTAGAGCATTCCAAATTCTTGGTGCCATCCCTGAGAAAGTACGGTTGTAAGTCTTTTTCTTGTTGAATCTCTGTGGTTTTAGAATTAGGTTTTCCGCACTTCTAGAGGATCTGAACCCTCCGGAGATTGTTAGCTTTTGTGATAGGTATCTGGGTGTATCGTGGTGTATGGCTTTGTGCGCCATGCATGCTATCTTCAAGTGAATACGAGCTTCCAGGGGGAGCCAATTCAGGGATTTGAGGTCCGGTGTGATGTGTGTATTTCTTTTAGAACCAGTGATGAGTCTCGCTGCAGCGTTGATTGTGGCTCTTAGTGGTGCAGTGGTTGCCTTGGGTAGGCTACAGAGAGAGATACTACCATACTCGACTCTGGGGATGACAAGTGCTTGAACTGCTTGCTTAAAGTCCTTGGTAGACAGGAAGGGTTTCAGCTTCCTCAGTGTTTTTATCTGGTAGTTAGCTCCCTTCGTAGTGTTGCTGATATGTTTTTGCATACTGAGGTTACAGTTGAGAGTTATTCCCAGAGATTTTGCTGAGTCAACAATGATTGATTGGACGTTGAGTGCCGTAAGGTGTTTTAACCATTCTTGCATTAAGGGGACTTGGGCGGGTAGAGCTATAAGCAAGAACTCGGTTTTTAAGGCATTTAGTTTGAGATGGTTTTTTGCCAGCCATAACTGGGTATTCCCCAGCGTTGTGTTGAGCAGTTTGATATCATCTAGGGTGTGGATCTTGACGTATAATTGAGTGTCGTCCGCGTACATGTGATATTGCACGTTAGAGGCTTGAAGAATTTCGGTGAGGGGTTCCATGAAGGGGTTGAACAAAGTCGGGGATAGAGCAGACCCTTGCGGTACTCCTAATGTTACTGGGACGGGTTTAGACATGGCGTTGTTGACCTTGAATTGTTGTGTTCGATTATGGACAAATGAGGTGAACAAGTTAAACACTGTACCTGATAGACCCATTCTGTGCTTCAGCAGGTCCAATAGATTCTCGTGTTTGACCGTATCAAATGCTGAGGATAGGTCCAGCAAGATGAGAAGGCATGCACCATTCTGATCCAGGATTTGTAACGCGTCATCAATTATGTGTGTCATGGCTGATTCTGTACTGTGACCTGCACGGAAGCCGGATTGGAATTTATTAAGCAGGTCAAACTGGTCGATATGCTTTGTCAGTTGGAGGAGTACACATTTTTCCAGAAGTTTGGCCAGTGTGGGGATATTGGAAATAGGCCGATAATTATTTAGATCCGTGGGGTCGGCCGAGGGCTTCTTAAGAATGGGTGAGACCTGGCCCACTTTGAGGGTGTCCAGAATGCAGCCTTGTTGAAGTGAACTGTTTATGATCTTAGTCCAGAGAGGAAGCAGAAGTGGGGTAAGGGTTTTAACCGCGTTAGCGGGTAGGGGGTCGGAGAAGTGATTGGCAGGGTTCAAGGCCCCAAGTATTTTACCAATGGCTTCTTCGGAGTATGTCGAAAAGGATGCCCAGTCGGCCTTATTTTTTAGGCTAGGCTGTGATGGGGGATGGTGCGGTGCCGTTGGCCTATTTGGGGGGGGTCGTCTTGTGCTGTCCCGTGTGTAGGATTAGATCATTCAGAAGGTCCGTCTTAATATTGTCTGTCTTCATGGTGAAGAAGGCGGAGAATTCTTCACAGTTGTGTTGCTGGCAATCTATGTGTTGTGGACGATGCGCAGGGTCCTTAGATTGGGATTTGATAAATTCAAAGAGTTTTTTGGGACGGTTTCTTGCCTGGTCTAGTTGGTGGCTAAAAAATTCTGCTTTAGTGCGCTTGATCTTTCTGAAATAAGCGTTTCTCTTTTTCCTTAGTGTATTTAGGTGATTTGCTGAGGGAGTTGACCTCCAGGTATGTTCCGTGGCTCGAAGAGAGCGTCTGTCTTCGTTGAGCATTCCATTGTACCAAGGCTTGGAGTCCTTAGTGGAGGGTCTCTTCAATTGCAAGGGGGGCTACCTCATTTATTATCCTGGTCATGGAATTAAGGTAGTGATTGGTGAGGATGGACTTCTGAGGATCCCATGGGGGGCAGAAGTAGGTTGTAACTGGAGGATGGAAAAGTAGTGGGGTTGATTTTTTTAATGTCTCTTTTCCAAATTTTCGGTCTTGTGGATTGCACAGAGATTGGTTTCGCTATTTTCTTGATAAAAAAGATGATGACGTGGTGGTCAGACCAGTCACATGGTTGGATAGAGTCTAGCTGAATGCAATCTCTTTTAGAGATTATTAGCTCCAAAATTGAGCCTTTGTCGTGTGTGGGGCTATTGCAGCTTTGGGTGAGGTCTAGGTCTTGTAAGAAATTTTTGAGGCTGTTGACCGCTGCATCCTTGTGGTCGTTCCAATGTAGATTGAAGTCGCCAAGGAATATTTGGGTATTTTGGCGCCCGGTATTTGTTGAAACCAGGTCCATGAAGTGTTCGGTGAAGGCCAGGTTGTCGCCTGGTGGATGATAAATCGTGTGTAGGGAGCATAGTGGTTTATCATTAATGGAGATGTTGAGGCAAATGTATTCGCAAGATGGAAATACCGGAGCAATTGTTCTGCTTACTGAGATATTGCTTCCGTGTATGCAAGCAATGCCTCCCCCTGTTTTATCAACCCTGTCTAGTCTTATGATATCATAGTTAGGGGGTACTAGTATGTCCATGATCGGAGAGGAGGATTCATTTAGCCAGGTTTCGGTAAGCAATGATAGGTCGGGTTCTTGAGTGAGGATGATGTCCGCTATTTCTGCTGCGTGTCTAGCAGCCGATCTACAATTTAAGAGGATGCATTTGAGGCGGGGGGAACGGAGGGACGATGTAGGTCCTTGGATGAGGGGGACTCTTTTTTGGTTGTTGTCGATGATGCCTCTACTGTTATGTTTGGTGGTTCTGTGTGGGTTGGGGTGGATAGTTGGGATGGTCATAGCAGAGGGCGTGATGGGGTTCGAAAGGGGGGGTGCATATGAGTGAAGTAGCGCTAGTAGGTCCCTCTCTGTCATCGAGTTGCTAATTCGTCGAGGGCGGGTAGAATTATTCATGAAAGGCACTGATTTCCAGTTAGGTAGGATCGAAGATGAGGTATTTGATGGCTGCATCAAGCGCCTGCTGGCTTTGGGATGACTTGTAGCTCCAGAGAGCCATGTATGTTTTGAAAACAGCTTGTTAAAAGCTTGTATTTCTACTTTGATTTGATGTAGTGTGATCATGATCTCATCTAATCTGGGGTCTGGAATGATTAGGAGAGGGGTTGTAGGCTGAGATGTGTCAATAGTTGGGAGGATTGTGAGTTGATCGGGTTCCTGGTCTGGTGAAGAAATGGGTGCCGTGGGAGGGGGTGCCGTGGGTGCGGATGGTTGGTTGGGGGATGTGTAGGGTGGGACTGTTGTCGTGAGTAGCTGGGATGGGGGTATATGAGGTGTCCTTGGGGCCAGAAGGGGCTCCGGTGGTGGTGTATCATCCGTGCGGTGCTGGGACGTCTTCTTGTGTTCTGCCAACTGAACTGTGTGTGGTAGGGTGGGCTGCGGGCTATGAGTGCAAGGCGTCTTGGTGGTTAGTGGCGCTGGAGTGGCGGGAATTTTCGGTGTGGCGGGGAGGGTGATGGCAATCGGTGCCGCTGTGTACGAGTATAAGGGGGATTGGTTATCTGTTGGCTCATACAAGTGCTGTCACTGTAGTGTTGGTTTGGAGTATTGCAAGAGGGTCAGGCAATATGGTTGTTACCTTAGAAACTAAGGTGCCTGACGGTTGGTGTACTGACGGAACCCGGTTGTGGTGCAAGCTTGGAAGGATAATGTGCTGCGTGTTGTAAACAGAAGTAATCTGGTTGGTGGTTGCATCTAAATCAGGTGGGGGGAGTGGAGGGGCTGGTTCTGGGGCAGGGCTGTCACTGGGGAGAGGTGCTGGGGTAACTTGTATGGAGTTGGTGAGTGTGGCCTGGTTGCCAGTTTGGTAGTTCGAAACTTGATCTTTAATGATGGGGAAGATGCTATCCAGGAGGTTTAAATTACGGTCAATGGATTGCATGAGGATGGTCCCGTTGTTGTAAATGGTAATGGTTGCTGTTGCGTGAAAGAACTGGGAGGGGGAGATGTAAATAACTAGGCCGTGTGCTGATTTCCTAGTGGCCGCAATCGTAAATAAGGAAAGGACGGCTTTCCTCCATTGCGCTCTTCGTTTCGTATGAAAGATGATATCGGTAGTAGTGTGCGCGTTGCGTGGTGAGAAGTAAGGATCAGCGATAGGCGTTTCAGGATGTATTTTTATGAGATTGTGTTTAAAGCGTTTGGCTGCTTTTTTAGATAAGTTGGGAGGGTAAATGATGGTGTGGGTATGAGTGCCTGTGAATTCCATGGTGGGAGGGAAATAATAGGACGATAAGGGTCTCGCAAAGTGTATAGGGCTTGGGTTGTTATATAAGGTTGGATTGTGGAGGAGGGTGGCTGTGTTAAAGGGGGGTAAACCACTGTGGTGGAATGTAGAGTTGGGTCTGGGTGGGGAGAAAGAGTGGATTCTATGGAATCTGATGGCTATCTGAGCTGACCTGAGTCGCACTGTGACCGCTGGGTAAAGGCAGCTAGCTTAGTATAAAAAAAAATGCATGAAATGGGTGTCACCTGCACCTCTGGCTTTTATGGATTAGGCAAAATCAACTCAGGAAGTCAGCAGGCTTGATTACTGTTGCCACTCTGGCAAAAGGGCAAAGATGTGGGAACCTTTGGAGAATTAGTATAAGGGACTGTCTAGGTAAATATATTACTCATAGTGACTGTGACTCTGCTGTCCAATGATTACGATCTAAAAACCAACTAGTGAGGAGCATCAGGGTCAATACGAATCTCTTATAAAATGTTGGATGAGGTTCTGGACCAGAAAGAGGGAACTCTTATGCTCTGTAGTGATTCTTTGCCTGATCTCCTTATCTTTTGTCACAAATGAGGACCAAACAAAAAAGCTTGTGCTGTGTAGGTCTACTTCTCTCTGAGAAAATAATTATCTGCTCATGTAAGCAGCAAAAGTGAAATTTGTTAAGACAAGCAGGATAATTGTCTTGTTCAGCAGTGAGTCCCTGAGCAGGCACAGTGCATCCAGGTTGAAAAGATGTGAAAGCACATGCAGAGCTCTGTAGTTCAGCAGCACAAGCTAATCCTGTCCAAGCTAGCCTTTGTGAATTCCTTTTAAAAAACTGTATGCATGAGAAACATTACTAAAACTTTTTTGCTAGCTGGCCTCAAAACAAAAAACTGCCATTTAAATACTTTTTGCCAGGATGAGGTGGTTCAGCTACACCAGGATGCTCATGATAATATGATGAAGACATTCTAAATTAGTAAAGCTGCTTGTTTTATTTGTTTTACAATTCTGGATATCGTTTGTTAATGACGTTGTTGTAGTTTTTGTAATGTTAAATTGCTTTTTTTAATAAAAGAGTTTAAAGTTAATACTAATTTGTTTGCTTAGTAGTTATAGATTTGAAAATTATTACAGCTTT
Organism: Triturus cristatus; assembly: GCF_964204655.1. Classification (NCBI taxonomy): domain Eukaryota; kingdom Metazoa; phylum Chordata; class Amphibia; order Caudata; family Salamandridae; genus Triturus; species Triturus cristatus. The sequence goes on along the minus strand of NC_140587.1, from coordinate 84,175,617 downwards.
GTAATGTTGACTAGAGGAAATATGGTGGCCGGCTGGGGGGCTGTTCGGGAGCGACCCTGGGGCAAAGTCTGAATATATATTAAAATATGTTGCTCAACTTACTTGTGGGGTGCTGAAGGGGAAGATCTCCCCTCTTTGTCCTGGACAATGTTAGTGAGGTGCTGTTTGGTTGGCCGATGGTGGCGCAGGAAAGGCCGCGTTGTTGCATTGAGGCTGCTCAGCTTCTGCGGCACCATGCTGCTCAGTGCATTCTCCTGCTGAGAGGCTGTGATGTTGTCATCGGCGGTAGCATTAGCAGAGTCCGCACATGCCGAGGAGATGAAGGACAGGCGCTGCACCGGCGGGAGTCTGGAGAGAGCTCTGCTATGTCTAGTATCAGCAGGATTAGCGGTGGAGGACACTATGTCCGCAAGCATGCCCTTATGGATTCTGAGCCCACTGGGACTGAGGGTAAGTTTATTGCAGTAACATGCTCCCAGTCTGATAGCAATGTAGATAGACAGGTGTGCCAAAAGAATAAGCACAGGGAGCAGAAGCATTCAGTGTGGAGAAGAGCAGGCAGGGTGGGGGAATAGCAGGAGGGCACCACCAGATATCCATTAAGGTCTCATAACTCCTTGTGGGCAGTGAGTGAGGATATTTTGGAGACTGAAAAAATCAATTCTCCCTACCAGTGAAGGTGCTAACTAAACATATAAGGACTCAAATCAATGAGTGTCTGGTTAAACATTCTGCCAGTAAGTCTGTATCAACCAGAGCTGAAATTACTGCTAAATTGAAAGAGAAGCAGGATTTTTCAGCCATCAAACTTAAAACAATTACCCCCTCGCTAAAATTCTACTTTAAGGTAAGATTAGACCTAAGGAAAAAAGAGTGTGAGGAGGGAAGCAGGGAGTGAAGTGGGGGTAGCTTGGCCCCGAAGAATCATTTGAACAGGGTAGGGACAATAGATGTGGATGAGGGCGGTCAAGGTGGGGTTTCAGTACATCTGACAGTTCCTGCGAAAAATTATTTTTCCTGTTTAAAAGTAGAGGAAATAAACGTTGATATAGGAGGTGTTGTGGCTGAACAAAGCAATATATCAGGCAGGGGTACACTACCTGGAGAGTCTGGTAGTTGTTGTTCTATGGGGTCGGACTAAGTGTGGGGAATGTAAGGTCAAGAGCATAGGAAATTAAAAAACATTTCTTGATTCCAGAGTCAAATCAAAGGGAGATCCAGGTGACCTGCTCTAATCTGGAGGCAAAGATTGAGAGTCTAACACAACGTGCACAAGATTTATAATGTGGGATACAAGGATTCAAGAAAACACTCAAGAAGCAGCACTCTTAAAACAAAGAGAGAAGATGTTGACTGACAAATTAGAAATGTTGGAGAACAACATCAGGAGGAATAACAGTAGAATCTTGGGGGTTGCTGAAGGTGCAGAAGGGACTGATATTAAACCTTTTGTAATAAAACTGCTGAGAAGTGTTTTTCCATAGGAAGAGTGTTTTGTCAACCTTAAGGAAGAAATACAGAGTGTGCATAAAGACCCCTTTAAATTGCACCCAGAGTGTAAAAAGCCCCCATAAGATGGTGGTGAATTTTTTATCCTATACTGTTAAAGAGAAACTGTTAAGCTTGGCTCTGACGGAAAAAACACTGCAAACATTGGGGGTCACCTTTAGGATAAGATCGGATATCTCCAGGGGGACCGCAGAAAGGCAGTGGGAGTTGAGAAACAGAATGGGAGAACTGAAGGGGCTGGGGGCCAATGTTCAATTAAGGTTTCCCACCATCCTGAAGGTGATGTGGCAAACTAAAATGCACAATTTTTCTGATGCTGAAAATGTAGATAACTTTATAATACAGGCAAAGGGAGGGAACTTTGGAAAAATAAATGAGCAAGGAAAACGAGATATCATCATTCCCTCAGGGGTTAGCTGGAAAATGCTATGGATAGGCCTAGTTGCAGGGTGAGGAAGATTCCCAGTGGAGGAGCACATGGGGTGGGGGGCAGTGGGAAAAAATTATAAAAGGTTTGGGTCCTCAAGTCAGCATAGTAGAGCAGCACCAAACTGAAGCAGCCTTCCTAAAAGGAAAAAAAGAAAAAAAAAACTGAGCACAGGGGGTGAAGGATGACTGGTCCTTGAAATAATATGCTGGGATGTAAATGGGCTGAGGAACAAAAAGAGGCAGCAAACCATCCTGCAATATTTAAGTAAAACTAAATCGCAAATAATTATGCTGCAAGCAACTCACATTAGGAATCAGGAATGTAAAGATATTTAATCAAAACAAAAGTGGGTGGAAAACTAGTTGCCACTGACCAATCGCATCGCACTAAAGGTATAGCGCTTATATTTAAAGTAAAACCAGTGTGGAGTTGGTTTGGTATAAAATGGATGAGGGGGGACGCTGGATTAAAGTGGAGGTTAATATACATCAGAATCTATCTACGTTAGTGAGTTATTATGGCTCAAGTATAGGCGATGCTTCAGATCTGGAATATATGTTTTCCACTTTGGTCGATTGTAATGCACCCATGATTTTAGGGAGGAGGTTTAATATTCTTTTAGATAACAATCTGGACAGATCCTCTGTACGAATACAGATTAATTCCCCAAAAACTACAGCACATCTGGTGGATATGCTTGAAAATTACAACCTATGTGAGGTTTTTTGCAGAGCAAAAAGAATAGTCTCTACTTTGTACTATACTTTCTCTTCATGGACAAGAAAGAAGTGGAGAAAGTGGTGGGGATAGAGCGTCTCCTCATCCATCTCTCAGATCATGCAGCTCTACTCTTAAAAATGAAACTTAAGTACACGCGGGGGGCAGGGAGGTGGACAATTAACAGAAGGATTCTACTTCTGGAAAAGACGGTTGCAAAACTGGCATATAGTTCAGAAGAGTTCTTTTTCTGTAATATGTTATTGGTTCCCCTGCATGTACTATGGGATGCATACAAAGCCTTCTTAAAAGATTATCGGTAAACTGGGCAAGGCAAAAGAAAGTGGAATTTTCTAGACTGGAGGAAGGGATGGAGGAAGAGATGGTGAAATTAGAAAAGGTGCCAAACAGTGAGGCATTGAGTAAGGAGGAAAGACAGGAGAAAGCTGCAACACTTGAGGAACTGCAAATAAAATTCAGAGTTAAGACAGAAGAGAAGCTTCGGCAACAGTGGGAAGTTAGTAGAGCTAGAGATATAGTTCAAGGGGGTGCTGTGGAAAATTGCTGTCTTGGAATGCAAAGCTGGAAAGTAATCAAAACTATGTTAGGAAGATCAAATTTGATGATTCAGGACATTTAACAGAAGAAAGCAGCATGATGAGATAGGTTTTTAATGGATCCTTTCAGGAACTATATACTGATGATTAGGCAACAAACTGAGTAGACATAGATGTTTGGCTTCAAAAGAAGCATCTTCCTAAACTGTCTCAGGAACAGCAAGGTTACTTATGTCAGGATATAACTGGTAGCGAAATATTGGCAGCAATTAAAAAAACAGAAAAAGTCAAGGCGGCGGGTCCCGACATGATTCCTAGTGAGCTCTACTCCACAATTGTGAATGAGATTATCCCAGTTTGGATTAAACCATTTAATTTCATTTTGGTAGAAGGCATGCCAATATCTGAATCGTGAAACAAATAAGTCATAACGTTAATCCCGAAGCCAGGTAAGAATCCTCTCCAATGCCAATTGTTTCATCTGATTTCCCTACTCAAAGGCGACTATAAAGTATTTACTAGTATCCTGGCAGCCTGTATGAATAAGGTAGTGGTACATTTAATATATGAGGCCCAAAAAGCCTTTCTACGTGGGAGAAATTTGAGAGAGCTGAATTATGCGTTGATTGGCACAATGGATTTAGCCTTAACCAATGGTGCCCCCCTTGAGGTTGTGACTGTGAATGCCACTGAGGCATTTGACTGGGTTAATTAGAGCTATCTTATGGCAGTTTTAGACCATTTTGGTATGGGTAAATCTTTGATAGACACATAGAGAAGATTTATAGAACTCCTACCGTCCAACTCTTGGAGAATGAGAGCCTGTCATCTCCAGTGAGGATAGAAAGGGGGACAAGACAAGGGTGCCCTCTTTCAACTATTCTTTTTGATCTCTATATCAAGCTGTTTGCTCTGCTAGGTTTGAAAATCCTATCCCCGTAATGCACTGTTTTATGCTATAATTAGGTTAGCAATATGTGGCTAAATAGACACCATTTGTATTTACGTTATGCAACCCACTGAGTTATTTATTTATTTAATTTAGTTATTTAAGTATTTATATAGTGCACATCTACCTGAGGGCGTCAATTCGCTTAAAGAATCGCCACATAGTTTAAACTGAATGTCATATTTCCAGTCCTTACACAAGGTTACAGAGTAAAGAGCCATGTCTTTAAACCCTTCCTGAAGGATAGCAGATCAGAGGCATTTCTCAAATCAAATGGTAGCTTATTCCACCATCTTGTAGTAATGCTGAAGAAACTTTTTTCACTCCATCTCTGAAGACGGAACATAGGCTCGGCAATTAACTTTAGTGAGGTCGACCGAAGTGTTTGTCCAGGAATATGCCATTTGAAGCACTTTGTCAGGTAGCTGGGACCTGAATTTTGTAATGCTTTAAAGGCAATGCATAAGGCCCTAAAACGTATGCGCTTCTCCATAGGTAACCAGTGTAGAGTGTTGAGGGCATGTTTAGCTGATGTATGTTTGGCTAATCCAAAAAGCAGTCGTGCGGCGGAGTTCTGAAGTACCTGTAGCTTAGCTAGAGCCGATTTGTTCACTCCGACCAGAAGCCCATTGCAGTAATCGAGTTTTGATAACACCAAGGCTGACACCACTGTTTTCTGTAGGTTTGTTGGGATGAAATTGAGCACTTCCTTAGGATTTTCAAGGTGTAATAAATAGATGTAGTAAGCATTTTTATATGCTGGGAGAAGGAGAGGGTGGGGTCCATAATGACTCCAAGATTTTTAGCTGTGGTGGCGGGGACAGGGACAGCTTCCAATTCTAATGGCCACCAGTCTGATGACCAGAATGTTGTATCCTTGCCGAAAAGTAAAACCTCTGTTTTATTTGAGTTTAACTTAAGGCAGTTGTCCGCCATCCATCCATAGTTATCCCTGTGGTGTGCAAGCTTTCGTTAGCCAGTGTGACTCCATTTTGTATTTGTAACCCTTATTAGACTGCTTAGGCTGTGCCCCAACTAGGCCTCATTATTCATTGCTTGCCTCAGCAGAACACTCAACACAGAAAGTAGCTGTCACATTGATCACAGGGACAGGCATGGCTTTGTCTTCAGTGATATTGCGCTCCTGGAAACATTTAAAGTACTCAGTGACCTAGCATTTCATTTCGTAACCAAGTGACATTCTTGTTAGCCTCAAACATATTCATGCAAGCATCTGGGTCCAGGGTACCCTCCTTGCCATATGCCCCAGGTGTTTATCCTTGATGTATCACTATATACTCTAACATGGCTTCATAATCAGCCTGTACCATTCTCATCGCATCAGCATAGTAGTGCATGTATACCATAGAGAGCAGATGAAACCAGGCTTCACAGCTACCCAAATATGACAAGGGCAATGACACTAGCAAGTCATTTTTGTGCATAACTGAGGGAAGTAACCAACACACCCTACAATTTGTGGCATAAGTAGTGCTGTGCACCTGATGAAGCATTTGAAAAAAGGCATGTTGGGCATAAGTCTGTCTATTTCTCTCTTTATGCGGGCCAATGTAACAAACGAATGCTCAGCTGGGGCCGGGGTAGTCCCTATCAAAGTGTACATGGGATGTTGTTCCTCTAAGTACCAGACTACCCCAATTAGTGCCATTGTTACCAGGAGAAGGAACACTACCACCACTACCCTACTCCCAGTAGTCCAACTAGACCACACAGGGCCATTCTACTGCAGTGGAGGGGCCACTAAGTGTTGCTCCTCCCTCATGACTGCACGACCAAATGGGTATATAAGAAGTACTTTAAGAATTTGGAGCCACACAAATACACGCGGCCAGAGGGGTACTCTTCACCCAGTGTCCTTCAGAGCCTCATTGGTAGACTCGTATTATTCATCAATGACGGTGCTATGAAGCATTCCCACAGGGGAGATGCGCCATCGCAGCCCTTGCTGGAAAACAAATCATCTTCTTTCAGGATAGGGCACCCTCCTTCTTGGAAAAATACCCTCAACGATCCTGTCCAGTGTCCAGGGCAGTGCACCAGTGCTGTTCACTCTATTCTAAAACAGGCACTCCTAGACTGTCCTACTGGTAGACTGCCCTTCAGTCGGGGTCGCAAATTGTGCCTGGCAGCTCCAGTCACTTCTTCATTGACAAAAAGGGGAAGGAATTCAGGCTCTGCAGGGCATTGAGACTCAGGTGTCTGTGTACCAGAAGCAGGAGTATCCGGGGCAGCCCTTATCTCTGGGGAGACCGCCTCAAATAGGGCCGCGCCGCTTTCCTCTTTTGTCTGCGCCCACCTCTATCGGGCATCAGAGAAAGGAATGAAGTGGGGCATTCGCTCCCCTTCCTGGTTAGCAATGCCTTCAAGGACCCATTTATCCTATTGAGGTGGTAGAGGTACCTTCTTCACATGCGATGCATGCACTCAGTTCTGGCCTTCTAGCTTTATGGCACATACCACCTCAGCTCCAAACAGTTCTTCCGCAGGAAATTCTTTACCATCACAAAACGTCTGGGTTGTAGCTGGTGCCCGGGCCCCTCTGGTGCTGGTTGCAGTGTGTCATGAATCTGTTGGTGAACAGAACGGAGATCTTTAGACAATTCATGCAAATAATCTATCAACATGGGGTACTCTATCTCGGAGATGCGCTTGGGTCTTGGGACGCCCCAAACGTTGGCAAGGCACCCAAAGACCATCTCGTATGGGGACAACCCTGTTCTAAAATGTGCTGTCACTCTAGTAGACAGCAAAGCCAGGGGTAATGCATCTGGCAATCGCAATCCTGTACTTTCTTGAATTTCTTTTAGCTTCAGTTTGAGAGTACCATTGTACTTCTCAGCCAGGCCTGCTGACTGGGGTGGTTCGCTGCATGAAACTTCTGCTTAAGATGCAAGCCCTTGCATACCAAGTCAATGACTTTTGAGTTGAAATGACTTCCGTTGTCACTCCAAATCACACGTGGCAATCTGTAGCTCGGGAAAAACCATTTTAAGAGGGCCTTCGCCACCGCCATGGCCGTCTTCTCTTTATTAGGGTAAGCCTCAATCCATTTACTGATTCCACAAATTACCACTAGCACATACTTAAAGTTGTTAACTCGTTCCATTTCGATGAAATCCATCTGGAGGACCTCGAAAGGAAAGGAAGGCGGTGCAAAGTTACCTGCAGGTGTAGGGGTGCACTTCCCAGGATTATGTTTCAGACAGATAATACAGTGCTTTACTAGGTGTGTGGCTACCTTAGACATGTTATCATTCTGCCATACTGGGTCTAGTAGCTTACATATTCCTTTGGCACTAATGTGTGCTGGGCCGTGGGCCATAGTAACAACAGGGAGAACATAGACATTGGGCAACAACCACTTTTGTTTCCCTGACAAGTCAGTCCAACACCCATCCTCGTCCAGACATCCTGTCTTCTCTTCCCACATTGCCAGTTCATCTACAGTCACCTTCCTCTGTATCTCTCTGACATTTTCCAATGTGTCCTCGAACATTCCATTGTGTGGGACCCACCTAGCGGGACCTGCCACCAACATCTTGGTCATCTTCGATCTGGCTGTCTCCTTAGCTGTCTGATCTGCAAACGCATTTCCTCTCCCACCATCCTCTATGATGGCTTTGTGGGCACTATATTTTATTATTGCCAGCTAATCAATGCTGATTACAGTCTTAAGTATTAATAGACCATGCTTTATTTTCTGCCCATGCGAGGTGAAGAACCCTCTCTCTGCCCAGAGGCGCCCGAAATCATGTGCCACCCCAAAAGCGTACTGACTGTCAGTGTAGACATTAACAGCCAGTCCCTCACTCAGCTCACAAGCCCTAAGGAGGGCAACCAACTCTGCAGCTTGGGCCGATTGGTATGGGATAAGGGAGGTCTCAGCTACAGTGTGTAATGTTGTGATTGCATAAGCTGCAGTGGTGGTGCCATCTTGTAATTGGAAACCAGCGCCATCGACATATAGTTCCCCTTGGGGTTCAGATAAGGGAACGCCAGTCAGGTCTACCCGTCCTTTTGTTTCTTCCTCAGTCCGAAATAAACAATCATGGACATCAATGTCCTTTTCGTCCGAAAGGAGGGGTAGTAACGTGGCTGGGTTCAGAGTGGCACATCGTTTGATGGTAATGTGCGGGGAAAATAATGTTAGCTCATATTCAGTGAGAGGCGCACTAGTAAGGTGCTGTGTCTTTGTCTTGTTCAAAAGTGTGTCCACAGCATGGGGTACCATTCCTGTGAGATCAGTGTCAAGGACGAGCCCTGACGATTGTCTGATAGAAACTGCCACCGCTGCGGCAGCTCTCAGACAACTCTGGAGAGCTCTGGCGACATTATCAAGCATAGCAGAGAAATAAGTCCAAGGTCTCTGCTTACCACGAAACCCTGTGTTAGGACGGAAAGCGCGCAACCATCCGCCTCATGTACATAGAGCACAAAAGGCTTCTGGTAATCAGGGGTACCAAGCACAGGAGCAGAGCAAAGCGCAACCTTAAATTGCTCAAAAGCTTGCTGACATGCAGGTGTCCAAGGCAAGGGTTCATGCACATCCTTGGTGATTAGGTAAAGAAGGGGTTTTGTTAGTAGGGAGTAATTAGGGATCTAGTGCTGACAATACGATGTTATCCCAATGAACGCGCGTACCTCGCGTTGGGTCTTAGGAATAGAAGCTATGCATTCAGGTGTTAGTCTGCGACCTTCCTTCGACAGTAGGTGATCTAAGTAGGGGACCTCAATATTGAAATTTGGAGTGCCAAATGCAACAATAATATAACCGTGGCCTCTTTACAACCATCTTCAGTGTCCGGGGCCACAAGGAGGTTGTCAACGTATTGCAATAGCACATTACCTGGGGGAAGCGTCAAAGAATCCAATTGGGCTTTCGAGGCTTGGCTATAGATACTAGGACTATTAGCCTTATGGAGCACTGCAGAATCTAAAGCTTCTGCCGGCTATTGAGAATCCAAACAGATGTCTACTATCTGTATGGATTGGGATGCTGAAAAAGGCGCTCTTTAAATTGAATACGGAAAATAATTTTGCTGACGGGGGAATCATTGTCAAAATTGCAGTAATATCCGGAACCACAGGGTATTGGGGAACCACTATTTTGTTCACCGCTCTAAGGTCAATTACAAAGCGGTAAACATCAGGGTGGGCATTAGAAGAATCCAAAGGTGTCTTTTTAAGAATAGGAAGGATAGGGCTATTACACACATTCACCATTGACTTCTCAACCACACCAGACCTAATCAAATCCTGTATTATCAGCAATAGGGCCTTTTCTCCTGCTTGGGATATATTGTATGGGGAATCTGTGGCAACACAGCATTGTCCTTATTCTGTATAGAGACTGGTCAGATCTGGATTAACCCCACATCTGTTTCTCCTGTAGCCCTCAGTGCACGTGGCACATCTTTAAACTCAGTGGGAAGGGGGACATCTTTTGCAAGGTATTGCTTGGTACGGGCTACCTGTGGACCAACAGTCATATAAACACAGTCTGGGGAACAAAAAATTGTCGCATGTAGCCTTTTTACCAAATCCAATCCTAGCAAAGTCTGCCCACAGTTTGACATCAGTAAAAATGGTGAGTCAACCGTAATAGGACCAATAGTCAAAGCAAGAGGTTTGGAAATGGGGCTAGCCACCAGCACGCCTGAAAAAACCTACCAAAACATTGTTTTGGCAAGACAGAGCTGCCCCCAGGACCAGTGAATGGAAAACAGAGCTATTCATAGCCCCTGTATCAACTAAGAATTTCTCTGTCATACCCTGTAAATCATCAGTGAAATAGGGTCCGCGCTGATCTACAGGCACCTGAACTGGTCCCTCACCCTGTTCCTGGCTGTCCTAGCTGTGAGACAACCCCATCACCTCGTCCATGTCATAATCATCATGGCAGTACTGTCGGCTTCTGGGGGTCGTCAAAATAGTTCCCGCACTGCCTATTGTGTGACACATTCTCTGACTGCATTCCCCTTCGGCCTCCTCCTACCCGTCCACGTCCTTGAAACCCTCGACCTCTCGAGCCTCACCTTTCTACAGCAACTCCTGACACATGTTCCGCCAATGTCCCTCCTGCTTACAGTATGCACATTGATTGAGCCCAAGGGGCACACTTGAAGCACCACCCGCTAGACCGAGGTGGTCATGGGGCCGAATCCGAACCTATTCCTCTTCCACTTCCACTTACCCTCGCAACTTGCTGCATCAATACCCTCGTCTTCAAATCCTTTGACTTGTTCTCTACTTTTTCCTTGTCCTCATTCTCTCTATGAGGCATATTTTCAAGCCGGCGATAATTTTGCGGCCGTTTTTGGCCGAAAAGCCGCGATAATTTTAGCGCCTAATTAGCAAGGCCACGCTAGCGTGTGAAACCTTGCTTTAGCGTCAGGATTCCTAACGCCCAGCTTTACATCTCTAATGAGATGCAAAGTGGGCGTTCCTGACCTAACATGACAGAAGAAATGTCGCTAAGCGACATTTATCCTATCATCAAGCCCCACGCTATGAAGCATAGCGTCCGGAAAAGTAGCGATAACCCCTGTTATCGCTACTTTTCTTATGCCTGCTTCAGGACTGACTTAGCCATGATATCCTATGGAAGGTGGATATCATGGCTAAGTTTGTGAGTCCCTATCAGCAAGCTAACGCCACACTACGTGAGATTGTCGCTGGGTTTCCAGCGATAATCTCACGTTAGGCAGTTAGCATGAGGATTTTTATCGCTGAGGAGATAAGCGTTGCTAATGGCACGCTATCTCAGCAATAAAAATCCACATTACCCGGCGATAATTATCCTCATGCTAAGAGCGCTGAGCGATAATTATCGCCGGTTGTTGCTGATATGCCCCTATGTTTGTAGTACTTTTCCATACTCAATATCACTGAGGTCGTCCAGGTGCTTTCAAAGCTTGCAACCTGGTTGCAACCTCGGGAAGCAAATTAGTGACAAATTTGTTAACAAACAAGCGAACACCACCCTCCTGTGACAGATCCTGACCAATAAAGTCTAAAAACACCCCTTCAAATCTGGTAAAGAAGTCCGACACACTTTCATCCCTCTTCTGACGACACGCAGTCAACTTATCCCAGTCCACTCTCTTTGACGGGATAAGTGAGTGCATGTAAGTTAGAATATGCCCCGGCAAAGCTAGAAGCTCCACTTTCGGCTTGTCGCTGGGCTTACGCTCCTTATCCTAAGCCTTGATCTCATCCCATGTACCACCCAACTCCAGTGCATGATCCTGTGTATGGACCTGTCTCCATATATCTACCGGTACCAGCAAGCTGAAAAATAACTCTATATCAGCTAAGTTGATCACTGTGCAGGAGGCCGCTTCCGTCAATTCTTTATAATATGCAGTAGGGTTTTTCGGGGGTCCAGCAGCTAGCTCTTTAGGGATAGGACCTCACTCCTCTTCCAAAGAGTGTAGATCCACTGTTCCTGAAACCGAGCATCAACTCGTGGTCTAATTACAGTATCTGTGGAGTTGCGCAGTTCTGGTATTTCCGGGTGATAAATGGGATGGACTTCCCTCATCGGATGCTGTGTCCCTATCGTCGGAACCTTTTGGAGCAATCTGCCTCAGTAACCCATTAATGTTGTTACATTTTAAAAAACCTCATTGGGAGCCATATCTGTAGCATATACTCTGTCCCGTATGTCATAAATAATCTGCATCGCAACACCCTGAAAACACTGCTCCCACAGCCCTATCAGAGTGGCCAACATTTGCTTAAGGGAATGCTGCTGTATAAGGGGATCATAATCTTTCATCACACTCCTCACATCTTCCACACTATAGATCGGGTTCCATGCCCACTGAGCCGCCTGATTCACCACTATTCGCATTTCTTTCTCACCCACAGCAGAACGCACTAACACTTTCTCCATGCGATCTCACGCTGCTGCCCAATTTGCTCCATGTATCCCACGCACAGGCGTTTTGACATTCAACAGTGTTTGTGGTGTCACACTCACTGGGGAAATAGCAGATGCAGAAACAGGTACCATCATGTAGGGAGACATGGTTGTAGGGGTGAAAGGGTGAGTAACAGTCGAGATAGAGCCAGTAGACAGGGTGGGAGAGCTCACCGCACCCGTCCCGGTAACCGGCGTGAGTAGAGGATCAAGCAAGCGGTGCCGGGGCAGTAGCGCTAGAAACGAAAACGCTGGAGAGGGCGGCACCAGAGGCCGAAGCATGAGAAGTCAGGACCATCGGATATATCCGTTCATGGGCATAGGGTGGTGGGAGCGAGACTCCAACAGCTCTTCAACATATTCATCACCCTCTTCCATAGCAACATAACATTTATCAGTCTGTAACCAAAATTTTCTATCTACACACTCTATACCCTTCTCTATCTTCTCCCATTCATAGGCTACCTCTTTCTGCGTAATAGTTTGCGTCTATCTCTTTCGGACCTCTTTCTATGCTCTCATACGCCGCTGTTTTGCTTCCTTTTGCCACACTCCTGAAGAATCAAACATCGACTGCCCGCTCCTTTTAGCAAACAATTTGTCCTGCAAGAAATTCAATATTTGTTCATCAAACGAGCCAGTAAGTGGCCATTGCAACTCAGGATTGTCCCTCCTATATTTATTCCACAATGTGCTAAACATAATAAGGCCAATACCATGCTTGATGTATATGTCAAATTTGGGGTACCCTCCAGAGGTGCAGGCTGGCTCTCTTCCAACCGAGCATCAGTAGAACAACATCGACATCCAAAACATTCTAACTTACTTAAACAAGGCATCTTAATATAAGACACATGCACTGTCCCTAACGGACAAATATAACACCAGCAACACCAGCAGACAAGATAAAATAATAAAGATTATTAAAGAACCAAAACCGAACAGTCCAGAGACCACTTTCCACAGTCCGGGAACTGTACCAAGTTTAAGACGAGCTCCAGCACCAGACCTTTTGAAGCCTTAACCAAGTTTCAGTTGGTCTGGCAGATTGTTCGCGAACAGTCCCATACCTTTTCAAGCGTGGGCCAAATTACCAGCTTGTCCGGTAGACTGCTCGCAAACACTCTGTGTCTCTTCAAGGGTCCGCAAACCTACCAAGTTCAAGACAAGACTTCGAAAACCGTACCAAGACACAGCCCGTCGACTTGTGCCATTCAAGTTCGAAAACTGCAGACAAGACAGTCCGGAGACTGCATCAAGACACAGCCCGTAGAGTAAAATTATTCTCCACTGCCGAGTCTTCGAACCAAACTGTCAACTCCAAGGTTGAGCCTTCTCAGGACCCCAGCCGGTGACCACTAGACAAGGAGGTGTCTAATCAGAAGGGCGGGGCAGCTGCGAGAATCAAGCTCGGTCTTGTGTGGGGATCCCCGATCCGCCCGACCGACCACCACCCCGACCCTGCAACCCGATTACGAGTGAGAGGATCACCTTGTGCGGTCCCTGTTCGGGAACCAACTGAAGGACGGAGCCCTCTAGGGCCACGCGGGTTACTTACAATCACCTTTGATGCCTTTCCAAGAATGAAGAATCAGTCAGACAGTAGGGAATACAAACTTACATTTATTAGTGATACTCCACAGAGGAATCCAATAAGACCTGCACCCAAAGATGTCTGCCGAGGGACTTACTCCCCAACACTCTGAAACATGTAATGAATGTTCCCCAGGGCCTCCAACCACGCCCACCATGGAAAATTACCAGCCTGGACCGAACATGAACAAAGGAGGTAAAGAAGGATGGGCTACCACCTGCCAGATGGGTACATGCTATTTGCAATTCTGTACCTCCTTTGTTCATGTTCAGCCTGCCTTATTCACATTGACATCGAATTTTTTAATATTGACATTCCCCCTTTTCAACTACACTATCTAACCACACTTCATGACAGTCACATTATTGGGGACTTGTTGTTCTTCAGTTTTGACTATTACTACTTTGCTAGTTACTTGCGTTCTATCCAATTTGAAGAATGCCTTTTTACAGCAGGAACCCCCAATTGCATGAAACCAAACAAAAACAACAACTTTAGTAAAACAGGCAGCAACGACGTGCACAGTCTTGAAAGCCACCGGGGAGCCAGAAGAACCAGTTTGAGAACTACTCCAGCTCAGGGCACCTCCCTCCTCACGCATGTTTCTGCAAACGGTGCAGTGCTTAGATGGCAAGAGTTATTGTACCATTATACAGGTCATTCTCTGGGATAAATGTGCAGCAGGATGCAGTGAACTTGGCACACACCCCTCCTTCCATTGCGTTCATTAACCCCTTCGCTGCTAGGCCTTTCCCCCCTGTGCTAAGCCTTTTTTTGGCTATTTGGGGTAGTTTGCGCTGAGGCCCCGGTATCTTTTTGACCACATAAGGTATCCACGCCAAATTTGCACCCTTTTTTCCCAACATCATGGGGATTCAAAAGGTATCCAAGGTTTGTGGATTCCCCTTGAGGGGACCCAGAAATTAGCCAAAATACAGCTACATTTTTTTTTTTTCTTAAATTTTGGAAAAAAGGTCACCAGATGAAAGTGTCATTAAAAAAGGGGTTGTGGTGCTGAAATAACCATCTTCCTAGCTTTCAGGTTCTAGCAGACTTTTGTCAGAAAACCGAAATTGTTTACACAGTTTTGGCATTTTTCAGGGACATAGCCTATTTTTGCTAATTATTGTGCTTTCAACCTCCTTCTAGTTAATGGTAGAAATGGGTATGAAAGCAATAATGGATCCTGGAGAGCTATATATTAAAAAAAAAAGTAGACAAAATTCTGAATACAGCAAGGGGTCATTTACGGAGATCTTTCAAGGTTTCTTCATAGAAACAAACAGTTAAATATAGGAAAAATTGAAAATTAGTTGAAAAAAACAGCCATTTGTTTCAACATTTTCGCCTGTAACTTCTCCTAATTATGACAGCTGCTTGAAATCAATATACTGCTACATCCACTGGACCTTTCTGGTTGTGGGGATATATAGGACTTGTAGGTTCACCAAGAACCCGAAGAACCTAGAGCCAATAACTGAGCAGCGTCTTGCAATGGTTTTTTATTATGTACCGGGTATATAGCAATTATTTTGGGAAAATGTATACATGGAAAAATTGGTATGAAAGACACCTATGTATTTCTGAATTGGGAACAAAATAAAGTTTAGAAACAGTAGATATTTGCACATTTCCGAAATCGGGTGTACCCACACTACCATGAGAATTATAGGTCATTTTTCAAAATAATTTCTTTTTTACACATTGTCTTTCATTTGGAAGGCATAAATGCATTGAAAGTCAATAGGTAATAACAGTTAGTCTACAATTCTGAGTTTCCCTAAGTCTCCCGATAAAAATGGTACCTCACTTGTGTGGGTAGGCCTAGTGCCCGCGACAGGAAACGGCCCAAAACGCAACTTGGACACACCACATTTTCACAGTGAAAAATGACCCTTTTTTTGCAAAGAGCCTAGCTGTAGTTTTTCAACCCTATCTCTGCCGGCACCTAGGGAAACGTAGCAAACCTATACATTTTTGAAAACTACACCTCCAGGGGAATCTAGAATGGGGTGACTTGACTGGCTCTCACCAGGTTCTGTTACCCAGAATTCCTTGCAAACCTAAACAATTGTAAACGAAAAAACACATTTTACTCACATTTCTGTGGTGGAAAGTTCTGGAATCTGCGTGAATCCACAAAATTCCACCCATCCCACGTTCCCCAAAGTCTTCTGAGAAAAATGGTCCCTCACTTGTGTGGGTAGGCCAAGTGCCCGCGACAGGAAAGGTCCCAAAACGCAAGGTGGACACACCACATTTTCAGAGTGAAAAATGATTATTTTTTTGCAAAGTGCCTAGCTGTAGTTTTTTAACCCTAGCTCTTCCGGCACCTAGGAAAACCGATACATATTTGAAAACTAGACACCCAGGGAAATCCAGGATGGGGTGACTCAAATGGCTCTCACTAGGTTCTGTAACCCAGAATCCCTTGCAAACCTTAAAAGTTGTCAAAAAAATACATTTTCCTCACATTTCTGTGGTGGAAAGTTCTAGAATCTATGTGGATCCACAAAATTCCACCCACCCAGCGTTCCCAAAAGTCTTCAGGGAAAAATAGTACATAACTTGTGTAGGTAGGCCTAGTGCACGTGATAGGAAACGGCCCAAAACGCAAGTTGGACACACCACATTTTCACAGCAAAAAATGACAGTTTTTTTACAAAGTGCCTAACTGAAGTTTTTAAACACTAGCTCTGCCGGCACTTTGGGAAACCTACCAAACCTATACATTTTTGAAAACTAGACACTCGGGGAAATCCAAGATGGTGTGACTTGACTGGCTCTCACCAGGTTCTGTTACCCAGAATCCCTTGCAAACCTAAACTAAAAAATTGTTTTAAAAAAACACATTTTCCTCACATTTCTGTGGTGGAAAGTTCTGGAATCTGCGTGGATCCACAATATTCCACCCACCCCGTGTTTCCCAAGGTCCTCCAAGAAGAATGGTAACTCACTTGTGTGGGTAGGCCTAGTGCCTGCGACAGAAAACAGCCCAAAAAGCAAGGTGGACACACCACATTTTCAGAGTGAAAAATTACCCTTTTTTTGCAAAGTGCCTAGCTGTAGTTTTTGAACCCTAGCTCTGCAGGCACCTAGGGAAAACTATGGGCCCGATTCACAGAACAAACTTAAGACTAAATCCTAAACTTAGTACCATTCTGGTATTCACAGAATGCACCTAGTACTTCTGCTATTCACAGAATGAACTTAGTACTTTTGCTATTCACAGAATGGATTTACGACTACTAAACTTACGTCCGCACTCGGGCCGGAAATTCCGGCCCGGAGGCGGAGCTTCCGGCCCGGAGGCGGGGCTTCCGGGCCGGAGGCGGAGCTTCCGGGCCGGAGGCGGAGCTTCCGGGCCGGAGGTGGGGATTCCGGCCGATTTAGCTATGGCCGAAATCTCCACCTCTGGGCTGGAAGCTCCGCCTCCGGCCCGGAAGCTCCGCCTCCGGTCCGGAAGTCCCGCCTCCGGGCCGGAAGCTCCGCCTCCGGGCCGGAAGCTCCGCCTCCAGGCCGGAATTTCCGGCCCGAGTGCGGACGTAAGTTTAGGAGTCGTAAATCCATTCTGTGAATAGCAAAAGTACTAAGTTCATTCTGTGAATAGCAAAAGTAGTAAGTTCATTCTGTGAATAGCAGAAGTACTAGGTGCATTCTGTGAATACCAGAATGGTACTAAGTTTAGGATTTAGTCTTAAGTTTGTTCTGTGAATCGGGCCCTATAAATTTAGGAAAACTTGACACCCAGGGGAATCCAGGAAGGGGTGACTTGAATATTTCTCACCAGGCTCTGTTACCCAGAATCCCTTGCAAATCTGAAACTTTTTCAAAAAACCCAGATTTTCCTCATATTTCTGTGGTGCTAAGTTCTGGAATCTGTGTGGATCCAAAAAATTCCACCCACCCTGCATTTCCCAAAGTCTTTCAAGAAAAATGGTACCTCACTTGTGTGGATAGGCTTAGTGCCCGCAACAGGAAACAACCCAAAAAGCAAGATGGACACACCACATTTTCACCATGAAAACTGACCCTTTTTTTGCAAAGTGCCTAGCTGTAGTTTTTGCACCCTAGCTCTGCTGGCACCTAGGGAAACCTATACAATTTCTGAAAACTAGACACCCAGGGAAATCCAGGATGGGGTGACTTGACTGGCTCTCACCAGGTTCTGTAACCCAGCATCCCTTGCGAACCTAAACAATTGAGGGAAAAAAACACATTTTCCTAGCATTTCTCTGGTGGGAAGTTCAGGAATCTACGTGGATCCAAAAAATTCTACCTACCCAGCATTCCCAAAAGTGTTCAGAGAAAAATAGTACCTCACTTGTGTGGGTAGGACTAGTGCAAGTGATAGGATACGGCCCAAAATGCAAGTTGGACACACCACATTTTCGGAGTGAAAAATGACAATTTTTTTGCAAAGTGCCTAGCTGTAGTTTTTTAACCCTATCTCTGCCGGCACCTAGGGAAACCTAGCAAACCTATACATTTTTGAAAACTAGACACACAGGGTAATCTAGGATGGGGTGACTTGACTAGCCCTCACCAGGTTCTGTTACCCAGAATCCCTTGCATAACTAAAAAAATATTTTAAAAAACACTTTTTCCTCACAATTCTGTGGTGGAAAGTTCTGGAATCTGCATCGATCCACACAATTCCACCCACCCTGCGTTCCCCAAAGTCTTCTGAGAAAAATGGTACCTCACTTGTGTGGCTAGGTTTGGTGCCCGTGACAGGAAATGGACACACCACATTTTGAGAGTGAAAAATGATTATTTTTTCGCAAAGTGCCTAGCTGTAGTTTTTGAACCCTAGCTCTGCCAGCACCTAGGGAAACCTATACATTTTTGGAAACTAGACATCCAGGGAAATCAAGGATGGGGTGACTTGACTGGCTCTCACCAGGTTCTGTTACCCAGAATACCTTGCAAACCTAAAATATTTTTTTTTAAAACACATTTTCCTCACATTTCTGAATGAATGAATGAAGATTTATATCGCGCAACTAAGCCCGAAGGCATCAAGGCGCCTAGTGGTGGAAAGTTCTGGAATCTGCGTGAATCCACAAAATTCCATGCACCCCGTGTTCCCCAAAGTCCTCCAATGAAAATGGCAACTCACTTGTGTGGGTAGGCCTAGTGCCCGCATCAGGAAACGGCCCAAAATGCAAGGTGGACACACCACATTTTCAGAGTGAAAAATGACCCTTTTTTTGCAAAGTGCCTAGCTGTAGTTTTTTAACTCTAGCTCTGCCAGCACCTAGGGAAACCTAGCAAACCTATACATTTCTGAAACGTAGACACCCAGGGAAATCCAGGATGGGGTGACTTGACTGGCTCTCACCAGGTTCTGGTACCCAGAATCCCTTGCAAACCTGAAAAATTGTCAAAAAAAACACATTTTCCTCACATTTCTGTGGTGCAAATTTCGGAAATCAGTGTGGATCCACAAAATTCCACCCATGCCGCATTCCCCAAAGTCTTCCGAGAAAAATGGTAACTCCCTTGTGTGGGTAGACCTAGTGCCCGTGATTTGATTTGATTTATCCATTTGTAGAGCGCGCGAATGCCCAAGGGCGTCTTGGCGCTGTGAGATACCGCTGGCTCTTGAAGATGTTGATTAGGGCTATGTGGAGAAAAGCCACGTTTTAACTTTCTTTCTGAAGATTTTCAGAGATGGGCTGTTTTTTATGTCTAGCGGTATTTGGTTCCAGCTTCTTGCCGTGTGTACCAGGAAACTTCTTCCGCCCCAGTTAGCTCTCTTAAATCTTGGGATCCTGATTATTTTCATTTGGCTGGATCTTAGAAGTCTATTTGGCTCATACAGTTTTAAATGGGATTTTAAAAATTGTGATCCAGTGCCAGTAATTGCTTTATATGCTAAGCATAGTGATTTAAATTGTATCCTTTTTACAATTGGCAGCCAGTGCAGATTTTTTAGTTTGTGGCTGATTGTTTCAAATTTTGGTATCCCTAAAATCAGCCTGGCCGCTGCATTCTGCAGGCTCCGGCTCCGGCGTATAAGCCGTTTCCGTAGTCCAGTCTGGACAAGGCTAATGCTGTCACCACTGTCTTGCGGGAGTCATGTGGTAGGTAAGGTAAAATTTTCTTAATCATTTTTAGAATGTACCAAAGTGATGATGCCAGCTTACTGGCTTGGGCATCAAAGGAAAGATTGGTATCTAGAGTGATGCCCAGGTTTTTCACCTTTTCTGATGGTTCAGGACATCCTCCTAATTCTTTTGGCCACCATGAATGGGACCATATTTTTGTGTCCCCTCCTAGTATCATGACCTCACTTTTATCCCCGTTTAGTTTTAGGCAGTTTGTTCTCATCCATTGGCTGATTTGTACCATGCAGATTTGAAATTTTTCTGCTGTGTTCTCTTCGTCTTTATTTATTGAGACCACGATTTGGGTATCGCCGGCGTAGGATATTGGGGTAAAGCCACAGTTCCTTATTATTTGTGCAAGGGGAGTTACGTACAGATTAAAAAGAGTGGGGCTCATCGAGGAGCCCTGCGGGACTCCACATGGTAGGTTGAATTTGTTGGATTTTGCCTCTCCCGATTCTACTGAGAAGGTTCTGTTCTCTAAATAGGAAGTAATGAGGGCACAAGCTAAATCATGTAATTGTGCTGTTTTTAGGCGTGTTATGAGGATCTCATGGTTGACTGTATCGAAGGCCGCCGATAGATCAAGTAGAATCAATGCGGCCTTCTATCCGTTATCCAGTACTTGCCTGAGTTCCTCCACTGCTGTGATAAGAGCAGTCTCTGTTCCATGTCCTTCACGGAAACCAAACTGTGAGTGGTCCAACCAGTTGCTGTCCAACAAGTATCGGGATAACTGTTTATTCAATAGTTTCTCTAAAACTTTAGCGGCAAAAGGGATCCTGGCTATTGGTCTATAGTTGTTCGGGCTTTCGCAGTCTAAGTTAGGTTTTTTTAGAAGCGGTCTGATTGATATCATTTTCTAATCATCGGGGAAGATGTTGGTTTTGATAATTTGGGAGAATAGTTTTTCTAATACTGTGCTCAGCTGTTCGGCGCAGGTGTGCATTATTTTGGATGGACAAGGGTCCATTGGGCTACCTGAGTTAATGGTGTGGATCTCTTTTTGGATCTGTTCTGCTGTCGGGGGAGTGAAGAGGAACAATGTGGTTTGATGAGGGTGTTTACTCACTGGGGTTGTTGTCTGTAAATTATCCCTTTTAGCTGTTTCTGTGCTATTGTTTTTAAAGGAGTCATATACTGATGAAACTTTGCTGACAAAGAATTCACCTAGCACATTACAGAAGTCTGATGATAGTGCTTCTGGGTTGTTGTTCTCAAATTTTGATAATTTTTTGACAGTGTCAAAAAGGGTTTTACTTGAATTTTTTGATTCGTTGATTTTATAGATAAAGTATTTACTTTTTTCTGTTATTATTAGTTTTTTATAGTATGCTAAGGTAGCTTTGTATTCTTGTTTGAGGTGAGTATCGTAATTAATTCTCCACTTTTTTTCCGCTCTTCTACACGTCTGTTTCTGGATTTTTAGTGCTTCCGAGAACCATGGTTGTGAGGGGGTTTTTCTTTTCAGAGTGGCTGTCTTTCGTGCAACTGTTAGTTTAACAGCATTCTCCAACCACTCGTTGAATTGTTTACAGGCTGTATTACAATCTTCGTGAAGTGTGGGGTATGATAATTGGAGTGTTTCAGTAAATGCCTGGTTATCCATTTTAGACCATTCTAGGTACGTTGTTTGTTTAATGTGTTCCATGGGTCTCCCAGTGTCCTCTTTCATTTCTAAAATAGAACTGATTAGTTTGTGGTCTGACCACGGGATAGGGATAGTATCTATTTTTGTTAGACTTTCACATGAAGTGAAAAGACCGTCCAATGTGTGGCCAGCATCATGGGTATCCATGTATATTTTTTGTTTTAGATCAAAATTTGACATTGCATCAATAAATGGGGCTAGCTTCGGGTCGGAGATTTTTTCTAAATGTAGGTTAAAATCTCCTAAAACTGTGTAGTCTGGACTAATCACACTGGATTCGAGAAACGGGCTTAGCAGCTCAATCAAGGGCGTTTTTGCACTAGGTGGTCTGTATATAAGTAGTCCATTAAACGAATATTTGTCTGTGATTTTGATTTGGAAAGTTAAGGTTTTGCAGTCTGGGGTACTTCCTTTGTCTGAAGTTTTAATTTTATAGTCTTTTTTTGCTATAATTGCCAATCCTCCCCCACGTTTTGTTTTTCTGTCAGCTCTGGAGAAGGAGTAACCCTCCGGAATGGCCAGGGTCAGGTCGGCATCTGAAGCTTCGTCTGCCCATGTTTCGGTAACAAATAGTATATCGATATTATGATTATCTATTAATTCCGCTGTTTGTATATTGTGTTTGACTAAAGACCTGACATTGAGCAAGGCGATTTTCAGATTGTAATTTCTATATTTTGGTGTTCTAGTATTAGCCAGGTTCTTAATGAGGGAAAAGTCAAAGACTTGTGAGCACGTTGGACATTTTTTACCTTCTTTGTGTAGTTCTATCCGGGCACATGAGACTCGTGGTCTCAAATCTTGAAGTTCTTGACTGGAGTATTTCCGTGGTCTTTTCTCGAGGTCGCTTTGGGCAGGGGATATGGCCCTGGGCCCGGTCTTGGCGCGGACGGGCGCGCCCGCTGCGCGCGTCCGCTGCGCGTTCGTGGTGGGCACATTTCTAGTGATGTGGAGGGGGGCGTGGCTTGTGTTTGCTCCGTTTCTGGCGGCAAGAACTCCGACCCGCCGCAGCCCTGAAATCTGCAGGGCGGGGACTTCACAACAGGTGAGGTGGGGGAAGTGCTCGGGATTGCGTGCTACAGTTTTCAAAGTGCAAGTATAAACAGGTGCAGTCTTTAAAAGGCAGCGTGCATCAATACATCAACATACAAGTTTTAAAAGTAATTCTTTAAAAACAGGTGATGTAGATCGTTAAACGCGGATTTACTCTCCCGGCTATCTCGCCTCAGGAGTAGGGTAGTCTCTGTTTAGCGGCTTGTATTCAGCTCGCTTTTAAGGTATTGCAAGGGGGCGTGGCCAGCGTCCGTGGGCGTGGCTTGTGTTTGCTCCGTTTCTGGCGGCAAGAACTCCGACCCGCCGCAGCCCTGAAATCGGCAGCGCGGGGAGTTCACAACAGGTGAGGTGGGGGAAGTGCTCGGGATTGCGTGCTACAGTTTTCAAAGTGCAAGTATAAACAGGTGCAGTCTTTAAAAGGCAGCGTGCATCAATACATCAACATACAAGTTTTAAAAGTAATTCTTTAAAAACAGGTGATATAGATCGTTAAACGCGGTTTTACTCTCCCGGCTATCTCGCCTCAGGAGTAGGGTAGTCTCTGTTTAGCGGCTTGTATTCAGCTCGCTTTTAAGGTATTGCAAGGGGGCGTGGCCAGCGTCCGTGGGCGTGGCTTGTGTTTGCTCCGTTTCTGGCGGCAAGAACTCCGACCCGCCGCAGCCCTGAAATCGGCAGCGCGGGGAGTTCACAACAGGTGAGGTGGGGGAAGTGCTCGGGATTGCGTGCTACAGTTTTCAAAGTGCAAGTATAAACAGGTGCAGTCTTTAAAAGGCAGCGTGCATCAATACATCAACATACAAGTTTTAAAAGTAATTCTTTAAAAACAGGTGATATAGATCGTTAAACGCGGTTTTACTCTCCCGGCTATCTCGCCTCAGGAGTAGGGTAGTCTCTGTTTAGCGGCTTGTATTCAGCTCGCTTTTAAGGTATTGCAAGGGGGCGTGGCCAGCGTCCGTGGGCGTGGCTTGTGTTTGCTCCGTTTCTGGCGGCAAGAACTCCGACCCGCCGCAGCCCTGAAATCGGCAGCGCGGGGAGTTCACAACAGGTGAGGTGGGGGAAGTGCTCGGGATTGCGTGCTACAGTTATCAAAGTGCAAGTATAAACAGGTGCAGTCTTTAACCCCTTGCATGCCCGCCCCTTTCCCCGCCCAGTGCCGCGCCTTGCATTAGCGGGCGGAGTTCATGACGAGCTGGACTCGTCATGGGCACAGCGCCACCGCAGCCCATGACGAGTCCAGCTCGTCATGGGCACTGAAGGGGTTAAAAGGCAGCGTGCATCAATACATCAACATACAAGTTTTAAAAGTAATTCTTTAAAAACAGGTGATATAGATCGTTAAACACGGTTTTACTCTCCCGGCTATCTCGCCTATCTCGCCTCCCGGCTATCTCGCCTCAGGAGTAGGGTAGTCACCCACCCGTGACAGGAAACGGCCCAAAAAGCAAGGTGGACACACCACTTTTTCAGAGTGAAAAATGACCCTTTTTATGCAAAGTGCCTAGCCTTAGTTTTTAAACCCTAGCTCTGCCGGCACCTAGGGAAACCTATACATTTTTGAAAACTAGACACCCAGGGAAATTCAGGATGGGGTGACTTGACTGGCTCTCACCAGGTTCTGTAACCAAGAATCCCTTGCAAACCTAAAAGATTGTCCAAAAAAACACATTTTCCTCACATTTCTGTGGTGGAAAGTTCTGGAATCTACGTGGATCCACAAAATTCCACCTACCCAGCATTCCCAAAAGTCTTCTGAGAAAAATGGTACCTCATGTGTGTGGTTAGGCCTAGTGCCCACGACAAGAAACATCCCAAAACGCAAGGTGGATACACCACATTTTCAGAGTGAAAAATAATTCTTTTTTGCAAAGTGCTTAGCTGTAGTTTTTGAACCCTAGCTCTGCCCGCACCTAGGGAAACCTATACATTTTTGGAAATTAGACACCCCCAGGAATCCAGGATGGGGTGACATGACTGTCTCTCACCAGGTTCTGTTACCCAGAATCTCTTGCAAATCTGAAAATTCTCAAAAAACTCAGATTTTCCTCATATTTCTGTGGTGCTAAGTTCTGGAATCTGCGTGGATCCACAAAATTCCACCCACCCCGCATTTGCCAAAGTCTTCCAAGAAAAATGGTACCTCACTTGTGTGGATAGGCTTAGTGCCCGCAACAGGAAACAACCCAAAAAGCAAGATGGTACCTCACTTGTGTGGGTAGGTCTAGTGCCTTTGAAAGGAAACGGCCCAAAACGCAAGGTGGACACACCACATTTCCACAGCAAAAAATTACCCTTTTTTTTGCAAAGTGCCTATCTGTAGTTTTTTAACCCTAGATCTGCCGGCACCTAGGGAACCCTAGCAAACCAATACATTTTTTGAAACTAGACACCCGGGGGATGGTAGGGAGGTATGGCTTGCGTGGATCCCACAAGAGTGAGGAACCATTTTTATCGGGAGACCTGGGGGAACGCTGGGTGGTAGGAGATTTGTGTCAGCCCGTTGATGCCACAACTTTCCCACACAAATATTTGTGGGAAAAGTGACTTTTTCAGCAAAATTAGAGTTTTGCAGGGGGTTCTGGGTAAGTGTTGGGGGATCCACGCAAGCCATACCTCCCTGGAATTCCCCGGGTGTCTCATTTTCAGAAATGTGTGGGTTTGGTAGATTTCCCTAGATGGCCGCCGAGCCCGGGGCCAAAAACACATGGGACCCCCCTTGAAAACCCGTTTGGTTTGTGATAGCTAATTTTGATGTCGCCTCACTTGGTTTTGGGCGCTTGCCTGTCGCGGGTACTTGACCCACCCACACAAGTGAGGTACCATTTTTCTAGGAAGGCTTTGGAGAATGCCAGATGAGTGGGATTTTGTGGATCCACACATTTTCCAGAACTTTCCACTACAGAAATGTGAGGAAAATTTGTTTTTTATATACATTTTGAGGTTTGCAAGGGGTTCTGGGTAACAGAACCTGGTGAGAGCCAGACAAGTCAACCCATCGTGGATTCCCCTGGGTGTCTAGTTTTAAAACATTTATAGGTTTGCTAGGTTTCCCTAAAAAGGGTCAGTTTTCACTGAGAAAATGTGGTGTGTCCACGTTGCATTTTGGTCCATTTCCTGTTGTGGGAACTAGGCCTATCCACACAAGTGAGGTACCATTTTTCTCGGAAGACTTTGGGAAGCTCGGAGTGGGTGGAATTTTGTGGATCCACGCAGATTACAGAACTTTCCACCACAAAAGTTTGAGGAAAATGTGGGTTTTTAGACAAAGTTTGAGGTTTACAGGGGATTCTGGGTAACAGAACCTGGTAAGAGGCACAAAAGTCACCCCATCCTGGATTCCCCTGGTGTCTAGTTTTAAAAAATGTACAAGTTTGCTAGGTTTCCCTATGTGCCTGTTGCGCTAAGGCCCAGAATCCACTAGTAGGCAAATCCTGAAGAAAATTCAATGCCTAGTGGGGAGGGCAAAAAGGCTGTGGCATCTTTTTTAGGGTGCTGGGGGCATTGGTATTCCCATTCTGGGCAACCCCCACCCCGAACTTTGTAAGAAAAAAATTCCCTGGTGGCTAGTTGGCCTTCTGTCTCACCCTGGGGGGCAGATAATGGGCTTTTGCCCCATCTGCCTACCGGGGGGCTGAAAGACTTTATAATTTTTTTGGGGGTGGTGGCCTTGACATGCCCATTCTCGGCAACCCTCACCCTTACCTATAGAAAAACAAAATCCGTGGCGCTTAGTGGGCTTTCTGCCCCTCAGGAGCAGATCAGTGGCTATTGCCTCCATCTTCCTCCTGGAGGGGCAGCACGTCTTTAGTTTTCTTTGGGGGGGGTAGGGTGGGGGAATTTGTATGTCCATTCTGGGCAGCCCCCACCCCGGGCCTATAAAAAATATAATCCCTGGTGTCTACGGTGCTTTCTGCCCGGGGCAGATTGGGGGCTACTGACCCCATCTGCTCCCAAGGGGGGCAGAAAGACAGGAATTTTGTGAGGGGTGGGGGCATTGGCATGTCCATCTTTGGCCACCCCCACCCCTAAATTAATTGCAACAAAAAAATAAACTGGCGTCTAGTGGGCATTCAGCCCCCGGGGGGCAGATTGGGGGATACCGCCCCATCTGTACCCGGGGGGGCAGAAAGACTGTTGTTGTGCAGGGGGTGTTGGGGGCTTGGGCGTGCCCATAATGGGCAGCCCCCACCCCTAATTTACATAATAAAATAAATCCCTGGTTTCTAGTGGGCTTTCTACCTCCCCTGGGGGGGCATATTGGGGGCTTCTGCCCCCATCTGTCCCCCAGGGCGGGCAGAAAGACTGGAATTTTGTGTGGGGTGGGGGCATTGGCATGACCATATTGGGCAGCCCCCACCCCTAATTATATATATTTTTTAAATCCCTGGTATCTAGTGGGCTTGCTGCCCCCTCCCTCCCCCCCCAGGGGGGCAGATTGGGGGCTAGTGACCCCCATCTGCCTCTCGGAGGGGGCAGAAGGACTGTTTTTATGGCTGGGTGGGGGCATTGGCATGCCCATATTGGGCAGCCCCCACCCCTAAATAAAATTGCAAATATTCCCTGGTGTCTAGTGGGTTTTCTGCCCACCCGGGGGGCAAACTGGGGGCTACTGCCCAGAAAGACTAAATATGCCCAATATAACTTTGGGGGAGCAAAGGCCCTTGCCCAAGGGGCCACTCCTCCCTCCCTGGTGTCTAGTGGTGGATGCCTGCTTGGTGATTGCCCTCCTGGGGTGATCCCCAAGCAGGGATCCATATTGGCTCCATTGGACCACTTGGAGAAGGCATTTTGCTTTTTCGGGGGCTGCCTCTTGGAACAAGTAAAGTCTGTCTGTGTCTACTGTATGCAGTATCAGTGAAAAGACGTAACACGACCTGGCTGATGTCTTAGAGCACATGGTGGTCATGTGCTGAGACCATGTGTTTTGTAAGAGGGCGCTGTGCAGTGTGGAATGCTAATGTTTGGGTTGGTGTAATTGTAAGTGATAAGGGAGAGATCCCTGTGCCAGCGCTGTGATCATTTTTTACTATACTCCAGTTGATCAGGCATTTCTTTAAACAGTGGATAGTTTTGGCAGTCCCCAGATTAGACAGAGGGTACATAGAAGGGCTACAATACATAAGTTATTGAACATTGCATTTCTTGGGATGAATCCGGGGGGTGTCAGTAGTAGTCCTCTGGTGATTGGGGGTTTCTTGTTTAATAGCTCAAGACAAAACATTTACAATGCAGTTTATGGGGGGTTGCCATGGAAGGTGTCAGCCGTATATTGGAGAGATGGATCCGGGCATTTTCCCCTCCATTGCAAATGCCACTCTGTAATGTCCTTCAAACTTGGCTTGCTTCCATTTCCTTACAAAATTTCAAATGTAAACTTTTTGTCCAGGCTGAGGTGTTAGATATGGTAGCTTGATGGTGGTGCACTTGAAGCTACAGTGGTTGACCTGTTTGGATAGGAACTTAGCGGTTTTGGTTAGTTCTGAGAAATACACATTTAATTAATCCTCCAGTGCTTGAAAGCTAGCGTCGGTGCTTAATTTGGTCATCAATCAATCTATCAGTCGTGATCTGGTATGATGTGAGCTGTTGATTGCTGCTGGGCGTGTTCCTTAGTCCAAACAAGGCCTGGGGCAGACAGTGGAGCCACATCTTATAAAGACTGGTGCACATTTTATTTTTTAGCAGGACGTTGAGTCTCTCAATGACGCAGTTGCTTTGGGGGTGATACACTGAGGCTATTAAATGTGTTATTCCTAAAAGTGTGCAGATGTGATCGAACATGGAATTGACAAAGTGCTTTCCATTGTATAGCCAGATGATGGCTGGTACCCCTCACCAGAGTATTACTTCTCTGACAAGTAACATTGCAGCTGCCTTGACGTCACAGTGCACGCAAGGACCGACTTTAATCCACCATAGAGCATGGGAAAACTACTAAAATCATTTATCGGTAGCTAGCACTTCGATTGATCATGTCTGTAAAGTCGATGTGTAACACACTGAAGGGCCTATTGGTCTTGGGATAGCTAATGTCATCACCTTGAGTGTAGATTTGGAATCAATCAACCAGGGTACTTGTAAAGCGTGCTACTTACCCGTGAGGGTCTCAAGGCGCTGAGGGGTGAGGGGGAAGAGTATAATTGGAGTATAATTGGAAGATGGTGCATCCGTTTAAATACATAGTCACGGTTTTGGCAAGGTTGGGGATAAACCAGTAGTTCTCAAGTTCTGCTATCATGTTGTCTTTTGCTGTGTGTGCTGGTCGGTGTAATTGGTTACATCAAACAGGGGTAGCTCTATCCCCCAAACCTGGGGCAAATAAAGTTTATAATAATAGCAAAGGTTCAAGCACAAAATTCCACAAAAAAACACATATAAATAGAAACAAAATGATTGATAAAAAAACGTGAAATTGGGGCAACGCTATATTGACTAGACTTTGAGGCATGATGGGCTTCCCTGTGAGTGTGTGTCGGTATATGAGGTTGTGTGTAGCCTGCGTACACTCCCTGGCTAACCATTGCTCCTTCTGGTCAGGCAATTCTATCTCCTGCTACTCCCTCAATTACAATCCTGCTGTTTCTGTGTAAGCCTAGTGTAGGAAAGTAGGATCTGCTGCTATGGTTACCCCCACTTTTGCATGATGTAATGTTGTTTATGACCACAGTCTCTCTGCTTTCTCCCCTAAATTGTCATGGTACGTACTTAGGTACATCCCAGATTGGATACTGGGGTACCCTTATCAGTCTCTAGTATATGGTACTGAGGTACCCAGGTCGTAGGTACCCCAGAGCTTCCCCAGAGGCTGAAGTATGTATTATGTCCCCTATGGGAGACCATTCAAACTATCTCTACCGGCCTGCCATTGCAGCCTGTGTAAGCTGGTGCTAGCACCATTTACAAAAGATATGGGTTTCCCTATATCTAAGGCTGCAATTAAAACCTATATCACCCCTACAGCATGCCTTTCCAATCCTGAAGGCAGGGTACTTGGTTCTAAGTGTGAGGGTGCCCCTGCATGAGCAGTACACACCTACAGCCTTCGGAGTCCATTCTCCTGGGCTGCTAAGTGAGACAGCCATATAATATATAGAGGGGCACCATGTCATTATGCGATGAGCATCTTGAAACCGGCTGTAACAAACCTTGTCATGTTTGGTATCAAACATGTTTGACTCATACTCCCACACCATAAACGGTTTGGGCGGTATGATTCCAATCGGGGAACAACCTTTACAACGCAACTTTTACAACGCACTACCTTTACAACGCATTTTTTACAACGCATAATCCATTACAACGCATGACATTACAACGCATGACACTACAACGCATTTTTAAAAACTACCTTTACAACGCATTCCATTACAACGCATACTACCATTACAACGCATACCATTACAACGCATAATATTACACTACACTATCCAACACTTACCCTACTGTTGCACCCCCTGGAGTTAGAATAGTAATTTTTACCCCTATACTATCCAACACTTACCCTACTGTTGCACCCCCTGGAGTTAGAATAGTAATTTTTACCCCTATACTATCCAACACTTACCCTACTGTTGCACCCCCTGGAGTACCCCTATACTATCCAACACTTACCCTACTGTTGCACCCCCTGGAGTTAGAATAGTAATTTTTACCCCTATACTATCCAACACTTACCCTGCTGTTGCACCCCCTGGAGTTAGAATAGTAATTTTTACCCCTATACTATCCAACACTTACCCTACTGTTGCACCCCCTGGAGTTAGAATAGTAATTTTTACCCCTATACTATCCAACACTTACCCTACTGTTGCACCCCCTGGAGTTAGAATAGTAATTTTTACCCCTATACTATCCAACACTTACCCTACTGTTGCACCCCCTGGAGTTAGAATAGTAATTTTTACCCCTATACTATCCAACACTTACCCTACTGTTGCACCCCCTGGAGTTAGAATAGTAATTTTTACCCCTATACTATCCAACACTTACCCTACTGTTGCACCCCCTGGAGTTAGAATAGTAATTTTTACCCCTATACTATCCAACACTTACCCTACTGTTGCACCCCCTGGAGTTAGAATAGTAATTTTTACCCCTATACTATCCAACACTTACCCTACTGTTGCACCCCCTGGAGTTAGAATAGTAATTTTTACCCCTATACTATCCAACACTTACCCTACTGTTGCACCCCCTGGAGTTAGAATAGTAATTTTTACCCCTATACTATCCAACACTTACCCTACTGTTGCACCCCCTGGAGTTAGAAAAGTAACTTTTACCCCTATACTATCTAATACTTACCTTAAATGCAATTTAATATTATGCGTTGTAATGGTATGCGTTGTAAAGGTAGTATGCGTTGTAATGGTAATGCGTTGTAAAGGTAGTTTTAAAAAATGCGTTGTAGTGTCATGCGTTGTAATGTCATGCGTTGTAATGGATTATGCGTTGTAAAAAATGTGTTGTAAGTGCATGCGTTGTAAAAGTGTGCGTTGTAACGTCATACATCCTTCCAATCACTGTAAACGAACTCCATTAGGCCCTCAGTGCTCCCAGTACCAGTCTTCTAGACCCAGACAGCACAGCTTGGCTGTTTCCGATAAGAGACATGATTTTGCCCTCCTGCTGCTGAGCCAAGCTCGAGCAGGGAAAGGAAGAACAATCGATATCCTGTCACAGGGAGGTGTGACCACCTCCCAGACAGGGTTTAGTGTATTTGGGCAGGGTGGGACCGCTTGCCAGCACCACATAGTCTGCGTTCAGGGCACATTTGGTGCCCTCCACGCATAGGCCAGCTCAAACCAGTCCAGGGAGTCATTGGCTCCCACTCTGGTGCGAAACTGGACAAATGACAGGGGAGCATCCTCCTCCTTGTCCAGCCCCTGTTTAGGGAGGGACCCATGTATTGTCCCAACCCTTTCCTTAGAGTACTTAAGGGCTTACCTGTGGGTGGGTCGTTAGATTAGTCGTGGGACACAATACTATTTAGACACCACTTCAACTTCGACTGTCAGAGCACTCTGGACTTCACCAGACTTCGCTCTGGGCATCAAGGCTGCAACCGGGAAGACTCCTGATGCTCCTGATCTCCTCACTTTGCTTGTCTGCTGTACATCCATCCAGGGTCTGTGGACATCCAAGGCCCGAAGGAATCTCCCTTGAAGTGAAGGAGTCACTTCCCTGCATCTGCAGGCACTGCAACTAAGCTGACCGGTCCGTTGATACTGGTCTAACAACTGCGTTAAGGGTGTTAGTGTGTAGGAAGTGATGGCGCTCAGCAAGTATGTGTATAGGGTGTTTGGGTGAACGAGTGAGTATAGTGCTAAACAGGAAGAGGAGACCCTTGTAACCCTTCAATGTGTGTAGGGAGGACCCTACAGCAAAACAGTACAACGTTATCCTGTGCACACATACAAATAAAACCAGTAAATACAACAGTAGAAGCAAGCAAAATGTACAGAGTGCTTCAGTGATAATTGATAGTCTTTATTCCTTTGAGAAACGCAACCAGCCGACACGTGTTTTGTCAGGGAAAAGTAATCCCACGACTCTTCAGGGCTGTGGAGAGTTGCGTGAACGTAGTAAAGTCCCAAAACCGGTGAGAATTCCAACCCTGCTGGGTGCACAATTGGACAGTAGAAATTCTAAGACAGCAAACTTAGTCTGTAAGAAGTCTGGTAGGTGTGAGGTATTCGGAAAGCCGGTGATAATTCCAACCCGGCAAACAGCACATGTCATCAATGATAAAAACGGGTCTGAATAGGTTGGCTTGGTACTTGATATCACAAAATAATGGTGCCGCGAGTAGGGGATGAATAAGAGTCCAAATGATAGTACATTAAAGTTCTATGTGGTCAATAACCAACCAGAATGCGGTTAAATATATGGTCAGAGCGATGGTGACGAATGGGCATAACACGTGTCTGTGTTCCCCCCGTCTTTTTGAGAGGAAAACCAATCGGGCGTCCTGGCGGCACCCGTTCTAACGTGTGGTCACACACACGTTAAAACGGGTCTGAGTTTTATAAAGATGCGTTGACGAAGTACTCTTCTTTAAGGGGATATTTATACAGATAAAGCAGATGGCCCCCGGCCAGCACCGTCCCCAACAGTCACTGCTCTGCCATCTTCCAGAACACTACCACGTTCTCGAAGTAGAATCACAGAGCATGCACATAGTTAAAGGAACATAGCTATAACACTGAGTACTGCTTCAATGTACAATCGAAATGAGCAGTGCTTTATACAGTTCATTGGGTGTCATAAAATTATTCCAGTGATCCTTTTTTGGTAAGGAATGTGGACCAATGTCTTTGGAGTCATAAATAAGGCCCCCGATAAGAAATTCTGGTAGGTCTCGACCTTGTATGGACTCAGTGGGGTCAGTGGTTAACGTTTTCTGATGTCCAGCATGAGGGGCACATGATCACTGCGTGTACTGTGTATGCTGTGCCCTGATAGGCTGTGTGTTCATAATGTCATGTGGCATCTGACTTTAACATCTTGACCATTAGCGTTAGGATAGCCTCGCACTCACCGCTATTCTGCTGCTGGCTGCTGCAGTAATTCATTTTTAAAACGTCCCGTTTTTGTCTTCTATTTTAATCTTAGTTACTCGTTTTTCCCCTGTTTTTAAATTTGAGCCACTCGCATACCTGCATTGCTGCCACCTTACTCTCACCTAAATTTGGTCAAAGCACCGCGTTTTAGCGGGTCCCTGCCCACTGTCTCGTGTTGGTGGCCATCTTGGGAGGGGGGACATTGCAGGAGGCGCAGGTAGCGCTCTAGTGTCCCTAGTGTCCCGCGCTCGGCGAACATAAAGCCAGCCATGCTGACGCGCAGCGTCATCACGCAGCGTCATCGCCGGACTATCGCCGGAGTTTCGCCAGAGTCAAGCCCGTCTGTGCCCGTCCGGGCCCAGACGGGCCCAGGGCACACCACTCTGCTAAACACCACTTGCCCTCAGATCCCCTGTTACAGGTACTCACGGGACACACTGCTTGCTTTACGCACGCCCAGACACCCCAGCTGCTGCTATTATTGGGCTGAGGGCTCCGTTTTTAATCATTGTCTTGACTGTCGCCCGTACAATACTTGCAAGCACCCTAACTCTCTTACTATGGCATTGCTCAACTGTAGATCATTGCCTTGTCATACTACCGAGGTTCATTCCCTCCTTCTGGACCATAGTCTGGATGTTTTATTTCTGACGGAAACGTGGCTGACTACAGGTTCCGACCCCGACATCGTCAACGCTCTCCCCTCGGGGTATCTCATGTTCCATCTTGATAGGCCGGATGGGAGAGGGAGTGGAGTGGCCATTGTTTACAGAGACACATTTGTATGCAAAGCAGTCGACTGTGGCATCAACAACGCTGAAAGTTGTCAGTTTACCCTTTGCATCTCCTCAACTGTCTCTATCTCTGGCATCCTTGTGTATCGGCCTCCCGCTACTCTAGGGAATTTCGTGGATTCCTTCATGGAGGCTGTTATCCCACTGGCTGCTGCCTCGTCCTACTTTGTCACCCTTGGGGACTTCAATTTTCATTTTGACGACCCCAATGACGTAGTGGCAAGGGAGCTTGTAAGCTCGCTTGGTGCACTGGACCTTCATCTTGTTAATATGGGAGCTACCCATAACAGAGGCCATCAGCTTGATGCAGTTTTTGCTAACTCTGTGAACTTGCAGGCTCTCCAGATGTTGGCTCTCCCCTGGACTGATCACCATCTTGTTCCGTTTAGCTGGCTGCTGGGGAACCGCAGAGACCCCGCTCCTAGACAACATACTGTGGAACGACTTTGGTCGAAGCTCCCGGTGGACAGTTGGGCGGAAGAGCTATCTAGAACCTGTCCTCGCCTCACAGATGACCCCAACACTGCTGACCAGCTCTTGGGCAAATGGCTTACCAACTCTCTGGACTTACTGATCCCAAATAAAAGAAGGCTTGTCAGGGAGAGAAGAATTGGCTCTGCCCCCTGGTATACCCCCGAACTTGGGTGCATCAGAACCTCTTGTAAAAGGCTTGAACGTGCCTGGAGGAGAGAGCGGACGGAAGAAAGCCGGGCCAATTATAAAAGGGAACTAAGGAAATATAAAAGCGCACTGAAGGACGCTAAAAAGACTTTCTTTAGCGACCGGATTGAGAGAGCAAGCAATTCTTCAGGAGAATCGTTTAAAATCTTCAAGGAACTTCTGAAAGCCCCGGTCCCTCCAGTGTTGCACGATAATCCCAAAGAAAAATGTGAGGAACTGGCCAGCTTCTTCCACTCTAAAATAGAGAAAATATTATCCTCCTTACCTACTATCCCTCAAAGCGATGAATCGGTTGCTAGTCCTACAAGTTGCCTGATTGAGCTAGCATCTTTTGGCCCCTTTTCGGAAGAGGAGGTCATAAAAGTCCTGTTAGAGATGAAGAGTGGCTCCCCGAGTGACCCAGTCCCCATAAAACATCTTAAACTCGTGGCTAACACCTTGTCAACTCCTCTGACTGACCTCTTGAACCTTTCACTTACGCAGGGCATAGTGCCCCAGAGATGGAAAAAGGCCGTGGTGAAGGCCTTATTGAAAAAGCCAGGAATGGACTCATCCAACTTGACCAACTTTAGGCCAATTTCACTTCTGCCTGGTTTCTCAAAAATTGCAGAGAAGCTGGTTAACCGTCAGCTCTCTCACCATCTTGAGTCTAACCACCTGCTAGGAGACTCCCAGACTGGTTTCCGTCCCGGCCATGGAACAGACACTGCCTTGCTGGCAGTAGTGGAGGAGGCAAGGAGCACTCTGGATACAGGAGGGTCAGTGGCAGTGATCCTCCTGGACTTGAGTGCTGCCTTTGACACTGTGAGTCATCAAGTGCTCCTCCAACGTCTGTCAGAGGTAGGTGTCTCAGGGACGGCCCTGAAATGGTTGGGATCTTTTCTATCTGACCGTTTCTACCAAGTCTGGGAGGGGTCAGAGCAATCTGCCCTAATCCCTCTTCAATGTGGAGTCCCGCAGGGCTCATCGCTGAGCCCTACTCTATTTAATATATATATGACTCCACTTGAAAGAGTGGTCGCCCCCTCGGGGGTGAAGATCATCAGCTATGCTGATGATACTCAGCTGGTGGTCGGCCTCACTCAGCTGGCGGAACAACCTGAGGTTTTACACGACTGCCTCGCCAATGTTTATCGTTGGATGTCTATCCCTGCCTTAAAGCTCAATGGAGGTAAAACCGAGCTGATGCTCCTGGGCAATCCCAGTCCCTCCATTATTGCGACCGGTTGGCCCCGGTCTCTTGGTGACCCACCATCCCCCAAGAAGGAGATCAAGTCCTTGGGAGTATGGTTGGAAGAAGATCTGTCCTTCAGGACTCATGCCAGGAAGACCGCAGGGGTTTGCTTTGGCTTACTGAAATCAGCCCGAAAGGTGCTACCTTTGCTTCCTGATCCAGCAAGGAAGCTGTTGATACGTGGCCTAATTCTATCGAGGCTCGATTATGGGAATGCGCTGTTTCTCGGTGCCCCCGAAGCGACCTTCAAAACTCTCCAACAGGTGCAAAACGCAGCTGCGAGAATCCTTATGGATGTTCCCAGAAGGCAGTCTGCTGCTCCTGCCCTCAGAGCGCTTCACTGGCTCCCCGTGAAGGAGCGGGTGAAATTTAAGGCGCTATGTACTGCCCATAAAATTCTACATGGCAAAGGCCCCCCTATCCTTGCTAATATGGCCCATCCCTATAAACCCCCACGTCTGCTGCGCTCGGACCAAAAACACCTTCTGCAGTCAGCCAGAGTAAGAAAAGCTCGTTCTGGGGGTAGGCGTTTCTCGGTGCAGGTGGCGTCTCTTTGGAACTCTCTGCCCCTCAGGATTCGCTCAGAGCCCAAGATCCTACCATTTAGGAAACTTCTTAAGACCCACTTGTTTCCACAGTAGTGATTAGCTGAGTCTCCCCTTCTGGTCTGTTGCGCCGGGACGCCCCTGGGTAAGCTGAGCGCATTATAAATTTCATATTATTATTATTATTATTATGGTGTTTTAGGAAAGTATGCACCCCTCAGGCCATGTGTGCTTTATTAGGGCCAATCTCCCTGGACCATTGTGGTGTTGCTGCTCCTGTCTGTGGGATTGATCTGAGCCTCCTGTTTGTGCGTTTGTCTGCTGGCTACGTGCCACACATACCTTCAATCAGTAACCTCAGACTAAGGTCTCAGAGCCTGTCTGCCAACGTATTTCTAAGTCACGATTGACGCAGAGTTCATGACGGGTGAACTTGATAACAGAGATGCAATTTCGTTCTTATACGTGAATGTATCATTATTCACATTGGCATCGACTTTTTCAATATTAACAGGTGTCAGTAGAGAAGCCACTCCTTGCCAACATTATACTGCAGATCCATGTCATCATGGAGGCAGGTGTTAGTGGAGTGGTGAATGTTTCCCTACACACCCCTGTATATGTCTGTCATCCTGGGGAGAGCTGTGACTGGATAGTCGAATCCATTCCCACACCTTAACATATGTGGTTAGTTTCCTAGGGAGAGGTCTCTGGGGAGAGGCCAGTACTTGTTATACTTTCTATGGAATACTAAGGTTTTGCATGTGAGGTGTGAACCTTCCCCACACTATTATGCATACTGTTGCTCCTGGGGAAAGGGGTGAGTGGAGAGGCAGTGTCTCTTTATACCCTAGTCTTAGCACTGGTTATCTTCATGCAAGGTCTCACTGGAGAGGACAGTCTCTGCACATATTCTACTAGACATAGTTGTTATGCTGTAAAGAGGTATCAATTAGATTCCAGGGATTCCCACTACCATACCGTGCACTGTTGTTATACTGTGAAAAGATCTCATTTAAGAGTATACTTTCTCCCTACACCCTACTAATGGGGACAATAAAGCACAAGTACTTTGATGAAGGAAAGTGTAATGTCTTCCTCTAAAAAAGGTTTACGATCACGCAAGACTTTAACAGGCTAGTAAAGAAAAGTATTGATAGAACTTTTTCTGATAATAATGAATGGTCTTACAGTAAATAAATGAGTATTAATGTGTGATACGTACCAATGTTCGTCTCATGCTGATAAAACGAGTGGGATTTTTTTCATAAATTTAAGTGATTTCTTTTTCCCCACAATTCCTTTAACTAAAGTAACTGTTACTTTTCTGGTACATATAAATTATACATGCTATATTAGGATATATTCAGTGTGAATGCAAAGCCGATTATGAAATGGACGCTTGCGAAAGGCTCGCGAGAGCAAACGAGGAAACACTGCCCCCCCGACTGCATGTGAGAGATTGCCTCCCTGGCTTTTGCTAGAGTCTCAGTAGAGCCTTGGAGAAGGGAGAAAAGGGAAACTTAGTACAAACAACATAGATTATGAAATTATTGGGTAACTCTGAAAAGAACAATATTTTTAACAGTTTTCAAAAACCCTAAAACATTTTTTTTTTGTATTAAACATTTTAACAATCCTTTGGTATTTAATTGTATTTTAAACAGGGTACGAGAAAAACATACAACTTAATGTGCTAAACAAACACCAACAACATCTCCTTAAAAACAAAAAGGAGAACAACATACAAACAACTGTTAAAAAGAAATAATGCCTGGGAGGTGGAATTAATGCTCTTGGACAAGCTTCTTCTGGAAAGAGAACTGCTTGTCTCTGATTACAAAAGCAGCAAAATACTGCATTCTTCAAAAAAAGTGAGTTATTGTTCGCTTATGTACTTAGAACCTGACCAGGCACAGTATCACCTAGAGCAAATGATGTTCAAGCCCATGCAGAGTTGTCTAGCTCCATAGCACGAGCCAAATCTGCCTGTGCAACCCTTTGTGGATGCATCGACCTCAGGTATCTCCACATCCCTGTGGTACTCGTGCTATTTTTATTTCTTCTTTACCGGGTGAACTCTTTGCTGTAAAGTTTAAAGGTATCATACTGCATAGAAATATTCTTGGCACCTGGCCTCATTTCGCAGAATTGCCACACCAAAAATTATTTCAGTGGCTGAGATGGCCAAGCTAGTGCAGAAGCCTCTGGTTGTTCATCTGAATCTGATGAAGTCATCTTTGTGAAGAGAGGCAAAATAGAAAAGGAATGCATGCCAAATATGTCGACTATAACCAAAACCCAATAGTGAATTAAAGCAAAAAGGATGGAATTTTCTTCTAAATAAAGACATCCATATGAACAAATCACAATCCTTCCTTAGGGTGTGGTTCCTCTCCTGTACCTCTCATGAGATTCCTGTGGGCGTCCCATGAGATTGTGAACATAGTATTGCTTTGTATTTTTGATGGAACCAATCATAATCCATTTTTCTCAGCTAATCAACATCTCGAATATTGTGAGTAGATCGCGAGAGACTAACAGCAAGTACAA
The DNA here is from genome assembly GCF_964204655.1 of Triturus cristatus. Classification (NCBI taxonomy): domain Eukaryota; kingdom Metazoa; phylum Chordata; class Amphibia; order Caudata; family Salamandridae; genus Triturus; species Triturus cristatus. The sequence goes on along the minus strand of NC_140587.1, from coordinate 84,136,733 downwards.
CCCACTCAGGGCCCACGTAGGGCATTTCCTTTGACTCCTGCAAGAGTCTCGTGAGATCATAAAAATATTAATGCTCTATATATTCAGCGGAACATATCATAATCCATTTTTACTAATATAATCAACTTCTGTTATCTGCTACGTTGTTCAGAATTTCATGAAAACACTGTTTGTTAAGGTCATAAGAAGATTTAGACATGCAGATGCCAAGAGTAATATTTCCATTGATAAGAGAAGAGTTGTAGAGTCACTGGCTAGTAACAGCAACATCATCATATGACCTGCCGACAAGGGCTGTAATATTTCCCTGCTAACAAGAAAAATGTATGTGAAAGGAGACATGAGACACTTAAGTGACAGTAACTGTTACAAGATCATAGAAAGGGTTGCCTGTGATAAAAGTGTCACTGATTTGTGAAATCAGTTGGAGATTTGGAGATATAGGTAACTCCTTGAAAGAGAAGAGAACTGTTATCTCAGGACAGAATTTCTAGGTTACCCATTATCTGCCTCCTTTCCAAAGTCCACATGGATATGTATTTGTCTTGTAGAGCGCACTGCTGCCCTGAGGCGTCGTGGCGCTGTAGACCGCTGGGGAACCCGTCCTGGTTATCCCTGTGAGATGGTCCCTCCAGGGTATCTCCAAGGTGAAACCAGGCATCCCCGGCGAATGTAGGGGGCCGTTGTGGAGATGAGGCAAGCTAATGCCCAGAGTTGCCGAGTGTGATGCCTGGTTAGAGTAGGCACCGAAGCGAGAATTATCGAGTCCGCTGGCCCTGGTCTACGACCCTGCCGCGTCGGGAATTGAACCCTGGTCCCGGGCCGTTTTCTGCTTCGGGTCTGCTGCCTCTAACCAGTGAGCCACACCACTCCACTAGATGGATAGAACTAACCTCCCAAGTAAGCCCATCGTGTCCACTAAGGGTAGTGCTTTGGAAAATGTCTCCAAATACATAGATGATGTTATGCACAACTTTGTCACCAGTCTGTCTTAATATGTAAGGGATGCCAAAGATTTTCTAAGTGAATCAGAAGGCCTCAACTGGGAGGAGAACTTTTTTTTATGATGTTAGATGTCAGTTACCTCTACACCATTAATGAACATGAGCTGTGCATCCAGGCCTAGACCCATAAGATATATGGCCTACACTAATATGATTGTGGACATGATCAGGTTCTGTTTGACGAACAACATCTTTCTCTTTAATGGTACACTGTACAGACAGTTACTTGGTACTGCCATGGGTACTTGCTTTGCTCCCAGTTTTGCGGGCATCTTTTTAGGCTGGTGGGAGGAGCAATTATTCGAGGATGTTACAACTGCTGCTGAAATGGAACAGGTGGTCATGTGGTTGAGGTACATGGGCAACCCATTTATCATTTGGAAGGGTACAGCTCATTCTGCTGATGAATTTATTAAGAAATTGAATGGCAAATGAGTATCTTGATGTGAAGGTTGAGATTTTAGACAACACAAATCTGACTTGACTATTCAGGAAATCCACAACGGGCAATAGTCTCTTCATGCCCTCAGTGGTCACCCTGATACTCTCAAATGGAATATACCGTATCATAAACTACTGAGGGCAAGAGGAATTGCAACACAGAGAAGACACACAAGAAAGAAGAGAAAGTGATGACGGCGAAATTAAGAGAAAGAGGCTACCAACAATTGGTCTTGAATAAGGTTAGTGCTAGGATAAAAGAAATAACAGGCAACAAATTTTGCTTGACACTAGTAATATAGGCGATACAGATGAAACTGCAACTAGAGGGTGGTGATGACATACAATAACAACTCCGGATATATTCAGAAGGTATTGTCTCAGAACCGGGGGATCTTGAAATGTGTCCTACTATTGGGTAGGTAATCAGTGGTAGACCCAACATAACGTACAACAGAGAACTCCTATTAAGAGACAAGCTGGTACATTGTGATATCACTTCAATGAATAAGGCCACCGAACAAAGCCTCAAAGGGTTCTTCCCTTGCAGCCACTGCAAATCAAGGAGAAATATTAGTAGCAAGAGAGAGAATACCATTCAACACAGGAAAGCTAGTAGAGCTATAACTCATTTCCTCACCTGAAGCTCACAATTTGTGATTTTCTTTTTGGAGTGTCCCTGTAAACTCAGATGTGTGAGCAGTGCCACACATTCAGTGAAAAAATTTAGCTTAGAACGTGTTAGGGTGATTGACAACTATGACCAGCATTCCCCGGATGCCAGGCCTTGTAAAATGGTTAATGATTGGGCTAAACTATCTTTTTTTTTTAGATCCAACAAATGCCACACAATATCAAGGGTGGCAACAGGACAGAAAAATTGAGTCAAAAATGAAATTAGATCTTGACACTAAAAGCCTGAACCTAGATGAAGAATTAAGTGTACATTTATGTGATGATTAACAATGTCTATATCCATCTCGTACTCTCTAACTTTGTCTTGATAGATGCTCAAACATGGTTTTAATGTACTATTTTATGTGTTTATTGCAGGAGGAAAGCAAGAGGATCTTGAGTAGGAATACAGATGTAGTCGGACGGATTTCCCCTACACTTTTCTTCATCTGCACAATTGGGGTATGACTGAGCACTACACAGATAAGATTTTGTTTTTGATTTTTTGTTATGAGGATTATGGGTGCATTATATTTGATGTATTGTGCTCTTCTTACTTTATTCCAGTGTAATATACATTCCTAAATACTGAAAGCCCTCGGTCACTATGCGGACCTCACAATCCGCCATTAGAGCCGGAGGTACACCACTCAACACGTATATCAAGGATTTGTGCCAGTTAATGGTGTATCAGGAATATTTTTGGAATAGCGCAAAGAGATGTAGGACATGCTGAAGTGAAAAGGGGGGTCTGGCTAGGTACAGCAGAATATCATCCGCGTAAAGAGCAATTTTGTCAGACCATTCAGGGGACCAATTAAGGCCCCTAATAATCGGGTACCCCCTTATCAAAATCGCTAGGGATTCCAGGCCTAGGGCAAAAAGCAGAGGCGAGAGCAGGCAACCCTGTCTCGTACCCGTCCCCAACAGAAAGGACGAAGAACGCGCTCCATTTACCGAAATCCTAGCCATGGGTTCAGCATAAAACAAATGCACCCAAGACAAGAATTGGCTTCCGAATCCATATTGCTCAAGAGTAGCGAAAAGGAAGGACCACTCAATCATATCGAAAGCCATTTTAGCATCTAGGGACATTATGATGGCATCCTCTTGTATAGTGGTGGCTCTACCCAATACCCCATATAACTGTCAGAGATTTAATGCTGTATTCCTAGTGGGCATAAAGCCAGATTGACCCGGATGTATTACTTTGAGGAGGCAGAGGGAGAGATGCTGTGCAAGTCGTTTGGCCAGGATTTTCAATTCCGGGTCCAATAAAGAGATAGATCAATAGGACCCACATTCCTCGGGGGGTTTCCCCTTTTTGTGGATCACTACAATATTGGCCAGCCTTTGCATTTCAGGCAAGGTACCTTGAGTCAGACTCTCTTCATACATTATTACTAAGTATGGGGCTCTAGTTTTGGTTTTAGATTTATATAATTCATTAAGAAGACCGCTCGGGCCCATAGCCTTACCTGATTGCAGAGAGCCAATAGCCTTTGTGACCTCTTCGGCTGCAAACTCTGCCTAAAGGCCTTCAGCATCCTGGGCATCTAAAAACGGTAGCGACAAGGTAGCCAACAGATCGGCGGATTTGGTCTGAGTAGTCGATTGGCTGGATGTGTATAGTTGTTTAAAATATCTGGCGAAGGAATCTGCAATCTCGACTCTATTCTGTTGTACTTCTCCCCCCTCCCCCCAATCTGGGCCACCCAGCTATTAGCCAACTCTCTTTTATCCAACCATGCCAGCAACTTACTGGCATTATCCCCTATGTCCTAAATACTGTGCTGGGTTGGTCGATACAGAGTCCTAGCGGCCTCTTTTGCAACATCCCTATATTCTTTTTGCTTTATGGATAGTTTATGTGCCATAGCAGAAGTATGGGAGGCTACCAAGTCAGCCTCAAACGTGGTTATCTCTGCTTCTAAATCCTCGAGTTGTTTACGCTTCTCTTTTTATGACCTGCGACTGCTGCCACCCCATTACCCTGGATCACCACCTTATATGCCTCCCAGAGCATGACATCCGATGTCACCGACCCATCATTTTCTACGAAATATTTTTGGGTGGCTTTCACCAATTGCTCTCTAATCATCGGTATCTTGAGATACCAAGGATTGAGCACCATTTTGTGCCTGGTAGGGGGGAAAACACCGCCATAGTACATCACAATCGGGGAATGTCAGATATGCCTCCAGGAAGGAAGGATACCTCATCAAACATGGGAAGCTGGGGGGGCTTTACAAAAAATATAGTCCATACGGGACAGACTGCCATGAGCCCCTAAATGAAAGGTGTATTTTAAAGAGGATGAATTACAGAACCTCCACACATCGATAAGGCCAAACGCCTCTAAATATTCCCCCAATAATGTCCCAGCAGTCTCCCTACCTCTGGATGGCAGTCGGTCTAGTTCCCCACAAAGTTCAGCATTACAATCGCCCCCCAGAATTAAGTCACCGTCTGGTAAGTCTAACATGTGTGGTCTGAGGTCAGCGAGTGTGGTGGAATGCAGCCGGGGCGGCACATAGAGAGAAGTTACATTAAGGGGCCTCCCCTCCCATCGCCCTGAAACCGTGACGAACCTGCCCAATGAATCACGGGTAACTGATTGTATTTCAAACTGGAGGGACTTTCATACCAGGATACCCACGCCTCTGGACCCCTTAGCAAAACCAGCATGCACCACCAAATTATACCCCCATCTGTTTAGAGCACAGTAGGGGTTTCCTGTAGCCAAACCAGATCTGGAGCCTGTCGTTTCAGATTTTGCAACACAATTCCCCTCTTGATTCGGTCCCCCAGCCCATTCACATTCCAGGAGGGCAGTTTAAGTTGCCCCAATTGCGGGTTTGTGCTTTGAGCAATATTCATTTAACCGAAAATAACGGACATATATAGCAGAAGGAGCAGTGAGAGGCAATACTGACAAATCTCCCCCCCAACGAGGCATCACATTGTATTGTCTACACAAGCAAAGCAATATGAAGTCGACATTAGGAATGCCCCTGTACGCCATGAAGGAAGTCTCAACAGCAAAGGTATACTGAACACACACATAAAAACGCAAAAACACCCATGAACAAACCCTGGATCACCCCCCACCCTGCCTCCCAGCAACGTGGACCACAAACTGCCCACCCCCCAGTTTTTAGAGCCCCTGTAAACCCCAATGAACTATTCTATGGAGGGAATGTCACACAGCCAAACAACCCAAATAGGTATTCCGCTAAAGCCCCAAAAAGACAATAAAAAAGCCAGTGAGAACAATATAGTCCGGGCCTGGGGCGCAATCAAACAGGACAGATCTATATCGTCCAACCCCCGCCCTATTGCTGATCCACAGGTCTATATAGTGTATTGGAGATCAGCATCAACTGATTACAAGTCCGTTAGACATTCAAAACAGATGGAATTAGCCATTAGTACCCCCTCCAACCCACTTTATTAAATGCAAGCCCTCATCCGGAGTTCCGAGCAATACTCATCGTAACTGAAGAATAATGTCCCTGTCGCGAAAGTTGAAGATCTGAGCCAATATAGGACGAGGCAGAGGCCCTGGTTTGGGGGGGCCCCGCTCCACCGAGAAGTAGTTTGAGAGGGACCGGGGTTGCAAGTGTTTTGTGATCAAGTCTTCAACAAATAAGTCTGTGGCCCCCAAAATTCGTACATTGTTCCTGCGCGCTAGACCTTCATAATCCTCCAGCTTAGTTTCGAGGCCTGATGTCTGTGCTTGCAGTCGTTTGACCGTGGTTTCAAGTGATTTTGTAGAGTGTTGGAGGATGGAAACAGAGTCCTCGGTCGCCTTGACCCTATCCCCCATGTTGCGCAGATCAGCCCTGGAGAGTGACCTCCGTGGTCTCTGTATCGATTTTATTCTCCAGGGACGTACGAACCCCTTGGATGGCTTCCATGACGTCTGCCAGTGTCAGAGACCCTTCTCCGGTTTGCAGCTTGGAGTCAGATGCACCGTGCTGCCCGTCCGCAGCTTCTGATTGAGTGTGCAAATTTCGCCAGCTTCATGACGTGGGTCTGCTTTGAACTTTTCGCAGTGGCCATTCTATATGACCTAGCTGTAGGCTAGCGACACGGGGCACAAGGAGTGATACAGGCTTAGCTGACTAGGGTAGCCGGTAGCGTGGTGTAATAGTGTTAAGTAGTGACTGCCAACTCATAGAAAGAAATCCGACCGGGCCTCCCGGGTAGGAGAGATTTGATGGTGGTGCAAGGATTATGCACACCATCCTACTTCACTCAAACCACTGTCACTGGGTCGCTGATCGTAGAGACCTTGATTCATGCTTCGTTATCAAATGAAAAAGGGGGTTTGCACAGGCAAAGGACGTGGGACACTCTTGATCAACAATCGTTGGAGGTGAGTCTGTCCCGGGCAATCAGTGCTTCGAGGCTGGCCAATCAGTGGCACCCCTGGTCACCTATGTAGACCAAAATAAATGTGGAGAAAGTCCCTTTACGAGATGGAAGACGTGCACAGCGATAGCCTGCACATTGGAAAGTGCCAGCAAACTTCCACACAGACGGGTTCATGCTATTACTGCGGGGGGTGATGGGGAGGCCCCCATCTCACCATCCTCAGCCCCTCCCTCTTCAGGAGCAGCCTGTTAAAGGCGTCGGGGACTGGAACCCAAAGCACGCTTATATCGGAGCCCGCCCGATGCAGCGCTGTGCCCACAACAATCCACGCGGTCCAAGTCCCAACGGGAGCCTCAAAATCCGCTCCCCGGCCCGATCGGCCAATATGTACAGCGCGGGGAGAGTCGAGAGAGGCACCTTCCCATAGTACCCCCAGGGGCAACCCGCTGTCCCCCCTTCCCCATAATAGGTTACCCAAATGACACACACAAGACAGTTGGTGTTGGGTAACACAATGCTGCAGGTTTATTACATAATTCCAGTATATGTAATGGGTGGGTTATCTTACGGGCGATCCAAGGGCAGGCAACCAACTGGGTCGCCGGCCCGCCTGATGAGCCGGGCAGCGCGGGAGCGTTGCCCGCCGTTGCTGCCCCCCAGGTGATTCTTTCTACGATCACGTGCCGTTGGTAATTCTACTCACGCCCCCCCTCTCGGGGCGGAGCGTCGCATAGCAAACCCCCGGTTGTTCAGGCCCACAACTGCCCGCAGGACTAGCGGGGCGCCGACACGGCTTCCGGGACCTCCCTTGAGGCTCCTCGGTTTTGGCTCAGGCACCCCCTATGGTGCCGCGCAGAGGTACCCTTTGTACCGGCCTGCTTCCAGATCGCCCTGTAACTCCGCCTGCAACGAAAAAAGAAAACATTACAACGCTCAGAAAAACCCCCCCACCCAACGCCTACGCCGGGTAAGCGGTAGGGAGGGAAAAGGCGAAGCGGGCGACAAAGAGGTCGCCAGGAGAGTGGGGGAAGGCTAAATAGCCTCCCCCTCACCCCAGGGCCAGGAAGTTACACGCCTTGCGTGTCACTTCCGGCCATCCCAAGGAGGGGGGCGCCGGACTGCGACCCCGCCCCCCCCCCCGGTGAGGAGGGGAGGGATGACCGGTGCCCCGGGGGCACTAAGGCGCCGACCGCCGATTGGCCCCCTGCGGGGGCCGCGGTCAGCGGCACTTTCGCAGGTCCTCTCATCCCCTGCGCTGCCTTCCCACAAAGTCCGCGCATGAGTCGGAGCTCACCCGACACCACGCAAAAGGTCTTAGTAGCCAGGGGCTCCATGGACAAGGGGCGCCCATATCGCTTCTCCTTGCGACGTCACAGGCACCACGGTGGAAGCAAGGATGGTGCAGAGCAACTCCGGTCGTGGCCTGGGCAGAGCTGCGTCACTGGGTCCAGTCTGAAGTCGGGAGAGGAAATCTCTGGACGGAGTTGCTTGATCGGGATCGGGTGCCTCCACAGTGCAGTAGAAACCCGGATCGGTGTCTTTTAGTCGGGCATAACGGATATATTTAGCGGATCTTGAGGATATTAGTGTCGGGGCTCAGAGCCTCAGATCGGTGCAGCCATCTTGGGTGTTGGCTAGCCACGCCCTCCCCAAACAATGACTACATTTGACCCAGAACGCTATAATGAGGCAGCCATTTACTTACTCAAATTGTGTAAACTCTGTCACTCATGAGGGATTGCACTGCATATTTGCATTTCAGATTAGCTACGATAGTGGTTATCGATACTCCTTTAAGTGGGTGATATATGTGTGTTCATTATACATTGCATGCATATCACCTTGTTGTTGACTTACCTGTTTGTTTGTTTGTTTGTTTGTTTGTTTGTTCTTATATATACTTGTATGCTCACAGACAGGCGTGATTCTCCCTATTGCATGGATATTTTCTACAATAGCCTAATTCATTGCTATGTGGTAATAGGGTATGATTTACTGAACACCCTCCTTGTTTTTTAATTCAAACTCTATACATGCCTCTTTTCCATTTAAGGTCAGATTTTAGATATCATAAGGTATACCCTACACAATGAGGGTGACTTTTGAGATTGGATATTGTTGCGAATTGCCACTACTATAACCCCAATCATTGCTAGATTGTGTTACATGGTCCTTATGAAGTGCCCACATCCACATGGTACGAAATCTGTTGACTGATGGTCTCACTTTCTGTGAGCTGTACCGGATCATTGTCTCCAGCACAGCCACCCTTTGTTTTTATTTATAACAAGAGGTTCAACTAATTACAACTTTCAGGGTCTCTCTTTGTTATATTTATACCGCACTTATACAGATCCACACTTAGCACCGCCACTTACACCCCATCACCTATTTTAAAGGCCCTCTCGAGGCACCCATTGGACATTGCAGACCCCGGTCCAACGAGGAGCTGCCAGATGATGAAGCATTACACCCATCTGGATGTGTGAGGGCTCTTTCTTCTGAGCAATCAGATCCCCCCCATCTGGTTGCTCAGACCCCTCCTGACCTTCTGCCTTTTCAGTTTCCTTTTCTGAATCTTTTAGGAACTGCATACTCCACTTGTATACATGCACATTTCACTCAGAACAAGGGAGATATGGCATAATTTACGTTATGTATTGTGTGGTATTATTGGATATGTGCCATGTCCTTTTGCCCACATGTGTCACAGACAGAGATAGTGCTCACTGGGGACAGCCATAAGCACTTGGGCCCTCATTATTGGCCCTCAGAGCTTGGCTCTCCTCCTGCTACTTCCACGTCGGCCAAAACTTTGGGAGTATTTCTGGATAGCGATCTCTCCCTGAAAACTCAGGTTGGAGCTGTGGTGTCTAAGTGCTTTTTTCAAATGTGCAAGATTAGGAAAATACATCGTTTCCTCAGCCATGACGCTCTGAATCAGGCCATGATATCTACGGTCCTATCCCACCTGGACTATTCCAACTCTGTATACCTAGGCATGCCACACTACTTGCTTAAGCGCCTACAGAGGGTCCAGAACCAGGCAGCACGATTGATATTTCGTCCACCTAAGTGGCATACAGCTACTCCCCTGTTGAGGAAACTACATTGGCTCCCCATATTACAGCGCTGTGCTTTCAAAACGGGGTGCCTCATTTTTAAATCCTTGCACAGCACCAGTCCTGAGTTTGTCAATAGCTTGATACTCAGGCACACTCCCATACGCAATTTAAGGTCTGCTCATCTCTCACTTCTTTCTGTCCCGGGTTTCAAACGGGTACGCCAAGGAGGCTGCAGATTCGCTACTCTCGCCCTCAAATTATGGAACTCTTTTCCGCTAGAAATCTGATCTTGCACGGACCTTTTTCAGTTTAGGAAATCCCTAAAAACATGGCTATTTGCACAGGGTTACCTTCTGTCTCCTCTGACAGCCTTCTGAGCCTCAGCGCCATGAAGCCAATCGGCGTACGTGCGCTCTATAAATTCCTATTAACATTAACATGTGCCTTGTTGTCCACACTGTCTTATAGTTGGTCGACAGTGTGAGTTTGCCTGGTTGTAGACAGTGCCTACGGTTTGCTGTCTTTCCATGGTTCCTATCGCAATACCAAGCTATGCCATCTCTCTCTATCTGACTGATTTTTTCATTACCATATAAGTTTAATTTTGGTTGAATAAGGCTCTCCTGTAAACTGACGATCTGCTGTATGTGCGGTCAGTAAAACATGATCAGTGTTTTTATTCAGAAATGACTACATTATACTCAGTAAGTGGGTGATATGGCGAATCTCTCTCTATGACAAAGTTGTTTCTTATATGAAGTCAAGATTGCAAAACCTTTATTGATTTTTCACTTCGATTTTTCAATATCAACACTGGACATTTAAATGTTACCTTAAAAGTGTGATTTTACTTTGAGTTGACACAAAACACTTTATAGACTGGCCCAACATATGTATAGCCACTGAGACACTTGAGCCTATGTATCTCCATTATAGGCCCGTTTTTGAAGGGCTGCGATGGGCCACATTTGGTGCCTCTGTCACTCTCTCCTGCACTTCGAGGTTAAATGCAGGATACAGAGCTAGGGCTTGAATGAGAAATAGAGAGAGTGAAACGAAGAAAGAGAGACAGAAAAAGAGAAAGATGAATTGAGGGGAAAAGACAGGAGAAAAGGGACGAGACTGAGAATAGAGGATGCCTGGAGAGATGGAAAGAGCGAAAAGGGAGGAAGGGAGCAGGGCTGGGTTGAACACCTTTGCCCGGGCTGCTTTTCATTTCCAGTTCTGGTCCTAAGATGGCGTTTCCTAAACTACTGCTGCTCCCTTGGGGCATTGTCTAATCACATTAAGGAATATTCTCCAGTGCCTTATCAGTGGAAAAAGTGCCTTTGGCTTGGGAGGCTCCATTTGGGAAATAGGATATTACCTCTTGAAGAATGTCATTCTCCATCACAAAAACCGAATTGTATAGCCAAGGCACATACATTGAATTAAAGAGGAAAATAATTGTCCTCAGTGTTAAAGTACACGAAACTATGGATAATTAAAAGCAAGATATCATTTGCATCAAGAGAAAGTAAGCCTGCCCCTACATCATGCGCTGCAAGAACAGTGTGAGTGCCACTCTTTACATTCCATTAGAAAGAAAATGCAATGAACATTACCGGTAAATCGCTTCATATACGTTTTTTGATGATATTCCATATGCTTTTTCATGCTGACTTGTTCCTTCCCTGGGAAAAACATAAGAACCAGAGATTTACACAAGTTTTTATCCAGAATTCAGTTTCCTCGCACACTCATTTCCACTTATAGGTAAGTAGGCAAATATTTATTTCATGGATTATTAAAATGATTAATGATCAAATAAAATTAAAACTAAGCATTAATACACCTATTTGTTAGATGAAGTGTTTAGTAATACTTGTGACCTTTGTGTGTGTTGCCCCAGTTGAGTTATGAAAGAACATCCCGTTATGAAGGAGCATCTTGGGCTACAGCAATGTGACAGCTGGAAATAGGGCCGGGTTGACTAACACAGATGAGGGAGTAGTGTCCTCAAAGAAGAGTGTTATGAAAAGGAGTCAGAAGTTTGCATTATAATAGTGAACTTAAAGTCATACCCAAGAAAATTACATAGTAGATATTTTTTAGAAAGGCCCTGTATTTTTGTTGCATCTGTATGAAAGCCTATATGCATGTGTGTCTTCACTTTGGAATTCAAAAAAGCTGTAAACCCCAAAAATATAATGAAAGCAAACCAAAAATTATTGGGCAAGGGCGATTAATAAATACCATTATGTCATAACTCTGGGTTAAAATCATGCTTTTCGGAAACAAAAAGCCATAAACCAGCAATTATGTCAGTGTGACATTAACGTTAGTACATCAAGGAACGTTCAGTGGTTCTAGTGTATCAAAAGGGCTACTTAATGCCTCATTAGCAAAGCCTTATGGGAATACAAAAGGGACAAAGTAAGCATCCACAAAATACCATGGCCTTGATGAACAGTCCATTCAAGCAATTGCAACTCATGAACAATACATGAAAGGCCATGGGTGAAGAGTACATACAAGGTAAAACCTACATTGTAAACTCATTTTCAAGAGTTTCATTATAATGTTGTTTGAAAAGCCCCACTTTTACAAAATCACTAACATATGCTAGTCAGGACAGAAACTGCAGCAATCTGAATTTGCTTTTGACAAAACACTGTCCGGACACAGGTACCGACCAGCTTCTTATCTCAAAAGTCTTATTAGCTGAATGCAAAGCTAATCAAAACTCAACCCGATTTCTCAAGAATCTCCATCAAGAGCTTAATGCCAGTGGTCACGTAGCCTGTAATATTAAATAAAGCAAATGATTTTGGTTGAAGGTTTCTCAGTTGTTCATGCTGATGCCATACTATCTCTTTTTAACAGCTTCTTGTACCAAAGTGAATTAGCAAATTATGGGGGATATGTACAAGGACTGGCAATAACTACCGCTAACGCTAGATAGCGGCAGTTTTCCTACCGCCGTGTACCACTGAAAACTATTGCCTTGTCAGCGACGTATGTACAAGATGTCGCTACATGGTGATAGCTTCAGGGATCAGCCTGAAAACTGCAGCTAACATTAGGGTGATGGTGATAGGAATTCCGGCGTTAGTGGGCGAAAACCAACAAAAGGCCCACAAGCAGCAAAAAAACGCACGTTAGTCAGCCCAACGTGAGGTTTTTTTTTGCATCTATTGAAAAAAATTGCCTATCAGTCGGCCTCCAATATAAAAGCGGCAAAACAAACAATGAAATGCAGTATGAAGCAGCCAGGACCAAGTGCAGCACACATCAACAACTCCCTCAAGCCACCCAACATCTAGAATGACCAGGATGGAAGTCTGGATGCCTTGCTGGACCTGCGTCTGGAGCCTGGATGTCTCGCTGGACCTGTGTCTGGAGCCTGGATGCCTCGCTGAACCTGCATTTGGAGCCTGGTTGCCTCACTGGACCTGCGTCTGGAGTCTGGATGCCTCATTGGACCTGCGTCTGGAGCCTGGGTGCCTCGCTGGACCTGAGTCTGGAGCCTGGATGCCTTGCTGGACCTGCGTCTGGAGCCTGGAGTGAGATGTGGAGGAGCTGTGGAGTCGATGAGCTGTGGCGGTAGACACTGAGGCGCGGCGATCACCCGTACCTGGTGGTGAAGTCTGGCAGGTCGCATGGAGACACGTTGCTGACCTGTGTGAGAAGACAGCCTTGAGCCCCTTGGAGCTGTGAATGGTAGAGGCGCTCCTGCGAACCAGCGTAGGGAGGTCTGCATCACATGCTACGATCCACCACTACACCGGGATGCACGGGATTACCAATGGCGCCTCTGCATCACAGGTCAGATGATGTTGCGCTTGCCGAAAGCTGTGGAGGGTAAGGCCCCTGAGCTGCACCTAACTTGTGTGGCAGGAGCGCTGCAACTTCATGCCTAAGGGGGCCCTGCTGCATCAACTGCATAGGGAGCTTCACCAGCGGACTTGTCGGCGACTGCTGTACCCAGGCTTGTGAAATCCCACCTGACTGAGGCGCCTGCTGGCTAATTGACAGATTTGGGAGAGACTGCAGTGGAATGTGCCACAGTGTCAATGTCCAGGTAAGGAGAAGGTGGTACGCGTAGCGGAGAAGGGCCGGGGGTTGAGCGCCACAGGCCTAGCACCTGTAGATCACACACGCCCAGTGGCAGCTCATCCGCTATGGCGGAAGAGCGTCACCCCACTGCTTTCAAGCAGTGCAAGAAGAGGAAAAATTATCACATGATGATAACTTCCTGATGTATTTGTGCTATGTTTCCTTTGCGGGCGGGAGGGTGGGTAGAGCTGCTCCACTCACAGAGCAGGCAGGGGCGGAGTGGCATGCCCACTTAAGTGCGCAGTGACTGTTTGGTCAGCCCACTCAGGCCGCCCAAAGCAGTCATGCGCACTGTCCTGTTTGCAATGCAGGCTGCATTACAGCCTGCATGAAGAGCATGCCCACCCATCCAGCCCCTGGCTGAACACCTTGTCCCGGCGCCAATGGCCAATCCCAACGCCGCATTGGAACATTGTGATTGACTTAGGGGAGGGAGCCTGGCTGCCTACTTCCTGTTCCTGGAGCAGACTCAGGAGAGCAGGAGCAACGAAGACACGGGACCCGGCCTCGAGGTAAGATTTCTCTCATTGAAATATTTATAACACCCGCTCACACAACCCCCCTGCGTCCACGCCCCATTCAGTGTCCTTTCCAGCGTTTCCCACCTCCCAGCTGTCCAGTCACCCACGCTGCACTTCTCAATGGCGGCCGCTGTGCGGCCATGAGCAGAGGGCGTATCACTGGGGTGCCAAAGGTCTATATAAAGTTATGACGCTTACCATTATATCGCATTCCATTACAATGCATACTAATACTAGGAATATTGCAACAGTAGGGAAGGTGTTGGATAGCAGAGATGTAAATATTACTATTCCCACTGCAGTGAGTGCAACCCTAAAACTAACCCTTGCACCCCAAAGCAAACCCTGAACCCTAAAATTCATCATTGAGCCCCTAAAAATCTTATTTGACCCAAATGCACACCCCAATTTTCATATTTGACTCCAAAACACAACCCAAATTTCGAATTATACCCCATAATACACCCCAAATTTAATCTCCGACACCTGAAACCCATACCCATCCTAAAACTTAAACATATCCCATTACTGACTTCACAATGCGTTGTAATGGAATGCGATGTAAACGCACCTGCGTTGTTGTAGTTGCGTTGTAAAGGCATTACGATGTAATGCCTGCATTGTAATGGATGTCTCCTGTGCCAAAGGCAAGCCCGTCTGCGTCTGTCTGAGCCTGGAACGCGCTCAGCCCCAAGCACCCTTCCTCTCGGACACTCCACCCCTAAGACGCCAGCACCCTCCTCGCCATCAATCCTGGACAACACATCACCTGCCAGGACCAACCTCTGCTCCGACCAGACATCGTAATCACTGACGGCTACTAAATCACCTGCAAGGACTACCCCGACCGCCCAGGAGGAGGCATTGCCATCACCTACAGAAGCACCCTCCAACTGAGAACGCACTCTAATGACCCAAGGGTGACCATGGAACACCTCAACTTCCATATCTGGAGCAACCCAAACTCCATCATCTGCGGCACCCTCATCTGCAGGCCCTCCGGGACATGGACCTCCATTCTCCGATACCATTGTAGACCTCATTGCACCCCAGGCTCTCCCATCCACCGACGACATCCTACTCAGTGAACTCAAGTTCCACCAGCACAACCCCACTGACCAGAACACCACCCCTCCTGGGGAAGCTTCCCAACATCAGACTCAAGCAGCTAGTCACCGCAGCAAGTTGCATAGCAGCACACCCTGTTGAGCACGTCTCCTCGGCCAGCAGGAACTTCAAGTACAGCCACACCACAGGACTATCCTGGACCGACCATTATTGTATACATCTCATCTTTACCATGCCCACCACACACCACCACCATAATTGCCCCCCTCGCAGCTGGATCAAGGCCACTGAAGAACATGTTAACTCCCTCAGCACCACCACACCGCCAACGCTTACAGACGATGAGACCGCAGTGCGCAACCTGCACCGATGGATATCCAACTGCACCGACACCCTGCCACCCCTCAAGAATGGACCAGGCAAAACTAGCACCACGTTGCGCCGTACTTGCAAAGTGATAAATGTTGGCATATGTGGGACCTTGTGAAGCCCTGTGCTACATCATACCTGCATCAGGTATGATGTTTTCAGGGTTTGTGTTCCCACGCGACAAGGCTTCATAGGAATGGCACAATTAAATCTCTCAGATTTCACTGCGACAATTGTAGGACGGCACTGCGTCAGTACATCAGGCAGGCGTAAGGGTGACACAGTGACACAGGGATAGGCTGTCCCCATGCAATACGGGAGTTGCATAATGATGCTTGTGACACGACTGCAGCAATGTGTGAATTTGGTTCGGACAGATATGTCAGGATTCCAGACGTATCTGTCATTACTTGCGTAATAGAGCTGTCCAGTGAATACAGCGCATCCTTGGTGTCGCAAGAAGGGGGTAGTGAAAAGTGTTGAAATGCGGTCTTGTCGCAGTGCTGCAACACTTTTCATGACTGAGGCCCGGGATTTATTATTGACGGTGCGCATTCCTGCCCTTTAGTTTTGTCGCAGGGCAGCGCAGCTACATTGCTTGCTGCGCTGTCCAGCACCAAAACCTGCGGAAATAAGGCCCCAGGCGTTCTCCATTTCTAAGACTAGCTATTTTATGGTCTTAAAAAAACTGCCTCTAACTGCAGTTAGAGGCAGTTTTTTGGGTCAAGGATTCCCTTGAACATATCGCAAAGTGGGGTTAGCGGCCGTTTTTGCACGGGAACGTCTCCCTTGCATGTCATTATCACTAACAGAAGAAGCGTTCTTTTCTATGGACGTTTTTGCCAGAAAACTGCCGCTAACAGATGTTAGCGACAGCTTGTACTTATGGCGATGTAAATATTGCTGCAAAACCGTCAGAAAAGTGCCACTAAGGCAGCATTAACTCCATGTGCATATGCCCCTATATATTTTACTATCCGTCTACATATCCACAAAAGACGTGACTGCTGTCAGAGAGCTAACACGAAATACAATTATGCCTCATTGAAGTTTGCACAAATGTATTAAGCTAGTTAGGCAAAGTGTAGGCCTAGCATGCAGACTAACAGTAGGTGCCCTGTATAGCTGTGAGCATCAGTTGCTACGGATGAGTGGAATGTTTCATTCCACCAACTGAATTGGCAGAATTTGGCAGTGATACTCTTGTAATGCAAAGCTCCAGCTAAATTCCAATAACCGCCACGTGGCAGATTTTTTTCCTTCAAGGCTCCAGAAATGCGAGCGAGGTATGGCATCTCCGAGCACGATTTTGTAACACTGGCGGTAGCGGGTTGTCAAATTCAAAAGGCTGCTCTTCGAGTATATTTGCTGTTGTTCGAGTAGATTTTCTACTCAAGTGGCTGCAAAATCAACTTGAATGGCCACACGCTCTTGTGCAAGGTATAGTGCCGTTTGTGCTGATTTTTCAGCATTTCTCAAGTTACTGGCACCAAGTTGCAGCGGGAGAAGTGCAATGTGAATATTTTTCCATCCATTGATGGAATTCTTAGGAGTCTCGCGAGTTTATTGATTCAAATGAAAATATGCATAACAGAAAGCAAAACATTGAATAAGTAGTAGTTGCACAGTTTTCTTATGCTTCAACACCCTCCGCATGCTATGCAGGATCTACAGATGGATCCCCACCGGAACTAGAAGGACGGTCACCCAGGCCCTCGTCAGCAGCAGGCTGGACTATGGCAACGCCCTCCACGCGGGAACCTCACCAAACTCCAGAAACGACCACAATGCATACAGAACACCTCTGAATGCCTCAGCCTCGACATCCCCCGCGACGGCTACATCACAGCCCACCTGTAAGACCTGCACTGGCTGCCTGTCAACAAGAGGATCACCTTCAAGCTCCTCAACCACGCGCACAAAGCATTCCACAACGCCGGACCAGCGTACCTCAATGAACGACTCACCATCTACATCCTGAACCGCCAGCTTCGCTACGCTGACCTCACCCTCGCCACAGTCCCCCGCATATGACGAGCGACCGCCGGCAGCAGATCATTCTCCCACCTCGCCACCTAGACTTGGAACACCCTCCCCATCCGCCTGTCACAGACCCAGGACCTGCTGACCTTCAGGAGACTTCTCAAGAGCTGGCTGTTCGAGCAGTAGCAGCATTCCCCACCCCCCAGCACCTTGAGACCCTCACAGGTGAGTAGTGCGCTCTACAAATGGATTAATTGATTGATTGATGACAACACAGGAAAGGACCTTGAGATAGATACAAGAAATGTATACTATTCATACATTGAGTTATTCAATTGTGAATCCTTTATGGAGGTTTTAAACATGAGAATGAGGAGAAATACGTCAGATGCAAGACTTCTGAGCAGGCTGTGTATAGCATGGGCACAATTCGAATAGAAGGTTAACAAATAAGCATTGCTTCAGCAACTAAGGTGGTTTTAAAGCAGATTTTTCATGAAGTCTTCACAGTGTCCATGTACATATTTCATTGTTAATATTTGAAAAACCAATGTAACTCCCTAATGAACTTTGAATTTTTGCGCAGTGATGAAGCAGCTTGAGTACATGTTACATTATGTTGCTGGTGTTGCTGCTCTTCTAATCCATTGGCTTATTCTGATCATCTCATTACAAGGATGAAACTACTGGATGGAACCCTGAGGGACCCCTTAGAAGTAAAGGACTGCCAGGAGTATCAGTCATTATTGCCTATCCTCCTGGTTGTTCATCATTGGTTGTTCATCATTTCACACCTATTATTTGCACAGATACTCCACCTACTGTTAGCAGGTGGAATCTGGAGGTGATATGTACCCATCCCATGGTGTTCCCTTGGTACTTGTAATTACGATGAGGCTGGGGTGCGGAGCTTCCCTGAATCCAAGATGGCAGCTAACTAGGGAAGCTCCGACGGCTTCCACCAATATCTGCAATATTCCAGGTGTGTTTCGCCTCTAAAACTCCCCACAATGGTCTGGGGGTTGCGGAGGAAGTCACAGCCGACCTGGGAACACAAAACTTTGAAGTTTTGCGTGCATCATCGGGCACAACCACCAGAAACCAGTAGAGACCTGCGAAGTGAGGCGAGTGGGCTCCGGAAAAATGTGCAGGCAAGGCAGGAGAGGTTAACAGCTGGATACGATCGAGAAAATATGCCAACAGGGGAAAGTGCTGAGTGAACCCTGGGGTCAGACCTGGAGTCACTAGCCGAGCGGTGCCAGGAATCGGAATAACAAGGCCAGCGGTAAAATAGTTCTGGGGCCAGCTGGAGGTGTCGGGAAGCCCGCCCTGGTACAATGCGCAAGCTGAACCAACACCGACACTCTACAGCCCTCCAGAGCCCGGCAAGAAGGTGGGAAGCGCAGCTTCTGCCGCAGCACGGTAAAGACCTGTATCGCCCCAAGCACATAATTATAGCCAGGGTACTCGGAGGGGTGGATTATCGGGTACAAGTAAAACAGGCCCGCCTGTAGTCTGAAAAAACAGCAAAAAAGAAGTAGACTTGCCTCACAAGCGCCATGGAGTGAAGGGAAGATAGTGGGCATCGGAACAGCAAACAGGCAAGGCCGAGTGGGCCTCATTGACAACACACAGCGGAAATGCCCCTTATTTCCTTCAAAAGGCCTGGAAAGCGCGAGCTCCAACTGGGGAGAGTGGGCGTGGCACAGGGCAGGTGGTAAAAGGGCACCCGCCATAGCCCAACGGGAAAGTACTCAGAGCTGCAGAGACAGCAACGAAGGCACAGTGGGTGTAGCCGGCCACACGCGAGAGTAGGGCTGGGGGCCCTGGGCTGCAGGCTGAGTGGGGAAGCTCCTTGCATGAGCACAGCTGGGCTGGTGGTCCCGAGAGTTAAGTAAACCTATAACGTTATTAGGAAAACAGACAACATGCAGGGCAGCACGACAAGTACAAACCGGACTGCGTGACGTGCAGGGTCTACGGGAGAGCCCTGGAAGCAGCATCTATGGGAGAAAGTTCCCCCATGTAAACTACGCCCATGCAACACATAGAGCACTCCGGCCTGCTACATTGAAATCACAATCAGAAGTGAAATACAGCGAGGGGAAAGCAAACGTCCCTCAGCCAAGGAGCTCCGCCGAGCAAAATTATCCCCACACCACAGTGTGGCACAAAGCACAAGGAGGCTTCACCCAAATGACCAGAACCTGGCCCAACTTACCCACCTGGAGCTGATAAGGACAGTGCCACATACTGGCTTACAGGGACATTAGCCTGTATATCAATCAGACCCCGGGTGCTCTTGCATAAACACCGATCCGTCACCCCCCAGAACAAGGCAGAGTTCAATAATTACGACACCCATACTGGCAACGTTAAGGGAACTGTTCACATCACTGCAAAATGAGATAATGGGCGAAACCGAAAAAAACTCAGTCTAAGCTGACCCCCAGGTCGCTTGCACCCAACCCCCACAGAACCTGAGGCAACATCAGATGACCAGGAGACATTAGCTGATACAGTTCTGAAGCATATTCTCCGCACCATGCACCAGAGACTATCAAAAATAGACAGTAAAATCTATGCTTTGAAGTTCGGAATGGATAGAATGTCTGAGCACCTGGACAACCACAGTGATAAGTTGGACGCAGTTGAACAAAGAGTCTCGGAAGCGGAAGACACACTGAAGACGGAAACAGAGGCACATAAAACAATAGACAAAATCCTGCACTCACTTCTGTCAAAAGCCGAAGACCTTGAAGCTAGGTCAAGACGGAACAATATTTGAATCCTGGGCATAGCGGAGTCGACAAACACAGGGAATATGGAGCATTATGTAGAAAAAATACAGATTGAATTCCTGGGCAGAGAAACATTCTCTGCGATATTCTTTGTGGAGTGCCCACCACATGCTCGCACCTTACCTGGTCCCGGGGGCGAACCCAAGACCAATAATAGCCTGGCTCAACTACAGGGATCGTGATGCAGGATTAAGGAAATCCTGGGAAATGGAGACACTGAGACTGGACGGCGCCAAAATATCTCTATTAACTGACTTCACCTTACAAGTCCAAGAAGCATGACGTTTGTTCATTCCTGCAAAAAAACAACTCAAAGAATTGAACTTTGACTACAGCATGCAATACCCCGCTAAATTAAGGAAAAAAATGGCCAGTAAAGTGCACTACTTTACAGGCCCAAAGGCAGTAATGCAGTTCCTCAAGCAAAAAGAACAAACAGCAAGACGTCGAGGCTCCCTGGGTGATTCCCGCTCTGGAGAAGGAGAAATGCAGAACACTGAGGACGAATTATCCAGTTGTAGGAAGCGGTGAGTTGTTCACCTATTATGTGTCAGTATGTGGGGCATTGGAACGTTACTACAGAAGACTTGTTCAGGGGTAATGTCTGGTAGGACTGTCCTCATGATAATCATTTCTAGTAGCATGTTCTCTAGCCCAAAAGCTAACAGACACTAGAGTCTATAGAATAGGATGCAAAATGACATACTGATATTTGTGTAAACATTTTGGCACCATCATAGATGTGAATGATAAAATGATGGCATTACAGGCCAGGGAGAGAAGATAACATCTGCCCCCAAGTGTACTTAACGTATTAGGAATGTTTTATGGAAAGTTGTTGAAATGGGATGCAAATAAGGGAGGGGGGGCTCTAATGTAGCTATTGAAGTTGGGGTTGATTTTAGCATAGGTGGAACTCTAAGGGTTAACTATACCAAGATGTTTACACTGAGGAGAGAATTGAAGGCAACAGGTACGCACAGAAATGCAATTTTTCCAACCAAAACCATTACCCAATGGCTCATATTGGTACGAAGGCTTAGCCACTGTAACTAATTACCTAGAATGTTCTGGGCCTCAACGACAAGAGAAAAACTAGAAAAATTATTGCTTACTGAAAGAGGCACAAAGTAGACACTGCAGTCCTACAGGAAGCACGCCTCCAACCAGACAACAGTGCAGTAGTAGTGCAATGTAAAATGCAAGGTCAGTGTTATGCAGCAGACTACACATCACATGCTAGAGGGCTACTACTGTGGGTGGATAGATGTGCTGGGGTGACTCTGATGGGACTTCTTTAAAACCCAAATGGTACATATGCAGCAGCGAAATGTAGCAAAGGAGAGCTGAATTTTTTACTGGTAGGCATTTACGGACCGAACTATGATGACCCTCACTTCTACAATTCAATCGAGGAAAAACTAAATAATGGGCCGGGATGCCGCAGGTATGGAGAGGAGATTTCAATTGCACCCTCAATCCAGATATAGACCAATCTAAGTGGCCAGCCAAACACCCAGCTACAGCGGCATTGGCAATATTGGAAATAATGCAGAGGGGGCACCTTATAAACATATGGAGGTACAGATCCCCTAATGTGGAAGGATACACGCACTACTCCTCAGCACATGATACACATACCCGCATAGATTACTGGTTATTGACGAGCGGGTTGGGGACAAGGGTGGTAGACTGCAGTCACCTACCCAGAACATAGTCTGACCATCTGCCAGTTCAACTAGCGCTAGAGTGCTGAGCACCCAGGATTCCTGCAATTATCTGGCGATCCCCACCGTACTTACTACTAGACACTGTTTTCAAAACTGAATTGATGCAGGCAATTGAATAATTCTTCACGAGTGACATAGGATCAGTCAAAACTTTTGCCACAGTATGGGAAGCCTTTATGGTGTACATCAAGGGAGTAGTGATATCCTTTCATGCAGGGGTTCTCCGTTCCATGCGTAGTAGCTTAGAAACTCTAGAAAGGGATATCGGTAGCATAGAAAGGTCCATGCTGGGAGACGAGGGGCTCCATAATGCTGCAGGACTAAAGCAAAAACGAGCAGAAATCCAAGAAACAGCCATCAATGAAATTAAATACATGGGAAAGTACGTGACTGCACGCTCCTATGGAGAGTGGGACAGACCAGGTGCTACACTAGCGGGGATACAGAGAACACCAAGAAATATAGATATAATGTTAGAAATAGTGGACGATGGAGGGCAGACCCTACATACCTCAGAAGACATTGTCGAGCAGTTCAGAACTTACTACACAACACTATACACCTCTCAACTCCCGACAAATAATGATGCACTAACTGAATACCTGTCATGCACTGAAATGACGTGGCTGACTTCGGAGCACGGAGAAAACCTGATGGCTTATTTGTGAACAGCCATAATCAGGGGAGCGTTGCAGAGCATGGCTACTGGGAAAGTATCGGGTTCAGATGGACTGACGGTGGCTTTCTATAAGGAATTCAAGGATTACTGATTCCACACCTCAATGCACTATATGACGAAATGGCAGAAGCAGGAGTAATGCCCCCCACATTCCGAGGAGCAGTGATTGTAACACTGCTGAAACCAGCAACCCATCCGGTGCTCCCCACACAGGCCATTGTCCTTGTTAAATGGAGACACCAAAAGAAATGTGAACATTTTAGCCAACAGGCTTGCACCCCTATTACCAGGTATCATTCGCCCAGAACAGACAGAGTTTTTTTCCCAAGCTGAAAATCAAGGCAAACTTAAGAACGCTTTTCGGCTTTATACCAAGATTAGATCCGGAGGTTAAGGCAGAAGTAGTGTTCCTCTATGCCGAGAAAGTGATTCGTTCTGTAAAATGGCTACTTCATGCTTGCAGTTTTATGCCGAATTGGGGTGGGGGTGGTATTCCTATTTCCTACGGCTGGTCTCCGTATTATACAAGTTTCCCACAGCCGGGGTAAGAGCCGGGAATGCAGTCTCATAGTTTCAAAATCTCATGGGGTACAAGGCAGGGATGCCCATTATGGCCACAGAGGGTTGCGATTCCCAGGGTACACTCTTAACATCTCTGTGTATGCTGCCGACACCTTGCTGTATGTTCACAACCAGGACAAAAACCTCTCCTCCATACTGTCCGATTGGGCGGACACTCAGGTCAGAAATTGGGACAGGTCGATCATATTTTCCCTCACACCTATCACAACAGCGCCAGTCATGGAATACCCATTACACCCTACTAAAGAGTTGGTAAGGTTTCTGGGCTTCAGAGTCTATTAAGACCCGTTCATATTACAACTTGAGAATAATGGAACAGCAGTCGAGAAATTAACAGCAGATGTGGACAGATGGATCAGGCTTCCATTGTCACTGGGGCGAGTGCCTGTGATGAAAATGGTTGTCCTGCCCAGATTTATATTCTTATTCCAAAATGTACCGCTCTTATTGTCACACACACTGTTTCAGCAACTATGTGCACAACTGATCAGACTAGCATGGGCTGGGAAGCAGCCGCGAGTTCAGTGGGATTAACTCACATTACCATATGAACTATGAGGATTAGGTACCCCCGATATGGAAATGTACTACAAAGCAGCACAGAGCACATTTCTGGATACAAAGCCCACAAAACACGCCCTATTTATACCAAGAGAAGGATGCCGCAGACCCGCTCACTCTGCCTCAGACACCCTTTCAAACTTCATACCGATGGCAGCAGGTCTTTGACTCACTAGCTAACACGGCACAGGCATGACAGATATTAAGTGACAGAGTGGCAATGCAGCGGTGCCCGAAAAAAGTCTCTATGAATGGGACACACAGGCTCTTTCATTATAAGTTTCTACACAGGGTTTACTACACACCTGAATGGCAGTGCGGGTATGGGTTGAGTGAGGATTTGAAGTGCCAGTGATGTGGGAGCGAAGGAGCAGGATTTATGCATCTAGCCTGGCAATGCCCAGGGATACAGGAATACTGGCAGGCAATATTTCACGAGCTAGGAACTATTATAAGTGCTGACTTGGAGCCAGACCCAAAGCTAGGGATGCTGGGATGGGACCTTAGCATAGAAAAAATCACACGTCTTCTAGTAGCCATTGGCCTTTTACTAGCCTAACAGAGAGTGGCCATGAGATGGGCTAGAGGCTCCCTGCCCAAAATTAAAGAATGGCACACAGACATGATTTACTACAGTACGCAGGCAGGCACATACAATGAACTACTCCGCCCAACAGCAGACCCAACCTATCACACTTACTCAGTAAGGAAATTGGACCTGAAACCAGTGTCACAGAGACAAATAACAGGAAGGTGAGTTAGAAGATGGAGGGAGGTGGTTATGATGTAACCCCAATAAACTTCAATGAATATAAAAAAAAGAAATATTATCTACAGGCGGTCGCCAGTAGATAGTTATAGATAGGACATAGTTTCCATAGGAAAAGCGTTTTTTGTTTTCCCAATAACTTTGGCGCCGGGTGATGAATCTTCGTAAATGTTTTAAAGCTTGTGGGGCGCTCCGGTCAGCTCCTATCCTCAAAGTTTCAGGGTGATTCACCAAGTGGAGGCTGACAAAAAAGGGGGGTCCCACAACGTGTTTTCTCCATGTTAATTTTCATAGGAAACTATAGACACGGGTACAGCTCGAACTGCTGAATGGAATTACACCAAATTTGGCAAAAAGGTAGCCCTTGTTTCAGAAAGAGACCTTTTTTTTAAATGGAGTAAATCCGTTCAGTAGTTCCTGAGAAATTCAAAACATAGAGGTCAGAAAATCAATTTCCCCTTAGGAAACTTTAGACACGGTTACAGCTGAAACTGCTGAACGGAATTACACCAAATTTGGCAAAAAGGTAGCCCTTTTTAGGTCTCGCCTGATTCAGCGCTTGCGCTGATCTGGCCAAGACATTTTGTAAACAGGCTTTTTCAAAGTGCTGCCGTGGCCTAAAGCTACAGTGCACGTGAACGTGCACGCGCGCCCTCCGTTGCACGCGATCGTAATCGCGATTTCGATCACTTTCACTTTCGCGGCCGCGTTGCCAAAGCTTGTTAATGCTTGTGGCCTGGCCATAGCTAACGAGATACCCCTGTCATGAGAGCAATCCTCAGCAGACCTAGTTTGTCAGCCTCCAGCACTAACCACGCAGGGGCATGTCAGGACTTTTAGTTTTTCTTTTCTATTGCATGCACCGGGCTAAAAATCGCAGTTGGTGCACTGCTGCCTAAAGCGTGCCGGTGAAACCCACCTTCGCGCCGTGGCTCTGGTGGACAGATGTGTTTCGGGGGCTGTTTTCTGCAGCTGTAGCCTTCCGATGGCTTCCTTCCTGGCTGGAACAGTAAATGACTGCTCTCACACCAGCATTCCCAGGTCCTAACAACGGTGTAATCTTTTTTTTGCAGATTTGTAGCGCTAACTCGACCTGAAGGTGTTGGAGCGCTTTGCATGCGCACCAATTACATTGCACAACGGCACATTCATGTTTGTAGGCTCTGGGAGCTAAGTGATTTGCCGAGAATCACAGGATGTTGAGGGGACGCCGAGACTCGAAACCAGTTCCCCAGTTCTAAAGTCGGCAGCTCTGGTTGTTAGGCCACATTCTCCTCAACCTTTAACAGAGCATTGCATTTTCCTGTGCCTGATTTCACCGTATGACTGAGACCCGTCTCTGACACCCCTCCGTGCGGTGCCACGGTCCCCGCAGCACCCCTCCCTCCGCTGCCAGCCGCCGCTGATAGAAACGCCTCTGTGCTGCAGGCCAGCCTCGGCCTCGTCATTTGTCATTCGTTTAGCCCACACCTGTTTGCGTTCGCCAGAGCTGTCCAGGGGCAGGGAGGAAGGCCGGGATACAGGCTCTTTCATCCCTGGGACTCGGTGTGCTCGCAGCCTCGGCCCTCAGGGACCCTGGGGTCACATGCGGGGGGTCGAAGACATACGGTTCTCATTATGGGATCTCTGCCAGACCCGGGGCTCCGCCACTTTCCCATTTCTCTCAATTACTGTGTGTGCCCTTTATTAGCTCTGTGTCTTTTCATCCTTTTCAAAGGAGCGGTCTGTTCAGGACAGGTCTCAGCCCCCTCCTGTGTCACTCCGCGATGCGCGCCCCTCACCCAGCTCAGCGTTGAGTTGTGCGTTCCTATGATCAGACACGTCCCCTGCAGGCCCCTCTCTGGTCCCCCCTCCATGGATGGGATTGCTGTCTGTCTCTCTGCATGGCAGTTTATTTGCCTGTCTGCCTCTTACCTATATACCTACCTGCATGTGGTGATCTATGTACCCAATCGCCCGTCCTTCTGTCCGTCCGTCCATTCATCCATCCATCCACCCATCCATCCACCCACCCACCTACCCGTATGCTCGTCCGTCCATCCGTCTGTCTGTCCGTCCATCGATCCATCCATCCATCCACCCACCTACCCATACGCTTGTCCGTCCATCCGTCTGTCCATCCATCCATCCATCCACTTACCCACATGTTTGTCAGTCCGTCCATTCGTCTGTCCGCCGGTCCATCCATCCAGTCACCCATCTACCCGTCTGTCCGCCCATCCATCCATCTATCCATCCACCCACCCACCCACCCATCGCTAGTATGTTCTTCTGTTTATCGATCCTAGCAAGAACAACAGGGACGATGGATGACTGAATTTAAAAAGAAAAGTTTATTGATTTTTGTAAGTTTATTTGAGAATTGCCCGTGGTCCCCTTTGGACCCCTTTCCCTTTTTGAATTAAAAGAAACCCATACTAAATGTTTATTTTTAAATGTAGTCCCATTTCCTTTAAGGAAAATGGGCTACATTAAAAAAAAGTTTTCTTTATTAAAATGTGGACACAACATTGTGGTCTGATGACCCCAGCAGGTCACCATTCCTGTTATGGCATCCAGGTGTAATGAGGCACCCTTTACAAACAACTTCTTGAATATTGATGAGACAAGTAGGATTGCGATTTGGATTGGTTCTAAAAATACTATTCCTTTCACAAAAAGTCAGTGCAATTCTTACTTCAGGTCATAAATCACCACCTTAGGGGTTCATTATGAGGGCCAAGGGAAGCGCAGGTGGAAATCAAACATTCTTTTTGCAAATAAATTACAAATCAAAAGGTGATGGCGTATCTGTTCTGGCTTTCTAAAATGATCACAGATTGATTGACTTTTTAGATGTGATAGAGGGTCAGAGAACCTGCTAGAAAGTTTCAGACGGTTTGTGGGTATGATACTGGTAACGTCGGCCAGGTGTTACTGCATTTACTGGAGTAATCTGTGTGTATAATCTGTGGTGATAGGTTCCTATCACAAAAAAAAAATTTAGAGGGTTAATGTGCCTGCTGTGGAGCATTATTTGTAATATTGGTAAGCATTGTAGCTCAGTCGCTGATTGTGCTTGTTGCAAAGATTCTTGAGTAATCCTTGTAAAATAACTCAGTGGGTTGCATGCCCACTTCAAACAACTGCATGCAGCCCACTCCCAGGCATAAGTGTTTGCTGTCCCGTACTGTTTTTAGGTCTCGCCTTGCTATCGCGTAAGCGATCGCAAAGCGAGACTATTGTAAGGGGGATTTAAAAGTGCTCCCAAAAGCGGATTGCATGGCGAGCACGCGCACAATCACGTGCATCGTGCCGCCATGCAATTTGTTTGGCATTGCACTTCAAAGGGTCCGCTCCCCCACCTGGAATGCGCTCCCCTGCCAAGCGCGCGCGCCACGCTCCTCCGGGCTTGTCTTGTTTTAATTAGAGCAAGCTGCCCATTACACTTGTCTCACACGTTTGCCATGCACTGATTGAACTGCCTTTCAACTGTTCGTGCCTGCCGTTTGCCATTTCTCTGCTGCCCTGCTTAACCTCCACTTTGCCTTGCTGCTGTTTTGCATTTTTTTTTTTTTATTATTATTTTTTTTTATTAGTCCAAGCAAGCTGCCGGTTACGCTCGCCTCGCGCGTATGCCACCAACTGCCTTATCAGTGCTTGTGCCTGCCGTCTGCCACGCTCTGCATTGTCTTTGAAGACCGCACACTCCTCACAGCTCATCTCAGAATTCGCGCCACCTTCTATTGCGCATTTGCCCGTGCCATTCTTCTCGTGCCTACACTGTGCTACTATCAGAGACTTCGCGTCTCCTCACGAGCGTGTCTCTCATTTATCGCTCTGCCTTTGTTACGAGCGCACCAGGCCTCTACTGTTGCCAGCACTTCCATCAAAAGAATGAAGCGTTGTGGCCACATCCATATTAAGCCAACGCTTACCTCTAGGTGTTCAGTCTGTTGTTTTCGGTCCCTTCTCCCAAGAGTATCTCGCTCTAATCAACACCAAAGAGCGTGAAATTGATTAAAAAGACAGTCTTTCTTACTGAACACTGCCACCATGTGGGTGGGGCCAGGAGAGGATCTTCCTCGTGGCAGCGCAAAGGCATCGTGAATCTCCTTTGTGGCACTCATCACTGCAGGCATTATTTTGGCCTCTCTGTACCCCTATTGGCCTTTGATTCCCCGTAAATCATTTGTATCAATGTTTAGGATTGGCTGGTCTCCGAGATCCGTTCAAAATCTGTGTGCGGATACATTCAGAGTTGGAGCAGTTTATTAAAGCATTCATCTATTCCACCTCCTCCCATGTCGGTGCGTGTCCTTTCTTTGTTTCCTGCTCATGTTTGCCTTGTGTTTCAGTGTGTGCCCAACCCCAGAAATTAAGGAGGAAATAGGCACGAAGAGAAGGTTGTCACAGAGGGAAATTAAACAAGCATTTGCAATGCAATAGGTCTCGCATTTACGGGAGTTTGAGCTATTGGCATTGTAATTGACAATGCGTTTTATTTATGTTTTACAAACAAACACATAAATAAGAGGCATTGTCATTTACTGTGCCAATAGCTCAAACTTGCATAATTGCGAGACCTATTGCATTGCAAATGCTTGTTTTTAAATGGTGTAAATCCGTTCAGTAGATTTTGAGATATTAAAGGAAAAATGTGTTTATATATCTGGGCGGGACCTAACTACACAAGCACAATCCAGGAAGTGTTGGCAGCCATCTTGGTGCAATGCTTTTAGGTCTCGCCTAGCGATGCAGCGCATGCGTTGCACGATTGGCGAGATCTATTGTTGTCGATCTACCCAAACACCACTGCACTAACCTAAACCCTAAAACACTACCCCCAGCACGACAAGCTACACTACACAAACACCACTGCACTAATTTAAACCCAAAAACACTACCCCAGCATGACATCCTACATTACACAAACACTCCTGCACTACCCTAAAACACGACCCCCTACATTACACAAACACCACTGCACTACCCAAAACCCTAAAACACTACCCCCAGCACGACAAGCTGATCTACCCAAACACCACTGCACTAACCTAAACCCTAAAACACTACCCCCAGCATGACCCTCCACACTACACACACACCACTGCACTAAACTACACCCTAAAACACTACCCCAGCATGACCCCCTAAACTACCCAAACTCCACTGCACTACCCTAAAACATGACCCCCTACACTACACAAACAACACTGCACTATCCTAAACCCTAAAACACTACCCCCAGCACGACAAGCTACACTACACAAACACCACTGCACTAATTTAAACCCTAAAACACTACCCCCAGCATGACATCCTACATTACACAAACACCACTGCACTACCCTAAAACGCGACCCCCTACACTACACAAACACCACTGCACTACCCAAAACCCTAAAACACTACACCCAGCATGACCCCGTACACTACACAAACACCACTGCACTACCCTAAACCCTAAATCTACCCCCAGCATGAACCCCTACACTACACAAACACCACTTCACTACCCTAAACCGTAAAACACTACCCCGTACACTACACAAACACCACTGCACTACCCTAAACCCTAAAAACTACCCTGAGCATGACCCTCTACACTACAAAAACACCACTTCACCACCCTAAACCCTAAAACACTACACCCAGCATGACCCCCTACACTACCCAAACACCACTGCACTACCCTAAACCCTAAAACATGACCCCCTACACTACACAAACAACACTGCACTACACGAAACACTAAAACACTACCCCAGCACAACCACCTACACTACCCAAACAACACTGCACTACCCTAAACCGTAAAACACTACCCCGTACACTACACAAACACCACTGCACTACCCTAAACCCTAAAAACTACCCTGAGCATGACCCTCTACACTACACAAACACCACTTAACTACTCTAAACCCTAAAATACTACTCCCAGCATGACCCCTACACTATCCAAACACCACTGCACTACCCTAAACCCTAAAACACGACCCCCTACACTACACAAACACCACTGCCCTACCCTAAACCCAAAAACGCTACCCCAGCACAACCCCCTACACTACACAAACACCTCCGCACTGCCCTAAAACACTTTCCCCAGCATGACCCCCTACACTGCCCAAACACCACTGCACTGCCCTAATCCCTAAAACACTTCCACCAGCACGATCCCCCTAAACTACCCAAACACCACTGCAATGCCCTAAACCCTAAAACCCTACCCCCAGCACGACCCCCTACACTACCAAAACACCACTGCACTATCCTAAACCCTATATCTACCCCCAGCATGACCCGCTACACTACATAAATACCACTGCACTACCCTAAACCCTAAAACACTACCCCAGCATGTCCCCCTACACAAACACCACAGCACTAAACTAAACCCTAAAACACTATCACCAGCAGCATCCTGTGGAGGTACTCCAAGTCCCAGAGAGCCCAGCTGTACGTGTCTGGAGGCACTGACATCATCGTGTGTGCCTATTAAACGACTCGCGGCACCCGCTTCGTGGGAGCCGCTTCGCCGCCATTCAACATCCTGTGGAGGGACTCCAAGTCCCAGAGAGCTCAGCTGTACGGGCTTGGAGGTGCTGACATCATCGTGCGTGCCTATTAAACGAATTGCAGCACCCGCTTCGCCGCCACTCAGCATCCCGTGGAGGGACTCCAAGTCACAGAGAGCCCAGCTGTACGCGCCTGGAGGCGCTGACATCATAGTGTGTGCCTATTAAACGACTCGTGGCACCCGCTTCTTGGGAGCCGCTTCGCCGCCATTCAGCATCCTGTGGAGGGACTCCAAGTCCCAGAGAGCCCAGCTGTACGTGCCTGGAGACGCTGACATCATCGTGTGTGCCCAGGGGCGGCTGGTGACATTTGAAAGTGGTAGGGTGTAAAATAGTTGGTATACTGCACTGTTGCAAGCGAGCGTAGCGAGCGAGCCCGAACCCCCATAAGCGGGGGTTCGTTGCGATTCTCTTCCCGTGAAAATTTTGAAAAAAGAGAAGAAAAATGGTGCATTTTCAAGCTTATTTGACAAAGCAGGAAGGTTAATAAAGCAATTGTGAAAGTGCCTCTGTGAACTGTCACTTTTCTCTTTACCTATCTCTCTCCCAGAATTCACCACCTTCACCTGTAAGTGGCTGCGAGCTGCTCTATCGGCATCACTCTCTTCCAGTGACACTCTCACTTTCCCATCATCGAAGTTTCCCCTCCTACCTTATCTCTTTCGCTATCTCAGCATCTCCCCTCCTCTGTCACGGCTGGGTGCTGCTGACACTGCCCGGTGACTGTCTCTTGCTGCCCCTTCCATTGTCTCGCAACCCCTCATGCTCTCCTCTCTCCCTATCTTGCTTCCTCTTTCTATCTTGCTATCTCTTCCTATCTTGCTTGCTATCCCTCCCTACATCTCAGTATCCCTTCCTCCCTCGTCTCTTTCTCTGTCTCTGCACCTCCATTCCCCCATCATAGCAAATGACAAGTAGTTAAGACAGAGCACATCTCACACAAGAAAATGATGAACTATCTCTAGACTCTACTATAGCGCCTAATATGTACTGGTGATTGCAGGTGGTGGGCAGTAAGCGCTGCCACTCTTTTAAGGTCCGGCGTCCGGTCCGGGGTGTATTTCTCATCATCGGCCTTCACCCCCAGAGCAAGAGAGAAAAGTCAATTAACCGGTGAATAGAAAGAGAAGGAAACAGTGACATAAGGGAACGAGGGTGCAGAAAGGAACGTGTGAGAGTAACGGAGCTGACCTAATGCCCATTGCTTTTATCATTACAAAACGAAAGCAGAATGGTTTCAAAAGACCACGTTTGTGAATACAGAGCCGCAGTGTGCATTATGTTTTCCAATGCACGCACCCAACAAGCAGGTATTTCAGTACCTCCAGGAATAGTGTGCTTTCCCACCCAGGGAAAACATGGTTGTTCAAAGAGCGAGGAGGCAACAAAAGTAGGTCTTCACTGGCAAACACTGTAATGTGGCGCTAATGTGTTTAGGTGTGAATAAATCAATATGGCCACCTTGCTCAGTTAGTTAGATGTTTTTCATATTTTCAATGTTTTATTTCTCTCTACCGTGAGGCTGCATTTAGAAATTGAAAAATGTCAGCAAAAGACTACGTTTCCACTCCAGCAAGTATTTTTCTTTTTTGGATCCATTTCACAATGAAGCAAATAAATGAAAGGAGGAAAGAGAAGGCAATACCTGTTTCTTGAAGTCTCCGACAGGTTTTTACTACATGAGGAGGAGCGAGACAGAGAGGGAAGAGGGGGAACAAAGGAGGGGGGAGGCAGCTGCCAGCAGCGGGAGAACTGGACTCAAGCAGTGACTTACGACAGAGCACATCTCACAATCGGTTGAACATCATGAACTATCTATAGCGCCTAGTGAGACCTAATGCCCATTGCTTATATCATTAAAAAACGAAAGCAGGATAGTTTGAAAAGACCACGTTTGTGAATACAGAGCCGCACGCACAGTATGAATTTTATTTTCCAATGCACGCAAAAACATTGTTCAAAGAGCGAGGAGGCAGTCGCGATGGGAAGTTGTGAAGGAGGGGTCGCGCGGGGTTGGGGGGCCGAGGGAGAATAAAATTAAAATGAAAACTTACCTGACCGCCTCTGCTCCTGGTCCGCGTTAGCGCGTCTGCCCTCTTCAAACAGGAACAGCACATCAGCACTGGAGTGGCAACCCCTCAGCCAATCCTGGTGCTGCTGCAGCGCCAGGATTGGCTGAGGGCACAGCTTACGCTTCGCCCGCCGCCTGCCCATTAGGAGACCGAGGGGCTCCTAATGGGCATACGCAAGGCAGAGAAAACACAAGTGCGCATGACTGAGCACAGGCTAAAAATTAGCTCACCTTGCCCACTCATGCGCACTTGTGCTGCAGTGCTGCCTGTCCCTGGCTTGCCTGACAATGCATGCCAGTCAACATGACGCCGGACCTCCCACGGTCCGACGCATGCTGACTGACATGCATTGTCAGTTCTCCCCACCCTCAGCGTCTCTGAACTTCAGTAAACTAAGTTCAGAGACGCCGAGGGAGATGCGGGCATGGGCGGGGGGGCAACGCCCCAATGCCCCCAATGGACGCACCGCCATTGTGTGTGCCTATTAAACGACTTGCTGCACTCACTTCGCGGGAGCCGCTTCGCCGCCATTCATCATCCTGTGGAGAGACTCCAAGTCCCAGAGAGCCCAGCTGTACGTGCCTGGAGGCGCTGACATCATTGTGTGTGCCTATTAAACGACTCGCGGCACCCGCTTCGCGGGACGCGCGCGGGCGCGCGCCGGGTGAGGGCCGGGCCAAGGGCAGGCCCGTCCTTGCCCGTCATTGCCATGAAGAGGCAGGGCAGGGCTTCCTCTCTTGGCTCTCCAACTCTCAAGGACTTGGTGGAACCTTTTAGGACTTATGGACGCTAGACATTCAGAAAACTGTGAGTTAAACTTGCATTGACATTGCATAGGTGGTAGATTGCATCTTTACCAAAGGAAAATTGAGATATATTTGCCAATCAAAAACGTATTTTGACATCTGAGTACTTGGTTATCTTTTTAAATGGGGAAAAGGAAACTAACTGCGAGTGCCAACAAGGAGGGTAGGTCACCTGATGAGGGGCGTAAGAAAATTAGGAAAGCCAAATCTGCGTGTAAATCGGTAGCCCAAAATTGTGTTTTAGATCGTATTGACAAATTATTGGTAGAATGTCAAGATATTCTAACTCCTCCCTTCAGTACTCCTGTCCTTACTTCTAAGCCAAAGGAGCAGCATCTCACCATCGAACCAGACATAGAGCCTGGCTCTGTCATCAAAACAAAGCGAATTCCATCTATATTCGCAAAGCACACCACACAAAGCGCTGCCCCCAAGGTCTTTAAGTCTTTTGACCAAAACACCGATATGCAGTGCGAAACCGAGGAGAATGATAGGGAGATAGGATTTTCCCCCCCTCTTATTCTCGAGTTAGAAAATAACATCGATAATAGTAGGAATGACACGCACACAATTGTTACTATTCCATTATCTAATCGATTTTTGCCACTTCAAGATCAGATATAACTAATGGAGGATCGTCAGGATGCAGTGTTGGGAGATAATCCACAGTTTAATAAGGGTGTCACAGGTATGAATAGCCTGAATGAGGTCCTTAGGGAAAGGGGGGAATTTTCCCGAGCACCGCATCCATTGGAAGAGAATCACACTTATAAGCTCATTGCAGAATTAAGGGAAGAAATTAATTCACTTAAAACACTGATTTTAGTGCTATCAAACCAGGTGAACTGCTTGACAACAAATTAACTAACGACTGTAAAATCTAGTGTTTTGCTCCCCAGCCCTCTAACGATTGATGCCCCCGTTAAAAATAATAATTCCTCTGAAGGGCTTAAAAGAAATCTAGTTCCCCTAATGTCCATCCAAACATGCCGGCCATTAGTGCATAGAAATATAAGTCCTCCCAGACTAAGGCGTACGGTGAATAGAGATTAAAGTACTCTAAAACAGACTCAGGATTATGATTCAACCAAAAGCCCTAGGAGTATTTTCTTGACTAATGTGTCCAAGGTTTTATTGGAAGGCAGACAAGAGGATCAACACTCATTACTCAATAAATCAATTCATTGGATTCGAAAAACAAGAGGGTGTAGATCTATTATTAGAGACGATATTCTCTGGGCTAAACGAATATCAAATGGTGCTCCCCCACAGATTCTATCAAACTTCATTTAAGTGATGAAAATCTAGTTCACAAATTAATTGTTCTAGAAGCAAGAACCTGTTCTCCAACCACCACTAACATCCACTAACATCCAGATGAAATATAGCCTCTTTGCTTTAGTACACCCACATATGAATAGAAGTGGCAGTGTCTTGTTGGAATCGGATTCATTACTAGCTCAGAATGACTGACTTAGGTGTCGAAATCTTACCCCCATGAAAGAAACATTATTCAGGCCCCAGAGACATTACAACTGCTTTTTTTGCTATAATGCTGCTTCGATGCCTTGAGCTTCTCGGTTCATTGCTTTCTAGTGGGGAAAAAGAAACAATTTTAAGGTATGATCAGCAAACCACCTCTCAAGTTCCACAGACGAGTAGATCATTAGAGAGGTTCCATCATATTACTCCTCGAGAATTAGATGAAAATAAAACATCACTCCATATACTGACGTGGAATGTGGCTGGAATAAAATCTAGGATGATACTTCCCCATTGGATTGAATATATTGTACAATTTGATGTGTGTATCTTACAAGAGACCCGGGCCACTACACCGACTTATATCCAAGTGTATGTTACTTTATATCGATTGGCTACCACAGGTAGACCAGGAAGACCAGCGGGAGGGCTATTGATTTGGATCAGGATCGATTTGTTATGTACAATTAGAGAGATTAAAATGAACGATCCTAACATACCTGCGGCTAGCCTCACGGGTAGTAATGGTAGGATGGTAGACATTTTTAATGTTTATGCCCGCGGGACCAAGGCAGGCACATCCTCTCCAACCCTTCACGCTTTAGAAAACATCCATGAAGAGAGGGAGATATCAATACCCATGATAGTTGCAGGTGATTTTAATTGTACATATGAACCATTATGTACGATGGATGTATCCAACAGCGACCAGGTTGAGTCATATTGGCATGTTCCTCCACTTGATTTACCACCAATCATAAAATGGACTCAAACTGCCCTGCAGCTTCAGGCCATATCCCTTGGTTATATCTTAGGGCAGCAAATGGCCGTACAAACTCGGATAAGATGGTATCCAGTACCTTTAATAGGACATTCAATATGAGTCGCATTGATTATATTTTGATAGATATCAAATTATGGCCAGAAGTACAGGATATGATGGTTGGAGAAACAATTGATAGCGACCACAATCCACTTGAGCTTTCCATGACCTCCTTCTTGAGCAAAACCAGTGTTATGTCAGAGGTAATGCTTTCGTCTAAGGATTTACACCCCACAAATGATAATAGACGATTAAAATGGGCACGGGTAGCATTGGATATCGATAAGATTCAAGCTATAAATTTAATTTTACAAGAAAATACTGATAGGCTCTATAATAGAGCCGACCAACAGGATGAGCTTAAAACAGTTACAGATATACACTCGTCCCTTTTTACTCAGTTAGCCTCCCATTTTGTATGTAAGAGATCTCACTGAAAGAAGACATCTGCTAACCCTCATTATTCCTGGTTTAATAAAAAGTGTATGGAGGCACGGTCACTTCTGGCAGTTGAGATTAAAGCCAAAAATAATATTAATATAAGTATAGCTAGAAGAGCATATAAGAAAGTACAGAGGGAAGCCAAAAGGGAACATGTGGAGGATCGTTGGAAACAGATCAATGCTGCTTGTAAATTGAAAGATCAAAAGCAATTTTGTCTTTTTGTAACAAGGGGAGATGCTGAGAGACCAAGTTCACCCGCTAATAATATCACAGCGGTAGCCTGGTTTGACCATTTTTCCGGAATTTATTCTGGAACAGGAATGTCCACTCCAGAAGATACCTCCTTGGACTTAACCAACTTACAGGTTGACGGTAATTTTTTTTTCAGTAGCAGATATTACTGAAAGTATTAGCTCTATACTTACAAATAAAGCATCAGGCCCAAATGGAATACCTGGTGATGTATTTTTAGCCGATATTCCTAAATGGTCTAACTATATGTGGCTACTTGCCAATGGTATAGCTGCTGTGGCCCCCATACCCCTTCTTGGCAAGGAGCCGAGGTTATCCCAGTCTTTAAGAAGGGGGATCGATCACTGCCCTCAAACTACAGACTAGGGGTTGGCGGAATTTGCAAAATTCACTTTCGCAAATTATCGCGAAAATGTTAAAAATCTCCGCAAAACGCGGAAATATTGCGAAGATGCGGAAGTTTTTTTCCCGCCCGTTCGCGGTATTTTCTGCGTGGTCGCGGCTCGCTAACTTACCCATGCGGTTGCTCGCGGGCGCGGCCATCTTGTTTTCACTTGTCTCGCGGTGCATGATCGCGAGAAGAAAGACGTGATCGCGCGACGCATGACGTTACTGCGGGCGCGAACTGTCGCAAGACAGCGCAAATGGCTACCATCAATCCAACATCTTGTGGAGAACGCAACCGGATCGGGAAAACTTGTCGGCGAACGCGGGGATTCAGGTAAGGCGATCGCGCGCACGCGAGAATGTATTATTTTACAGCGCGAGCAAGAAACAAATTATCGCTAAGCTGCGGAATGTGGAAATTTTGACTTTTTCGCGCTTTCCGCGGAACGCGAAAATGCCAAATTATCGCAATTTCCGCGAACGGAACAGAATTTTGGCCCAGGCCTACTACAGACCTATAAGTCTGATAGATGGGGCGCAGAAAGTTTTTTCTTGTGCCCTGCTCACAAAAATTACCGATTGGATGGAAGGGAATGACATTTTATCCCCCTTCCAAGCAGGGTTCAGGAAAAAGGTCAGCACTATCGATCAGGTTTTTCGTTTTACCCTTTTGGCCTGGAAGTCTGTGACATTGGAACAGGACAGTCTTTCTACTGCTTTTATTGACTTGAGGTCAGCTCTTGATCTTATTCCAAGGGCTACACTTTGGCAAGTACTTTATGATCAGGGGCTCCCCCACGACATCTTGGCACAATTAATTCGCCTTCACGAAGGTAACTATGCGAAGGTACGCTGGAGAGATCAAACACAATTGACAGACCCAATAAGGGTTATAAGAGGGGTGAGGCAGGGCTGCGTTTTAGCCCCCACCTTATTTTCACTTTTTGTAAATGGGGTGGTGAATTACTTAGCAGAAGCCCATGCAGATACCCTTCAATGGGGAGTGTAAAAATAAGCACATTGCTTTTTGCGGACGACACGCTATTAGTTTCTAAAACCCCAAGTGGCCTTCAACTCCTATTGGATCGCTTCATGTCTTTCTGTCTAGAAGTAAATACCTCAAAGACTAAACTTTTGTAAATGAACCCCCACAAATCATTTAAAGGGAAACTATTGCTGGGGGGGGACTCCGCTGGAAAGGGTTGATTCCATTGTATATCTTGGCATAACCCTCACGGAAAAAATAGAGGAAGTTATATATTCAATTTAGATTTGGATGTCTCCCCTTAAATTCCGTTACTGCATCATGGAATAGGGGCTCCCAAGTGAAACCAACTAACTGCCCCTGTTGCCTTGAGATAGAGGAGACAACTAAGCATATTCTCTTTGCATGCCCTCTATACAAAAATCCAAGATCTATATGGCTAGCCCCTGTTTGCAGACAACTAGGAACCCGTAGTCACCTAGAGGCACTACGTATCCTCAGGACTGATACAAGGCCACTAATAGCGTGTGCAATTACCACTAATAGCGTGTGGGGAGGTTTTGGTTCATTAGGAGGCAGAAGCTAAAATGAATTGAACATAACATTAAATTAAGTATTACTTTTCACAAAGCATTCAGTTTGTACTTGATGTGTTATGATCATTGCTTTTTATGACTCATGTACAAACTACAGAGAACTGAGCTGCTTTGTACTTCCGCCAATTTTGCACTAGCACTTTGTGTACCTTTCATGTATTCTTTGTGTTTTTAGCTTGTTTGGTTTTACTAACTTGGAAGCCAGTTTTTTTTTTTACTTGTTTTTTATTCCTTAGGTTCGGGTTTTAATATGCTTTGTTGTTGTATGAATAACGTCATCTACTTTGACTTACAATTTTTAACTTGCAAATCTTGTTTTATTTACCATACGTTTGTACGCCTATGCACTTTGATGGACTCAACGA
The DNA here is from genome assembly GCF_964204655.1 of Triturus cristatus. Classification (NCBI taxonomy): domain Eukaryota; kingdom Metazoa; phylum Chordata; class Amphibia; order Caudata; family Salamandridae; genus Triturus; species Triturus cristatus. The sequence continues at coordinate 84,097,232 of NC_140587.1, read as the reverse complement.
CCGAATAAAGTTAATGATGATGATGACTACCCCCAGCATGACCCCCCAAACTACATAAACACCACTGCACTACCCTAAACCCTAAAACACTACCCCCAGTGTGACCCCATACACTACACAAACACCTCTGCAGTACCCTAAACCCTAAAACACTACCCCCAGTGTGACCCCATACACTACACAAACACCTCTGCACTACTATAAACCCCAAAAAACTACCCCAGCACGACAAGCTACACTACACAAACACCACTGCACTACCCTAAACCCTAAAACACTACCCCCAGCACAACCCCCTACAATCCCAAAACACCACTGCACTGCCCTAAACCTTAAAACACTACCCCCGGCATGACCTCCTATACTACACAAACACCACTGTCTGCCCTAAACCCAAAAACACCACCCCCAGTATCACCCCCTACACTACCCAAACACCACTTCACTGCCCTAAACACTAAAACACTACCTGCAGCAAGACCCCCCAACACTACCCAAACACCACTGCATTACCCTAAACCCCAAATCTACCCCCAGAATGACCCCCTACACTACACAAACACTGCTGCACTACCCTAAAACACTACCCCCAGCTTGACCCCCTACACTACACAAACACCACTGCACTACACTAAAACCTAAAACACTACCTCCAGCTTGACACCCTACAATACACAAACACCACTGCACTACCCTAAACCCTAAAACACTTCCACTAGCACGATCTCCCTACACTAACCAAACACCACTGCACTGCCCTAAACTCTAAAACGCTACCCCCAGCATGACCCCCCTACACTACCCAAACACCACTGCACTATCCTAAACCCTAAATGTACCCCCAGTATGACCACCTACACTACACAAACACCACTGCACTACACTAAACCCTAAAACACTACCCCCAGCATGACCCCCTACACTACACAAACACCACTGCACTACCCTAAACCCTAAAACACTACCCCCAGTACGACAAGCTACACTACACAAACACCACTGCACTACCCTAAACCCTAAAACACTACCCCCAGTGTGACCCCCTACACTACCCAAACACCACTGCAGTACCCTAAACCCTAAAACACTACCCCAAGCGTGACCCCATACACTACACAAACACCACTGCACTACAATAAACCCCAAAAAGCTACCCCCAGCACGACAAGCTACACTGCACAAACACCACTGCACTACCCTAAACCCTAAAACACTACCCCCAGCACAACCCCCTACAATCCCCAAACACCACTGCACTGCCCTAAACCTTAAACCATTACCCCCGGCATGACCTCCTATACTACACAAACACCACTACCTGCCCTAAATCCAAAAATACTACCCCAGCATGACCCCTACACTACCCAAACACCACTGCACTGCCCTAAACCCTAAAACACCACCCCCAGTATGACCCCCTACACTACCCAAACACCACTGCACTGCCATAAACACTAAAACACTACCTGCAGCTAGACCCCCCAACACTACCCAAACACCACTGCATTACCCGAAACCCTAAATCTACCCCCAGAATGACCCCCTACACTACACAAACACTGCTGCACTACCCTAAAACACTACCCCCAGCTTGACCCCGTACACTACACAAACACCACTGCACTACACTCAACCCTAAAACCCTACTCCCAGCATGACACCCTACAATACACAAACACCACTGCACTACCCTAAACCCTAAAACACTACCCCCAGCTTGACTCCCTATAATACAAAAACACCACCACACTACCCTAAACCCTAAAACTACCCCCAGTATTACCCCCTACACTACACAAACAACACTGCACTACCCTAAACCCTAAAACACTACCCCAGCACGACAAGCTACACTACACAAACAACACTGAACTACCCTAAACCCTAAAACACTACCCCCAGCATGGCACCCTACACTACACAAACACCACTCCACAACCCTAAACCCTAAATCACAACTCCCAGCATAACCCCCTACACTACCCAAACATCACTGCACTACCCTAAAACACGACCCCCTATACTACACAAACACCACTGCACTACCCTAAACCCTAAAACACTGCCACCAGCACGACCCCCTATGCTACACAAACACCACTGCACTGCCCTAAACCCTAAACCACTTCCACAGCACAACCCCCTATACTACACACACACCACTGCACTGCCCTAAACCCTAAAACACTTCCACAGCACGATCCCCCTACACTACACAAACACCACTTCACTACCATAAACCCTAAAACACTACCCCCAGCACGAGCCCCTACACTACCCAAACACACTGCATTACCCTAAACCCTTAAACATGACCCCCTACACAAGACAAACAACACAGCACTACCCTAAAGACTAAAACACTACCCCAGCACAACCCCCTATACTAACCAAACACCACTGCACTACCCTAGACTCTAAAACACGACCCCTACACTACACAAACACCACTGTTATACCCTAAACCCTAAATCTACCCCCAGCACAAACACCTACACTACACAAACACCACTTCACTACCCTAAACCCTTAAAAATACTCCCAGCATGACCCCCTACACTACCCAAACACCACTGCACTACCCTAAACCCTAAAACACGACCCCCTACACTGCCTAAACACCACTGCACTACGCTAAACCCTAAAACACTACACCCAGCATGACTCCCTACACTACACAAATACCACTGCACTACCCTAAACCCTAAAACACTACCTCCAGCACGACCCCCTACACTACACAAACACCTCTGCACTGTTCTAAAACACTATCCCCAGCACGACCCCCTACACTACCCAAACACCACTGCAGTGCCCTAAACCCTAAAACACTTCCACCAGCATAATCTCCCTATACTAACTAAACACCACTGCACTGCCCTAAACTCTAAAACCCTACACCCAGCATGAAAACCCCTACACTACCCAAACACCACTGCACTATCCTAAACCCTAAATCTACCCCCAGTATGACCCCCTACACTACACAAACACCACTGCACTACCGTAAAGCCTAAATCTACCCCCAGCTGAACCCCCTACACTACACAAACACCACTGCACTACCCTAAACCCTAAAACACTACTGCCAGCACAACAAGATACACTACACAAACACCACTGCACTACCCTAAACCCTAAAACACTAACCCAAGCATGGCACCCTACACTACACAAACACCATTCCACAACCCTAAACCCTAAATCACAACCCCCAGCATGACCCCCTACACTACCCAAACATAACTGCACTACCCTAAAACTGGAATTACTTGGAGATTTTCAGAGCTATGAAGATTCATTTAATGCTTGTAAAGTTAGCATACAATGCAGTGCTTTTGCAAATTATGTGAAAATGTTGAATGATGAAATTGATCAAGATGCTACAATTGCAGCTGAGATTGCTAGAGACAGTTCTCAAGACAGTCAAAGTTCTGCTGCACTGAGTCAAGATCCACTTGGACAACCAATTGTTGAAAATGAAGCAGCAACTGCCATGAATGAGGTGGAAACAGCAATGTATCAAGCTCAAGAAGATGCAATACAGTTAGAAAACTTGGAACAACAACTAAATGTTGAACAGAAACAAATATATCAGCAAGTGAAAGAGCAGATTGACCATGGATTACTTCATGAAAAGAGAGTGTGCTCATGTACATCATTTCAGCCTATCCGAATGTATGTGAGTGGTCAAGCTGCGACAGGAAAAAGTTTCTTAATTAAAGTAATTACAAGTTATCTGCAGAAAACAACTGAGTCGCATTTGTCTTGTGTTGTCACTGCTCCAACTGTGTTGGCAGCACATAACATTAAAGGAATTACTTTACATCGTTTACTAATGCTGCCAGTAGAGCATACCAGAAGCTATCTGGAGAAGCTTGTTGTGAAGTTTCAAGAGTCCTTAAGAAAATGAAACTTCTCATTATTGATGAGGTGAACATGGTCTCAAACTTGATGCTTGCCTTTGTGCATTTAAGAATGCAGCAAATTCTTAAAACAGAGTATGACGTGTTATTTGGAGGAAAACACGTCATAGGTTTGGGAGATCTACTGCAACTGACTCCAGTAAAAGGACAACCGGTATTTAAAACACTTGCACATGAAGATACCAGAAAGTCTCTTGGCAGTGTTGGTAATGTGAACATTTGGACTTATTTTGAATACAAAGAACTGACAACAAATATGCGACAGGCAAATGATGCTGAATATAGAAGTATTATTCAAGATATAAGAATTGGAATTCTTACATAACATGGCAAACAAGCTTTGCAGAGTCGATTACTTTGCAATGTGTTTCCAAATGAAAATGTAGTTCCTGCAAAAGTGTACATGAAAATTGCAGAAAATAAATCAGTGATCTGCCTAATGCCAACACTGCACGAGTGTTCCATATTCAACGAACAACTTTTGAAACTGGAAAATGAAGAAATTATAAAAATGGAAGCCATCGATAAAATAGAGCATGAAGGAATCACTATTATTTTGATGGGAAAGTTGAAAACAAAACTGGATTCTTTAGAAAAAAAAATATCTAAAACAGCTGGTTTAGAAAAGACACTATATGCATGTGTAAACTGCCGGGTAATTTTAAGGCGTAATTTGGATGTAGAAAAAGGTTTAGTTAATGGCGCAATGGGTAAAGTGGTGGATTTTGTTAATTATCTGAAAAAAGAAGGAATTGAATTTTTAAAAATTAAATTTGATCAGATTGAAGAAGTTAAAGAAATTGGTCGTTGTTCAGTTCGTTTTTTGCTTGTTAAAGATTTATATGTTCGTAGGAAACAATTTCCATTTTCTCTGGCATATGCAGTGACTATTCATAAATCTCAAGGATTAAGTGTAGACAGTGCATTGGTGAACATTGGATCTAGCGTATTTAAAGAGGGTATGGCATATGTTGCTTTGTCGCGAGTCAGAACATTATCAGGTTTGTTTTTGATTGATTTTGATGAGACAAAGGTTACTGCAGATGCAAACTGTGTAAAAGAGTATAATAGGTTAAGAAGGGTGTATGCTCCAAATTTAGGTCAATATCCTGTATTTGAAAAGCGTGTGGTTGGTCGAAAAAGAAGGTTGGAGAATATTTGTTCTGAAGGTGTCGAGAAGGGAAAAAAACAAGATAATGTTGTGATTGCAAGTAAAAACAAATCGGTTGGTTATCAGTTTGAAAATAGTTCAGGTGTCAACTGCTATGCTAATGTAGTGGTCAATGTTGTTTTTTATCTTGAAGGTTTGCAAGAACAAATTTTGCAGAATCGGCAAAAAAGATTTTGTTCTCTGTTGCATTCTGTTTATGAAAAATTGACAACAGATACAAGTAAAATACAATCTGTTTCAGATGTTTGTAATCTTTTGGATGTGTGTTCTGGTTCTACACAATTTACACAAAATATCCAACAAGATGCTCAGGAATTTTTAATGTATATGCTTACCATTTTTTAAAATGTTGGTGTAGAAATAGAAAGCATTTTTGGCCTTTCTTACAAATGGGAACATCATTGTGAAAATTGCATGTATACATGTACCACTAATGTAGACACTGAAAGATTTCTGTATTTAACATTACCAGACTGTAAATCAGTGTCTTTCGATAAATTAGTTAAAGGTGCAAATCAAAACATGGAGTGTAGCCAATGTAAATCAGAAATGTTATCCACATTATTTTTAACAAAATATGGACAATACATAATTTTAATGATGCAACGTTGTACTGCTGATGGAAGAAAATTGAATAATTTAATAAAGCAATTTGTAGCAACACAACTATCAATATCAGGAAGGACTTTTGTAGCAATTGCAAAAAATTTCCATGATGGTCCTTCCACAACATCTGGACATTACACTGCCTATCTAAAATGTGACAAAGGCTGGACACTTTGTAATGATTCCCAGTCGGTTTTCAAACAACGTTTGCCTAGGGAAATACCAAATTCCTACCTAATATTTTTAAAGTCAAAGTTTTAGGAAGATAATTCACTCTCTGAGGAATTTATTATTATAATTTAATAGAATTACCATTGGACAATTTACATAAAAAGGAGTGCAAAAATACCATTTGGCCTCAAGGAAAGGTATATGTTTGAATTATGGACTTTTTTGTGCTCATTGACGGTGAATATTATAAGCGTTACAACAAACAAATGATGGACGGAATGCTGACAATGCAGACATTCTCCCCCAGTCAAGAGATCTGGGTTAAATCCATCGTTCTTTTGCCCACTACACCACCCCAGTTTAGACATGGCCATATGCAAATCAGTCTTGACCCTGTGCCTCATGGGAACAGTCCAGCCCGAACTGCCAAGCCATGTCTTCCCTGGACCTGAATCAAGCATCCTAGGACCGGTTTCTGGCTATCAGCCGTCATCAGCCAGGATAGCTTGACTCCAGTGGCGTAGTGAGCACGGGTCCCACGTCTGGGAATACCCATCCCACTTAGGGCAAAAAGCGTTACAACAAACAAATGATGGACGGAATGCTGACAATGCAGACATTCTCCCCCAGTCAAGAGATCTGGGTTAAATCCATCGTTCTTTTGCCCACTACACCACCCCAGTTTAGACATGGCCATATGCAAATCAGTCTTGACCCTGTGCCTCATGGGAACAGTCCAGCCCGAACTGCCAAGCCATGTCTTCCCTGGACCGGAATCAAGCATCCTAGGACCGGTTTCTGGCTATCAGCCAGGATAGCTTGACTCCAAAAGAACGATGGATTTAACCCAGATCTCTTGACTGGGGGAGAATGTCTGCATTGTCAGCATTCCGTCAATCATTTGTTTGTTGTAACGCTTTTCGCCCTAAGTGGGATGGGTATTCCCAGACGTGGGACCCGTGCTCACTACGCCACTGGAGTCAAGCTATCCTGGCTGATGACGGCTGATAGCCAGAAACCGGTCGAGGATGCTTGATTCCGGTCCAGGGAAGACATGGCTTGGCAGTTCGGGCTGGACTGTTCCCATGAGGCACAGGGTCAAGACTGATTTGCATATGGCCATGTCTAAACTGGGGTGGTGTAGTGGGCAAAAGAACAATGGATTTAACCCAGATCTCTTGACTGGGGGAGAATGTCTGCATTGTCAGCATTCCATCCATCATTTGTTTGTTGTAACGGTGAATATTATAAAGCAACAACATTTACAGTTTTTATAAGTTAAAGTTATAACATTTTGTTAACCATAAGCATTTCATATATGTGTGATTTGTATTTTCTGGTATTTTACTGAGAATAGCATGTTGGCTTTTTTTAAACAAACTTTTTGATTGGTTTTTTTCTGCCCGCTGTTAAGTGATGAGTACGATTGAAATCACTATTTCTAGTGAAATTCAATATATTCTGAGAACAGCAAAAAAGGCAAACAAATTACTTTGTTGAAATTATGCTGTGTTGTAAAAAATGTATTATTACATGTTTTAACTATTTTTTCTTTTCTTTCACAGATCCTAATTCTAAAATAGGCAATTTACATCAATTTACATTGCAAAGAAACATCTGAAAAAAATGTGTACCATTTTTAATTTCTATTACTGTGAAGGTAAGTTTAACTACGTATTGAGATGCAGAATGGGCAGATCTGCAAGAAGCTACAAAGTTTCAACACGCTTTTAAAAACACTCTGTTTATACCTATGTAGTTTTGAAATCTCTCTGTTATCGGGTATCATGTGACCTCCAAAAAAACAGATTTGAGTAGTTCATAATATTTCCCATTGTACCTTTTGAAGGACCGCAATCATTTCATTCATTCTTCTTTGAGCATCTTTGCAGACAAAACTCTGTGCTTACCTTCTATCATTCGCAAGCAATTTTAAAAACTGAAATATGTCACTTTTTGTAACATAGTTATTGCGCAAGACACTCTTTCATATTTACAAAGAGAGGAAAAGGCACTCTGTGTACTTTGTCCACTCCATCTAAATACAACCTCATCATACACACCACTTTGCGTTGAAAGGGTGTTCTATAAGTGTTGTTGTGCGTGATTGCACTGAATACTCATAGAACAAGACACATCTCCAGATTTATCAGAAATCATAAATCTCGATATGTGTGCGAATGCTGCACCATTCTCCAATTGGTGTACGAAAGCACAAGGAGAATTGTTTTCATTTCTCCTCATTTTTTAATCTTCAATGCATGCTAAAATGTTCAGCATACATTGAAGGAGAAAAATGTGTTTCCTGATTGTTTTTGTGCAGGAAGGTGTGTCTTCCTGCACAAAAACAAACAGCACATGACACAGATATCCTTACACCATGTTGCAAGGGTGCCTGTGTCACCACATGGCTGCAGTTTAAGCAGCCGTGTAGAGAGAAGCATAGATTTGCAACATATTTACGTACATATGTTGCATCCCTGTGCTTCGGAAGTACCACAGCACACTGCAGTTAAAGAGCTTACTGTGTGATGCTGCAGCACTTCCTCATAGTTCTGCATTTATACATTCACCATACACTACTAATGCATTCGTTCAGTCAATTACGTACTACACATACATTCATCTATACTTACATACACTAAGAAACAAATATAGCTCTTGTTTTAAACCAGGAAAGTTAGTTCTTAGAAAAACTTTTGTTTTTCTTCTTTTTTCTTTTATACTTTTTTTTGGTTTTTTCAACGATTTTGTGATTTTTTTTATTTTTTAAACAAAAAAAGGGAACACGAAGAACAAAAAAGTGAACTTTAGGAAAAAAATAAAAATAAATTAACAGTGATGGTTTCTCTGTGCCCTGCAGATAAGCTCAACGGACTGCTCACCATAACACAGCAGTTTGTTGCATTTAACCCCTTCGCTGCCAGGCCTTTTCCCCCTCCTGTGCCACGCCCTTTTTTGACTATTTGGGGTAGTGCGCGCTGAGGCCCCGGTAACTTTTTGACCACATAAGATATCCACGCCAAATTTGCGTCCTTTTCTGCCAACATCATGGGGATTCTGAAGGTACTCAGGGTTTGTGGATTCCCCTGGAGGGGTCACAGAAATGAGCCAAAATACAGCAAAATTTAGTTTTTTGGGGGAAAAATGGGAAAAACGGGCTGCAAATGAAAGCATCTGGGTATTACCCTGCAAATGTTATCAAAAAAGGGTTTGTGGGGCTGAGATAACCATTTTCCCAGCTTTTAGGGGATACCAGACTTTTGTCAGAAACCCAACATTTTTTACACAGTTTTGGCATTTTAATGGGACATAGCCTATTTTTGCAATTTTTTGAGCATTCAACCTCCTTCCAGTTAATGGTAGAAATGGGTACAAAAACAATAATGGATCCTGGAAAGCATACATTTTAGAGAAGTAGACAAAATTCTGAATTCAGCAAGGGGTCATTTGTGTAGATCCATCAAGGTTTCTTTATAGAAACTAACAGTTAAATATAGGATAAATTGAAAATTTGTTGAAAAAAAAGCCTTTTGTGTCAACGTTTTCACCTGTAACTTCTTCTAATTATGACAGCTCTTTGAAAGCAATATACCGTTACATCCGCTGGACATTACTGGTTGTGGGGATATATAGAACTTGTAGGTTCACCAAGAACCCGACGAACCCAGAGCCAAAAACTGAGCAGCAACTTGCAATGTTTTTTTATTATGTACCGGGTATATCGTAATTATTCTGTAAAAATGTTTACATGGAAAAATCGGTATGAAAGACACCTATGTATTTCTGAAATGGGAACAAAATATAGAGTTTAGAAACAGTAGATATTTGCACATTTCCGAAATTGGGAATACTCATACTAGCATGAGAATTATCAGTCATTTTTTAGAATGACTTCTTTTTTACACAATGTCTTTCATTTGGAAGGCAGAAATGCATCAAAAGTCAATAGGTAATAGCAGTTCCTTTACAAATCTGAATTACCCTAAGTCTCCCGATAAAAATGGTACCTCACTTGTATGGGTAGGCATTGTGCCCACGACAGCAAATGGCTCAAAACCCAACGTGAACACACCACATTTTCACAATGCAAAATTACCCTTTTTTAGCAAAGTGCCTAGCTGTAGTTTTTTAACCCTAGCTCTGCCGGCACCTAGGGAAACCTAGCAAACCTATACATTTTTGAAAACTAGACACCCAGGGGAATCCAGGATGGGGTGACTTGACTGCCTCTCACCAGGTTCTGTTACCCAGAATCCCTTGCAAACCTAAAAAATTGCCAAAAAAAACACATTTTCCCCACATTTCTCTGGTGGAAAGTTCTGGAATGTGCGTGGATCCACAAATTTCCACCCACCCCGCGTTTCCCAAAGTCTTCCGAGAAAAATGGTACCTCACTTGTGTGGGTCAGCCTAGTGCCCGCGACAGGAAACGGCGCAAAACGTAACGTGGACACACCTCAATTTCGCTGTGAAAAATGACCTTTTTTTGGCAAAGTGCCTAGCTGTAGTTTTTGAACCATAGCTCTGCCGGCACCTAGGGAAACCTAGCAAACCTATACATTTTTGAAAACTAGACACCCAGGGGAATCCAGGATGGGGTGACTTGACTGCCTCCCACCAGGTTCTGTTACCCAGAATCCCTTGCAAACCTAAAAAATTGCCAAAAAACACACATTTCCCCCATATTTCTGTGGTGGAAAGTTCTGGAATCTGCGTGGATCCACAAATTTCCACCCACCCCGCGTTCCCCAAAGTCTTCCGAGAAAAATGGTAGCTCACTTGTGTGGGTCGGCCTAGTCCCCGCGACAGGAAACGGCGCAAAACGTAACGTGGACACACCTCAATTTCACAGCGAAAAATGACCTTTTTTTGGCAAAGTGCCTAGCTGTAGTTTTTGAACCATAGCTCTGCCAGCACCTAGAGAAACCTAGCAAAACTATACATTTTTTAAGACTAGACACCCAGGGGAATCCAGGATGGGGTGACTTGACTGCCACCCACCAGGTTCTGTTACCCAGAATCCTTTGCAAACCTAAAAAATTGCCCAACAAAAAAAAATTCCCCACATTTCTCTGGTGGAAAGTTCTGGAATCTGCGTGGATCCACAAATTTCCACCCACCCCGCGTTCCCCAAAGTCTTCCGAGAACAATGGTACCTCACTTGTGTAGGTCGGCCTAGTGCCCGCAACAGGAAACGGCGCAAAACGCAACGTGGACACACCTCAATTTAGCTGTGAAAAATGACCCTTTTTTGGCCAAGTGCCTAGCTGTAGTTTTTTAAACATAACTCTGCTGGCACCTAGGGAAACCTAGCAAACCTATACATTTTTTAAAACTAGACACCTGGGGAATTCTAGGGAGGTATGGCTTGCGTGGATCCCCCCACGTTTCCTTACCCAGAATGCCCTGCAAACCTCAAATTTAGCTGAAAAAATCACTTTTTTCACACATTTTTGTGTAGGAAAGTTGTGGCATCACCGGGCTGACACAAATTTCCTACCACCCAGCGTTCCCCCAGGTCTCCCGATAAAAACGGTGCCTCACTCGTGTGGGAGGCCCAAGTACCCGCGACAGGCAAGGGCCCACAACGTAGTGAGGCGACATGAAAATTGCCTATCTCAAAACGACCTTGTTTTGCAAGGGGGGGTCACTTGGGTTTTTGGCCCGGTGCTCGGCGGCCACCTAGGGAAACCTACCAAACCCACATATTTCTCAAAACTAGACACCCGGGGGATTCCAGGGAGGTATGGCTTGAGTGGATCCCCTAACATTTCCTTACCCAGAATGCCCTGCAAACCTCAAATTTAGCTGAAAAAATCACCTTTTTCACACATTTTTGTGTGGGAAAGTTGTGGCATCACCGGGCTGACACAAATTTCCTACCACCCAGCATTCCCCCGAGTCTCCCGATAAAAACAGTGCCTCACTCGTGTGGGAGGCCCAAGTACCCGTGACAGGCAAGGGCCCACAACGTAGTGAGGTGACATGAAAATTGCCTATCTCAAAACGACCTGGTTTTGCAAGGGGGGTCACTTGGGTTTTTGGCCCGGTGCTCGGTGGCCACCTAGGGGAAACCTACCAAACCCACACATTTCTGAAAACTAGACACCCAGGGGATTCCAGGTTATATGTAACTGAGGGTCACAATAAATATCCTTAGAATTATATGTTAATACTGTAATTATATGGAATACTAATGCTGTATACCACCAATGGTTGAAGGCATTAGTTAAAATATTGTCATGTTATTTAATATAGTTTTTGGAAAACTCTGTCCTGAAGAAGGTGGTAGATCCATGTATCATTGAAACGCTGTGTCGACATATATGTAGTTTTCTCTATTTTTAACAATACTGTTCTATTATAACTATGAAATTGCTTTTAATTGTGTACTGTACAAGTTCTTGTGGTCTGAATCTTTTAAAAAAACATGATGAATAAAACTGAATGAAATAGTTTTTAGTTGCGTGCTGCACAAGACCGTGTGGTCCTAATTTTTTTTTTTAAACATGATGAATAAAACTGAATTGTAATACGTTATCTGTTAACTTGTTTGCCTTCCTGTTTCTGATGTACTCATTCAAGAATGTAATTTTTCTTATGACTGAACCTAGAAGAAATGTGGGGTAACTGTTAAGACTGCTATACTGTAATTATTACTGATACACAACACATGATCCAGATTAATGTTCAGATAGAGACTTTTTCTGGTTTTTTTCACGGTGGCAGGTGTGACAATGTGAATGTGAGTACCAAAGAGGAGGTCTGGTAGCAAAAGATGGATGTCAGAGGGCCCAACAAGGTGTCCGAAGGGAATTCTGCATGTCCCACTGGGTGCAAGTCAGGGTGTCTTGTGAGTGCTGGTGCGACAAAACTATAGAACAAAGAAAACAAAACTAAACAAAAAACTCGGGACAACAGTCCCAACCCCCGTCCCCACCCTACACTTCAGAAACAGAAACATCTGTCGCCCTGACAACAAACAAGTGAATGAATAACCAAACTAAAATGCTTGGGAATGGGAAAGCGTGGAGGACCCCTCCTCATGGCAGGATGTGCATAAACGAGTCCATCAGGAAGAAAAGTAATGTTTCGAATCTGAGAGCAGCCTCTGGCTGTGGAGCCAAGCCCAGCAGGCAGTGACTAGTTCAGGCAGGGTCTTTCAGGAGCATCGGGCTATGTGAGAGGTCTGTGTCTGGGAGATCGGGCAAGGAGGGCCGGTGCGAAGCACCTCCGCTGTCCAGACGGCTAGATGAGCCCGAGCGTTTCCCGGCTGAGGGTCCATCAGAGAGCAGTATTGGCTGTCGGGACTGGCCCGGCGGGGAATACGACAGGCTCGTCTCTGCCCGCGGCGCCTACGGGAGCGGTTGCGTTGAGGCTGGGGAGTGAAAAGTGTGGGCTGAACCGGCCCGCCATCCTCCCCCCCCTCGGAATGAAGATCGGTCAGCAATGCGCAGGGTGTTAGGGCTCGAGTACCTTGTGTTGTAGTCAAACTACCTATCCCAGAATGCCCTGTAAGGAAGGAGGGTTGTGTACTGCCCCATACTGCCTCTGGACAGGTCATGTGAGTGGGAGGGTTCTTAAGCCGACCTTGCTGTTGCCTCAGTGCTTGGCTTTCTTGTGAACTTCCTGGACGTATACCTGGATTGGAACTGCATCGTGGACATTCCTGTTGAAAGCTAGCTGTGATTTCTCTGGATAACCTCAGTGGTGTATTCTCCCTGTCCCTGCGATCTCTGAGAGGTGCCGGCACTATCTCATTTTCTCCTCCGCTCCCTGAGAGGTGTTGTCACCATATCGTTACCTAAAGCGGCTTGGGCGAAATTGCAGTCGCCGCTTGTAACTTTGCCTTTTCTTGTTAGTGTGTCCTTTGGCGGCTTCCGTCCTTTTCCGGCCCCGAACACACCTCCATTACAAACGCGAGGACGCGTTTGTTTCCTGAACTTGTCCGCCCACCCCGAACACGCCTCCAGTTGCAAACGCGAGGACGCGTTTGTGTTTCTGCCCCTTTCCGCCCTCCCCTCATACCCGCCTCCTCACCCAAACGCGAGGACGAGTTTGTTTCCTTCTGCTGTGTGGATTACCCGCATTACCATAGCAGGTACCGATCTTTAGTTTTCTTTGTTAACCGCGAGTACGCGTTTCCTGTGTTTAAACGAGCCACAGATTACCTGCCTCCAACCTTCAAGTCAAGTACAAAACTTTATTGATGAGAACTTTTCCTGTCGTGTCGACAGTTTGTTCCCTGTGCCTCGTCCTGCATGATTGGTGGCGCCCTTGCGGTCAAGTTAACCGCATGGGTTATTTATTTCAACGAGACTCCTACAATCAACTCGTCCTTCTGTCTTTACAAGTAAGTTTGGGTCAGTACACATCCTAGAGGGTCGACAAGCAGTAGTTTAAGGGGGAACCGTTACATGTTGATGCTTGTTAATCTTCCCTTTATGTCCTTTTGTCTTACATCTAGATTTCCAGTCCCTTGGTCCTGGACCTATTTCTGTTGGCCTTTGGAGAGACAATTCTGAGGGGTCTCATAAGTCACTCCCTTTTTGAGAACACAGTTTCTACTCTAGTGTGTGTTTAGTGCGACACTGGGTGGAGGGTGTTTTTATAAAGGGTGAGACATTTGCATCGCTCCCGGGGAAAGGTTTCTGCCTGGGAAGCCAGCCTGCGCCCGACAGAAAGCCAAGCCCACGTTTATATTTCCCCCTGAGCGATTTAAGGCTTTCCATATCGTCCGCTATGGACGAAGCCAGAGCTAGCGAACCCCCAGAAACCACACTGAGGGAATTAGCAGCGGTAGTCATTAATCTTCAGACAGAACTTAAATTAGTGAGAGGCGAAAACCAACGTCTGGTCGCTGAAGTAAATATGTTGAAGACTCAAAAGCAATTGGATGGTAGAACAACAGACACACTTCCCAAACAAAAACGTAGCTACATACAGCCTGCTCACTTCCAGGGTCCCTCTTCTGGCACTATTCCCGTCACTACTGATTCTATTTCCCCTCCTGTTAATGTCACAGTGGTTACCCCACCTCAGACTCCCCTTGCTATGCCAGAGAGGTTTAATGGAGATAGCAGTAAATACGGGGTATTCATGAATCAGTGTCATTTACAATTCTTGTGTAGACCAGCCTCTTTTCCAGATGATGCCGCAAAAGTGGCATTTATAATATCGTATCTCAGTGGCAATGCAGCAATGTGGGCCGTGCCCTTGGTTGAATCTGATGATCCCATATTGTATAACTTGGCCTTATTCAAAGAACGAATGAGAAGTCTTTTTGCTAGACATTCATACATGCAGGCCAGCGACAATGAATTATTAAATCTCAAGCAGGGAACGAAAGATTTAGTGACATACATCACAACCTTTAACCGTTTAGTGACAGAGACACAGTGGCCTGAAGACAAAAGAACATCTTTGTTTTATAGGGGGCTTAAGGACGAGCTTAAGGACATATTGTCACAAATAGTTGATCCCCCAGAGGAGTGTTCGGCTTTTATGGATTTGGTGGTGAAGTTAGATCATCGGCTTACAGAGAGAAGAGGGGAAAAAACAAAAGGGGATTATTCCCGCCTGTTTGTTACAAAAAGTGAAAAGAAAGAACTCAAGGACACCAGTGAACCTATGCAGATAGGAGGGATCAGGGGTCCTTTGTCTTCTGAAGAAAAAGAGAAAAGGAGGAAATTAAATCTCTGTCTCTACTGTGGGAAGGGGGGACACTTTGCTAGGGACTGTCCAGTCAAGCCTAAGACCCCTCAGAAAATGCCCAACAGGTCGAACAAGTTTGGTAGTACAGTCGGAAAACTAAAAGACTTGGGGAGGATGGAGGCCACTTTTCCAAGTTTGCCTGTTTTAAAGGTCTCCAACCACGTGGCTAAAACATTATCACTTGTGCCAAAGCATTTTACCATCAATGTGGTTTTTATACTGCCGACTCAGATCAGAAGAACCATGGCCATACTGTTAGATTCAGGAGCGACGGGTAATTTTCTTGACATCACCCTTGCTAGGACCCTGGGTATGGATTTTATTCAGAAAGAGCATCCCCGAAAAGGTCAAGGCAGTAGATGGGTCGGATTTATCATCTGGTATGATAAACTATCGAACCCCCGAAATACTCATGCTGTGTGATAATGGACATACAGAAAGCATTATATTTGATTTGATTGATACTCCTAATTTTGGGGCAATTCTAGGCGTGCCTTGGCTTCAAAGACATAACCCTCAAATAGATTGGGTAGCCAGGACGGTCACATTACGATCTCCTCATTGTATTAATCATTGTTATAGGGAAATCACTCATTGGCAGTCACCATTGTATTGTGCCTTGTCCACAAATGACAGCCCTCAACTACCTGAGGAATACCAACAGTTCTCAGCGGTGTTTGATGAAGTAAAGGCCATAGCCTTGCCTCCACACAGACCCTATGATTGTAGGATAGATTTGGTGCCGGGAGCAGATCTACCGGTTAGTAGAGTATATTCCCTTACTGAACCAGAGACCACATATTTGTCCGAGTACCTCCAGGACATGTTAAAAAAGGGATTCATACGACATTCCACCTCCCCAGTCTCCTCTCCTCTTTTCTTTATTCCCAAGAGAGAAGGAGGTCTGAGAGCTTGTCTGGACTATCGCGCCCTCAATAAGGTGACATTGAAGAACAAGTACCCTCTTCCACTCATCTCCAATCTTTTAGATCAAGTGAGGAAGGCCACCATTTTTACTAAACTGGATTTGAGAGGGGCCTACCATTTGATCAGAGTTAGGGAAGGAGATGAGTGGAAGACAGCATTTCGCACCAAATTCGGTCTTTTTGAGTATTGCGTTATGCCATTTGGTTTGTGTAACGCTCCAGCTGCATTTCAGTTTTTTATAAATGACATCTTGAGGGAGTACCTGGATGTATTCGTCATCGTATACATAGATGACATCTTGATCTATTCTCAAAACGAAACAGAACACGTGGAACATGTAAAGAAGATCCTGAGTAAGTTACAAGAGAACAATCTCTTTGCTAAATTGGATAAATGTCTTTTTCATACGCGTAAAGTTGCCTTTTTGGGGTTTGTCATCTCTCCTGAGGGGATACACATGGATCCTGCCAAAGTGTCAGCCATTACTACGTGGGCTAGTCCCACCACTGTGCGAGAGGTGCAATCCTTCTTAGGGTTTGCAAATTTCTATAGACGATTCATCTGTCATTTCTGGGATTTGATTGCTCCCATTACGCGACTCCTCAAAAAAGGGGTGGAATTCGTTTGGGATAAAAAGGCGGAAGAAGCTTTCCAAGCTCTCAAGGATCACTTTATCTCTGCTCCCGTCATTCGCCATGCAGACGAGACACAGCCTTATTACGTGGAAGCAGACGCCTCACAATTCGCCATAGGCGGGGTTTTGTCACAGAGAGATCCGAAATCTGGTTCTCTACATCCCGTGGCCTATTTCTCCAAGACTTTGTCTCCAGCGGAACAAAATTATACTATTGGTGAAAGGGAACTTCTCGCCATTAAGAGGGCTTTTCAAGAATGGCGTCATTATTTGTTAGGGTCACCTCATGTAATTACCATTTACTCAGACCATCGAAACTTGCAGTATTTCAGGACTGCCAGAGCTCTCACTCCCAGGCAAATGAGATGGGTAGCTTTTTTTAGTGAGTACGATTTTGTGATCCATTTTAGGCCAGGAATACGACAGGGCAAAGCCGATGCTTTATCGCGTTTGGGCAAAGAGTTTAATACTCTGGTGGAAGTACCTGGGCGTCTCATCCCTGAGCACAAAATTATTGCAGTAGGAGATGGAAACAGGCTAGACTCTGAGTCTTTCTTCCTTCACCTAGAACAAGCCTTTGCCTCTCTGGATCAAGAACAATGGTTACAAGATCCCCTTAATTCTATAGTCCACAATTTGTTTTTTCATGACAATAAACTGTTCCTCCCTACTAAAGACACTCAGACCTTGATTATCAAATGGTGCCATGAGTTACCCATGGCAGGACATCCTGGGCCAGAAAAAACCATACTGACGTGTCAGCGATGGTTTTGGTGGAAAGGCATGACAAAAGATATTACTGATTATGTCACTACGTGTTCAACCTGTGCGCGGCAGAAGTCGACACACTGTGCCCCTGCCGGGTTATTGCAACCTTTACCAGTACCCCAGTTCCCTTGGTCATCCATCAGCATGGATTTCATAACAGAGCTACCCAACACTAGAGGCTATACCACCATACTAGTAGTAGTAGATATGTTATCCAAAATGGCGCACTTCATTCCCCTAAAGAAGGTACCCACTGCCTTAGAACTCACACATACATTTCTACATAACATAGTGAGACTTCATGGGTTGCCCTCTATTATTATATCTGACAGGGGTCCCCAGTTTATTTCTAAATTTTGGCAAGGATTATGTAAGGCGTTGCACATTGACCATCGTCTCTCTACAGCCTATCATCCACAAACTGATGGACAAACAGAGAGAACAAACCAAACACTGGAACAGTACTTGAGGTGTTTACTCAGTACTGTAACGGATGATTGGATTCATGCTTTACCATTGGCTGAGTTCGCGTATAACAATACCACACATTCGGCCTCCAAGATTTCACCGTTTTATTTTACTTCAGGATATCACCCCAAACTCCTTCCATTGCATTTCCCTCCTTCCTTGCAACACACACCTGCAGTGGCGGAACATCATGCAAGACTATTGACTATTTGGGAGCAAGCCAGACAGGAATTGATAGCTGCTAAAGAAAAGATGAAATCTCAAGCAGATAAACACAGACGCCCTGCTCCTGGGTATAAAGAGGGAGATCAGGTATGGTTATCTACCAAAAACCTTAAGCTGGCGGGGCCACGTAAACTACAACCCCGATTTGTAGGCCCTTTCCTGGTCACTAGGATTGTCACCCCAGTGGCTTTACAACTCAGACTCCCACCGGAAATGCGGATCCACCCTGTTTTCCATACCTCTCTATTGAAACCTTATGTACCTCCTGTGAACCCTGAACCTCCACCTCCTCCCATTACAGTAGAGGGCGAGACGGAATACGAAGTGAACAGGATAGTGGATTCTCGAAGACACAGGGGTAAATTGCAGTACTTGATAGACTGGGTGGGATACACTCCTGAAGACAGGACCTGGGAACCTGCTGAAAATGTACATGCTCCTTTGTTAGTTAGGCGATTTCATGCCCTGCATCCTTCCAAACCCAGACCTGTGAGAAGCCCTTTAGGGGGGAGAACTGTTAGGGCTCGAGTACCTTGTGTTGTAGTCAAACTACCTATCCCAGAATGCCCTGTAAGGAAGGAGGGTTGTGTACTGCCCCATACTGCCTCTGGACAGGTCATGTGAGTGGGAGGGTTCTTAAGCCGACCTTGCTGTTGCCTCAGTGCTTGGCTTTCTTGTGAACTTCCTGGATGTATACCTGGATTGGAACTGCATCGTGGACATTCCTGTTGAAAGCTAGCTGTGATTTCTCTGGATAACCTCAGTGGTGTATTCTCCCTGTCCCTGCGATCTCTGAGAGGTGCCGGCACTATCTCATTTTCTCCTCCGCTCCCTGAGAGGTGTTGTCACCATATCGTTACCTAAAGCGGCTTGGGCGAAATTGCAGTCGCCGCTTGTAACTTTGCCTTTTCTTGTTAGTGTGTCCTTTGGCGGCTTCCGTCCTTTTCCGGCCCCGAACACACCTCCATTACAAACGCGAGGACGCGTTTGTTTCCTGAACTTGTCCGCCCACCCCGAACACGCCTCCAGTTGCAAACGCGAGGACGCGTTTGTGTTTCTGCCCCTTTCCGCCCTCCCCTCATACCCGCCTCCTCACCCAAACGCGAGGACGAGTTTGTTTCCTTCTGCTGTGTGGATTACCCGCATTACCATAGCAGGTACCGATCTTTAGTTTTCTTTGTTAACCGCGAGTACGCGTTTCCTGTGTTTAAACGAGCCACAGATTACCTGCCTCCAACCTTCAAGTCAAGTACAAAACTTTATTGATGAGAACTTTTCCTGTCGTGTCGACAGTTTGTTCCCTGTGCCTCGTCCTGCATGATTGGTGGCGCCCTTGCGGTCAAGTTAACCGCATGGGTTATTTATTTCAACGAGACTCCTACAATCAACTCGCCCTTCTGTCTTTACAAGTAAGTTTGGGGCAGTACACATCCTAGAGGGTCGACAAGCAGTAGTTTAAGGGGGAACCGTTACATGTTGATGCTTGTTAATCTTCCCTTTATGTCCTTTTGTCTTACATCTAGATTTCCAGTCCCTTGGTCCTGGACCTATTTCTGTTGGCCTTTGGAGAGACAATTCTGAGGGGTCTCATAAGTCTCTCCCTTTTTGAGAACACAGTTTCTACTCTAGTGTGTGTTTAGTGCGACACTGGGTGGAGGGTGTTTTTATAAAGGGTGAGACATTTGCATCGCTCCCGGGGAAAGGTTTCTGCCTGGGAAGCCAGCCTGCGCCCAACACAGGGGACGCTACTCCGTCGCCCAGGTCCAGGCCTCTGTAGGAGTGCCAAAGAACAAGGTCTTTGTTAGCGAACATCACTCGTAGGCACGCTGGGAAAAGGAGCCGATACTGGATGTTGAGTGCCTTCAGTTTTTGTTTAACTTCACCAAAGGAGCGGCGCGGAACCTGGACCTCACGGTTATAATTCAGGAAAATCATGATTGCGCGGTGTTCGTAGTGGAGCCGCTGCTGTTTGCGGGCTTCAGACAGGACGGCATCACGATCCCTGAAATTAAGGACCCGCATTATGACTGGTTGGGGGGGCCGCACCTGGTAGCGGTTTAGGGGCGAGGGACCGATGGGCCCGCTCAATTGCAAATCATAGAGAAAGAGACCTCATTGACTCTTGATCTTAGCCACTTTTCCAGGAAGCCCACCGTGCGACCCCGCTCCGCCCCCTCTGGGAAGCCCACCAGGCGGAGATTGTTGCGCCGGGCCTGTTTTCTGCGTCTTCCGCCCAGTGATGGAATTCCAGAGTATGCGACTGGAGACGGGCCACCTGTCCCTTGAGTTGTTGGGCGTCATCCTCCACGGTGGAGATTCGGGTTTCAGTCTCCTTGATCCGGGCTGTGGCATTTCGGAGGTCCTGCCAGATGAGAGTCATGTCCACACGCACCTCCACGATCTTGCCTTCAACTGAGGTTTTCGAGGCATGGATGGTTTGTAAGATAGTGGACAAGTCCGCGGACGGTGGAGGATCCTGTTTCGCAGCAACCCCGATCGCCCCCACATCCGAGGTAGTGAAACGATCCATTTTCATTTGGGAGGCAGGGGTCTTTGCCGACCTGTCCGTTCTGCCCATGGTGGCACCCCGAGGAGCCACGGAGACCCGAAATCCCTGCAGGTGGATCCTGCAGTTGGGGACCGGAAGCTCTCTTCAGGTTGGGCCGAGATCAGGCAGGGGGAGCAGCCTGTGATAAGGTGAGGCCCGGACCAATCCGCTGCCACCCGATATGTGCGGCTGACTCACCCACTCCAGATAAGATGGCCCTTCAGGGGCAAGGGAGGGGATGGGGGGAAAAAGGAAGGAGAGAGTCCAGAACCAGCACTGCAGTTAGGACCCCGCCCACCAGGGCCACAGAGCGCTCCACCAGGGCAGCAGTAGGAGAATCAGCAGGCAGCTTCACCCCTTCTGGGCAGACATTTCAGTGGGCGATGGTGCGGGGAGGGGAATAATCCAAAACCACAGCCCACCGGGAGAAACCCGGGGACACAGGAGGCACAGGACGGGTGGGCCCCGGTGGAAGCCCTCGCACACAGCCGGGCGCCGCTCGATGTGTGCGGCGAAAATCCCCTATTGTCGGGTCCCTGGTCGCTGATGTGGCCAGGGAGGAACCAGGATGTATGCCACGGCCAGGAAGGGTTCCCATCAATCAACATACACTCAGGACATCACTTTTTACAAGAGGTACATCGATGATGTATTCCTAATATGGACAAGTGACAGCCAAAGACTCAGCGAATTCCTGAACTGGATTAACCCCTTGGATGCTCATGACGGAGCGGTTCCGTCATGAGCATCAGTTGGGCTGTGCTCATGACGGAACCGCTCCGTCATGAGGACAGCCCCTGGGGGAAGCGCTGGCGCTCCCCCCCTGGGGCATCGATCATGCCCCCACAGACGGGGATGGCAGCGGAAGAGTTTCCGCTGCCACCCCCGAGCCCCCCCACGCTTCCTGGTGACGTCAGCGCGCACAGCGCACGCCGGCGTCATCAGGAAGTGCTCGGACGCCTGGAAGCCATTTGCTTCCAGGCGTCCACAGAGGCAAGGTGAGTCTTGTTTGCTCCGGTGGGGCGGCCTTTCAGAGTGTATTGAGGCATCGGGGGAGAGGAAAGAGTATTTCCTCTCCCCTGATGTCTCAATACAGGGCATTCCTGCTCCACGATCGCGCACAGCGCCGCGATCGTGGAGCAGGGATGCCCCACTAGACACCAGGGATGTGTGTTTTTTTTATTTTGGAAGCGACCCCTTGGGTAAGGGTCGCTTCCTGGGGCCATATATCATTTGAAGACTTTTCTGCCCCCTCTGGGGGCAGATCGGTGTTTTTTTTTTGCCGTTTCTGCTCCCAGGGGGGGGGGCAGAAAAGCCCACTAGACACCAGTGATATCAGTATTTATTTATAGGAAGCGACCCCTTGGGCAAGGGTCGCTTCCTTGGGCCCCTAAATTGTTGGAAGACTTTTCTGCCCCCTCTGGGGGCAGATCGGTGTCATTTGTTTTGCCGTTTCTGCTCCCAGGGGGGGCAGAAAAGCCCACTAGACACCAGGGATCTTATTATTATTGTAGGAAGCGACCCCTTGGGCAAGGGTCGCTTCCTTGGGCCCACAAATTTTTGGAAGACTTTTCTGCCCCCTCTGGGGGCAGATCGGTGTCATTATTTTGCCGTTTCTGCTCCCAGGGGGGGCAGAAAAGCCCACTAGACACCAGGGATCTTATTATTATTGTAGGAAGCGACCCCTTGGGCAAGGGTCGCTTCCTTGGGCCCCTAAATTTTTTGAAGACTTTTCTGCCCCCTCTGGGGGCAGATCGGTGTTATTTTTTTGCCGTTTCTGCTCCCAGGGGGGGCAGAAAAGCCCACTAGACACCAGGGATCTAATTTTTGTTGTAGGAAGCGACCCCTTGGGCAAGGGTCACTTCCTTGGGCCCCTAATTTTTTTGTAGACTTTTCTGCCCCCTCTGGGGGCAGATCGGTTTTATTTTTTCGCCGTTTCTGCTCCCAGGGGGGGCAGAAAAGCCCACTAGACACCAGGGAATTAGTTCAAATAAAAATAGAAGTGACCCCTCGCTTCCAGGGTGCAATTTGTTTTCTGGCACACAACCCGATTGACCATTTGGGTAGTGACATAGCATGTTATAATGTTTATTGTTATTTTTTTTGTGAATTCCAATTGTAATGTTTTTTTTTTGTTTACTTTTTTGTTCTAGGTGAAGGCTTTTCTTCTTTTCACGTTGCCGTTTTGTGACTGGTGGTTCTGCTGTTTGTGTAGTTTGGTAAGAGACTTATTTTTGTACAATGTAAATGTGTTTGATTTCTCTGCCTGTTTTTGTTTTTGCAAATGGTGTAATAATAGCAGTATGTTTGGTTTTTGAGTGTCAAAAACGTTTTGCATTGGTGCTCGATGTGTATTTTGTTGTCTTGTGAGTAATTTGTTTTTTTTTCTTCTTTCTAGTTTGATATCGTTGGTTTTTGCTGTGTCACTGCAGAGTTTGTTTCTGGTGAGTGCAGCTGTCTCTTGTAATTGGATTGTATAGTTTTTGAGTACATTGATCTTTGTGATAAAGGTACACATTTCTTTACTTACTTGGTTTGCACATTGTTGGTTGTTGTTGACTTGTTTGTGCAGTCTTCTATCTTAGTAAGTATAATGGCTAGCCGCAGGATTACTGCTCAGCAGGTTGTTGGTTTGCTGTTTGAGTCTTCCTCTGACCATGGTTCAGAGACTGACTCTGCATCTGAGGGAGAGGAGGCAGGGGACGATTCTGGCAGTGAGTTTTCTCTCCGTATGGGGTCATCGGATGATGAAGATACTGCAACTTACCTGCTTCAATAAGGAAGAATGGATTGACAGTATGAAAGCTGATGCAGAAATGTGCTCGATCAAAGAATTCATCAGAAATGGTTGGCCTGGAAACAAGAACGACATTCCCACCAATTTAGGTAAATTCTGGGATGTCAGAGTAGAACTTAACATACAAGGAAATGTAATTTGCAGAGGGGAGAAAGTTATTCCTCCAGAGAACTTGAGAGAGAAGATTGTGGGACTAGCACACGTAGGACACTTAGGGCGGAGTCTAACCAAAAACAAAATCAGACTGGAGTATTGGTGGCCAGGTATGGACGCCATGACGGAACACGTGGTGAGAAATTGTGTAGACTGTAGCCGTAGTGACAAAACTCACCAGACCCGCAAGCCCCCCCTTTCTCCCGTTGAAGTGCCTGATCGACCATGGTCTAAGTTAGCCTTGGACATCATTGGTCCTCTCAACTTAAAAACATTGAAGGGACGCTTCATCTTGGTGCTGGTGGACTATCACTCACGGTGGTTGGTCTACAAATGCGTCCACCAAATCGACACAAGAGTCCTCATACAATTCCTAGAAAGTGTGTTCTTTGAGGAGGGGTTACCTGACACCCTCATAACAGACAGTGGAGTACAGTTCACTTCAGGTAACATGAAAGAGTTTCTGTATCACAGGGGCATCACTCACCACAAATCTGCATTGTATTGTCCCCGTGCAAACGGTTTAGTGGAAAGGATCAACCGGTTGTTCAAAGAGTGTTTGCAGAGGGCTGAAGTGATGGGGACACCAGCTAATTCAGCGTTAGTGGAAACGGTATGGGCTTATCGCACTTCCCCTAATAGTGTCACTGGGGTTTCCCCGTTCACTTCACTTAAAGGAAGGATCCCGAAGACGAAACTTTCTCCACCTGTAGGGTCAAGAAAGGACACTTGTGTAGTAAACAGAGGTGAAATTTCAAGAAAAGTGGGAGAACACCAAACTAAGTACAAAATCAGATACGACCAGACCAAACATGTAAAGAAACAAATGTTCAAGGAGGGAGATTGGGTCCGGGTGGATTTACCTAAAGCACGCAGGAAAGAAGCGTCAAGATTTTCTGATCCGTGCAAAATATCTAGTGTTGGAAAGAATGTAGTCCATCTCGACAATGGCCAAACATGGAGCATGGACAGAATCATTCCTAATGGACAAGGGGGTGGCGTTGACAACGATAGTAACCCAGAGACAGAGTCTCAAACTCTCAGTCCCAGAAGATCTCTGAGAACAAGGAGCTCACCTATCTGGACCAGAGACTACTGTGTTAAATGAGAGTTAATGTAAAATGTTCCTTGGGGTTCCCTCTCAAGCCTTGCTGTTCTACTGCTTACATTGTTACTGCAGTGACCGTGTCGCTGCCTGTTGATACTGCCTTCTCCCCTGTCTCTTTCTTTCTTTTTCTCTCTCTCTCTCTCTCTCTCTCTCTCTCTCTCTCTCTCTCTTCGCCCTATGCAGGGAGGTGTGTTGTAATCTACTACTTGGTACGTTCCTTCCCCCCCCCTCCTTTCTCCTCCCATTGGTTCCTCCCTCTCCCTGTCACCAACATTCCATTGCACCCTTCCTGTTCTGCTGGATCCTGTGGTGGTGAATGACCAATAAAGAAGAGTTCCTCCTCACCTGCCTTCTGGTCATCTTTATAACAATACTCTTAGTGCGGATGAAGTGCCTGTGTTAGAGGAGAAGACTGATGTGCCGATAGTGCGGCAAGAGGCATCTGGGCTGCAGCCTGCGGCTGCAAGGCTTCCCGTTGGTGTAGTGCGGCAAGAGGCTTCTGGGCTGCAGCCTGCGGCTGTAAGGCTTCCCGTTGGTGTAGTGCGGCAAGAGGCTTCTGGGCTGCAGCCTGCGGCTGCAAGGCTTCCCGTTGGTGTAGTGCGGCAAGAGGCATCTGGGCTGCAGGCTGGGGCTGCAAGGCTTCCCGTTGAAAGTGATGACCTCTGGGTTGCCCCTGGCATGGTGCAGCCGGCATTGCCAGAGTTTACTGGTGTTCCAGGGTCTAGAGTGAATACTGAAAACGTTTTGCCGGTAAATTTTTTTCAGTTGTTTATGGACGATGTGTTTTTGGCAGAGATTGTTGAGCAGACTAATTTGTATGCCGAACAGTTTTTGAGGGATAACAGTGCCAGTCTTAAGCCACACTCTAGAGCTACCCGGTGGACTCCCACAAATGTTGAAGAGATGAAGAAGTTCTTGGGTTTAACTTTTTTGATGGGCTTGCTAAGGAAGCCCTCAATGTCTTCATATTGGTCTAGCAGTCCCTTGATGGCAACGTCTATTTTTCCGGCAGTCATGACTCGTGACAGGTATTTGCTTCTGCTTCGGATGATGCATTTTGTTGATAATGGTTTAGCGTTGCCACGACATCACCCTGATTGTGACCGTCTTTTTAAGATTAGGCCTGTCCTTGATCACTTTGTTGATCGATTTTCTGAGATTTATGCCCCTGGTAGAGAAATTGCAGTGGATGAGTCTTTGGTGTTGTTCAAGGGCCGCTTGGTTTTTAGGCAATACATTCCTAGTAAGAGGGCACGCTATGGAATAAAGCTGTATATGCTGTGTGACAGTAGGACTGGATATGTCTCTAATTTCAGGGTGTACACCGGTAAGGAATCTAGGTTTAACCTCCCTGGTTGTACATCCACTTTTGGAGTGACTGAGAAAATTGTTTGGGAACTTGGTAGAGGAATTTTTAACAAAGGCCACCATTTATATGTAGATAACTTCTACACTGGTGTGCGGTTGTTCAGGAAATTGGCCAAAGTGGACACTGTTGCTTGTGGCACAATCCGCTCTAACCGTAAAGGTTTCCCGAAAGAACTTGTTTGTCAAAAGCTTGTGCGGGGACAGTGCAGTGCGTTGCGTTGCCAGGAGCTTCTTGCTGTGAAGTTTACAGACAGGAGAGATGTCTACATGCTGACTTCCATCCATGATGAAAGCACTGCACCTGTGACTGTTTGGGGTCAGGTCGCTGAAGCGCGCAAACCTGTGTGCATTTTAGACTATAATAGGCACATGGGTGGTGTTGACAGAATAGATCAGAGGTTGGAACCTTACACTGCTCTTCGTAAGGCTTACATTTGGTACAAGAAGTTGGCTATCCATCTTTTCCACTTGGCAATGTTTAATGCTTTTGTTGTGTTCCAGGATTCTTGCCCTGAGTCAAAGATGACTTTTGCTAAGTTTCAGGAGTCTGTAATAGGCAGCCTTGTTGTAGTGGAACAGGCAAGTGTTCCTAGAGTTGGAGTGGTGGAGGATGTTGCTAGATTGAAAGAACGCCACTTTCCAGATCACATTCCTCCCACACCCGCAAAAGATTTTCCCAGTAGGAGATGTAGTCTGTTGGCGAAGAGGTTTGCGGAAGGAGAGTCGTATGTACTGCCCCGATTGTCCCTCTCATCCTGCACTGTGTCTCCCTGCTTGTTTCAGAGCGTACCACACGCGAAAAAACTTTTGGGAACATTCATGAGTGGTAAAATGAACTGGCTGGTCTGTATTCTTTGGAAAATATGATTCTGTTTCAAGGTTGGTGTTAGTGCAATGTATTTAGTTGCTGATATTCTGTTAGAAGATTTGTATCTATTTGCAATTTGTTTGTGTTTTTATTTTTTTCTAAAAAAATCCTAAATGTGATGGCGGTGTGTGTAGGCTTGCGCTTGGCTGTTGGCGTGTGTGGTCTGGCACTTGGTTGGTGGTGTGCGTGGAATGGTGCTTGGCTGGCGGTGCGCGTGGACTGGCGGTGTGCATGGACTGGCGGTGTGCGTGGACTGGTGCGTGGCTGGTGGTGTGCGTGGAATGGTGCTTGGCTGGCGGTGTGCGTGGAATGGTGCTTGGCTGGCGGTGTGCGTGGAATGGTGCTTGGCTGGCGGTGTGCGTGGACTGGTACTTGGCTGGCGGTGTGCGTGGACTGGTGGTGTGTGCGGACTGGTGTTTGGCTGGTGGTGTCCGTGGACTGGAGCTTGGCTGGTGGTGTGCGTGGACTGGAGCTTGGCTGGCGGTGTGCGTGGAATGGTTCTTGGCTGGCGGTGTGCGTGGACTGGTACTTGGCTGGCGGTGTGCGTGGACTGGTGGTGTGTGCGGACTGGTGCTTGGCTGGTGGTGTCCGTGGACTGGAGCTTGGCTGGCGGTATAGGTGGATTGGCGATTGGCTGCCGGTGTGCCTGGACTGGCGATTGGCTGGCGGTGTGCCTGGACTGGTGCTTGGCTAGCGGTGTGCGTGGACTGGCGTTTGGCTTGCGGTGTGTGTGGACTGGTGCTCGGCTGGCTGTGTGTGAGTAGTGACTTTCTGCTGGTCACTACACACACTGCTAGCTGAGTGCCACTCCACGCAATCCATCAGCCTGTGTAGTTGCTGTGTCTGGATTGTGGGCGTGTGAAAGTGATGGGCCCTTGAATGGCGCTGTGTGCTGGTGTGAGTTTTGTTATGTGATGGGCCCGCGGCTGGCGGTGTGAATGGTTTTGTATGTCTCACACGTATGAAAGGTGTATGAATGGCCTGTAAAGAGGTTGGTGCCTTGTCGTGGCTTTACAGCTCACGAGCTGTGAGTCAATGGTTCAGTTTCTCGCCCTTTCAATTATTACCAGTGCATTTCATGTTTTGTGAAATCACTTGCTAATACAATTTTATCTACTGAACCATCACTCACCCTCGTGCCAAATCCAACCAGTATGTGTGTGTGCTTGCGGATTAGATGGCTGTGCAGTAATATTTGTCTTTCTGAAGCAGGGTGTACCTTGTCCCTTTTTGGTGATTTTTGTACTGTGTTACTTTTGTACCTGGTGGTGCGAATGGTCTTGTTTGTATCACGTATGAAAGGTGTGTGAATGGCCTGTAAAGTGGTTGGTGCCTTGACGTGGCTTTACAGCTCACGAGCTGCGAGTCATTGGTTTGGTTTTTTGTGAATTTAATTTTTGACAGTGCATTTCATTTTTGTGAAATCTCTTGTTAATAAAATTTAATACACTGAACCATGACTCGCCCTCGTGCCAAATCCAACCAGTATGTGTGTGTGTTTGAGGAATAGATGGTTGTGCAGGAATCTTTGTCTTTAGTTTCTCTGCCAAGGTACACTTTCCATGCAAGAATAACCCACCAACTGTAGATATTGTCGAAAACCCTTGGGAGTTCATGGTGATGTCTCTCTAGTGAATTGAAAAATATTTTTTATCCCCATTGTCCTGTAAACCTCAAACTGTCTGCCACATTTTCTTTGCAGTATTATTCCAAAATTCTCACGCTGTAGTAACAATAGTTAATCTGGTTTTGCAAGGGGGGTTACTTTGGTTTTTTGCCCGGTGCTCGGCGGCCATCTAGGGAAACCTACCAAACCCACACATTTCTGAAAACTAGACACCCGGCGGCTTCCAGGGAGGTATGGCTTGCGTGGTTCCCCCAACGTTTCCTTACCCAGAATCCACTGCAAACCTCAATTTTTGCTCAAAAAATCACTTTTTTCACACATTTTGGGGTGGGAAAGTAGTGGCATCACTGGGCTCACACAAATTTACCACCACCCAGCGTTCCCCCAGGTCTCCCGGTAAAAATGGTGCCTCACTTGTGTGGGAGGCCCAAGTACCCGCGGCAGGCAAGGGCCCAAAACATAGTGAGGCGACATCAAAATGGCCTATCGCAAAACCACCTGGTTTTGCAAGGGGGGTCACTTTGGTTTTTGGCCCGGTGCTCGGCGGCCATCTAGGGAAACCTACCAAACCCATGCATTTCTGAAAACTAGACACCCGGCGGGTTCCAGGGAGGTATGGCTTGCGTGGATCCCCCAACGTTTCCTTACCCAGAATCCCCTGCAAACCTCAATTTTTGCTCAAAAATCATTTTTTTCACACATTTTGGGGTGGGAAAGTAGTGGCATCACCGGGCTCACACAAATTTACCACCACCCAGCGTTCCCCCAGGTCTCCCGGTAGAAATGGTGCCTCACTTGTGTGGGAGGCCCAAGTACCCGCGGCAGGCAAGGGCCCAAAACGTAGTGAGGCGACATCAAAATGGCCTATTGCAAAACCACCTGGTTTTGCAAGGGGGGTCACTTTGGTTTTTGGCCCGGTGCTCGGCGGCCATCTAGGGAAACCTACCACACCCACACATTTCTGAAAACTAGACACCCGGCGGCTTCCAGGGAGGTATGGCTTGCGTGGATCCCCCAAAGTTTCCTTACCCAGAATCCCCTGCAAACCTCAATTTTTGCTCAAAAAATCACTTTTTTCACACATTTTGGGGCGGGAAAGTAGTGGCATCACCGGGCTCACACAAATTTACCACCACCCAGCGTTCCCCCAGGTCTCCCGGTAAAAATGGTGCCTCACTTGTGTGGGAGGCCCAAGTACCCGCGGCAGGCAAGGGCCCAAAACGTAGTGAGGCGGCATCAAAATGGCCTATCGCAAAACCACCTGGTTTTGCAAGGGGGGTCACTTTGGTTTTTGGCCCGGTGCTCGGCGGCCATCTAGGGAAACCTACCAAACCCACGCATTTCTGAAAACTAGACACCCGGCGGCTTCCAGGGAGGTATGGCTTGCGTGGATCCTCCAACGTTTCCTCACCCAGAATCTCCTGCAAACCTCAATTTTTGCTCAAAAAATCACTTTTTTCACACATTTTGGGGTGGGAAAGTAGTGGCATCACCGGGCTCACACAAATTTACCACCACCCAGCGTTCCCCCAGGTCTCCCGGTAAAAATGGTGTCTCACTTGTGTGGGAGGCCCAAGTACCCGCGGCAGGCAAGGGCCCAAAACGTAGTGAGGCGACATCAAAATGGCCTATCGCAAAACCACCTGGTTTTGCAAGGGGGGTCACTTTGGTTTTTGGCCCGGTGCTCGGCGGCCTTCTAGGGAAACCTACCAAACTCACGCATTTCTGAAAACTAGACACCCGGCGGCTTCCAGGGAGGTATGGCTTGCGTGGATCTCCCAACGTTTCCTTACCCAGAATCCCCTGCAAACCTCAATTTTTGCTCAAAAAATCACTTTTTTCACACATTTTGGGGTGGGAAAGTAGTGGCATCACCGGGCTCACACAAATTTACCACCACCCAGCGTTCCCCCAGGTCTCCCAGTAAAAATGGTGCCTCACTTGTGTGGGAGGCCCAAGTACCCGCGGCAGGCAAGGGCCCAAAACGTAGTGAGGCGACATCAAAATGGCCTATCGCAAAACCACCTGGTTTTGCAAGGGGGGGTACTTTGGTTTTTGGCCCGGTGCTCGGCGGCCATCTAGGGAAACCTACCAAACCCACGCATTTCTGAAAACTAGACACCCGGCGGCTTCCAGGGAGGTATGGCTTGCGTGGATCCCCCAACGTTTCCTTACCCAGAATCCCCTGCAAACCTCCATTTTTGCTCAAAAAATCACTTTTTTCACACATTTTGGGGTGGGAAAGTAGTGGCATCACCGGGCTCACACAAATTTACCACCACCCAGCGTTCCCCCAGGTCTCCCGTTAAAAATGGTGCCTCACTTGTGTGGGAGGCCCAAGTACCCGCGGCAGGCAAGGGCCCAAAACGTAGTGAGGCGACATCAAAATGGCCTATCGCAAAACCACCTGGTTTTGCAAGGGGGGTCACTTTGGTTTTTGGCCCGGTGCTCGGCGGCCATCTAGGGAAACCTACCAAACCCACGCATTTCTGAAAACTAGACACCCGGCGGCTTCCAGGGAGGTATGGCTTGCGTGGATCCCCCAACGTTTCCTTACCCAGATTCCCCTGCAAACCTCAATTTTTGCTCAAAAAATCACTTTTTTCACACATTTTGGGGTGGGAAAGTAGTGGCATCACCGGGCTCACAAAAATTTACCACCACCCAGCATTCCCCCAGGTCTCCCGGTAAAAATGGTGCCTCACTTGTGTGGGAGGCCCAAGTACCCGCGGCAGGCAAGGGCCCAAAACGTAGTGAGGCGGCATCAAAATGGCCTATCGCAAAACCACCTGGTTTTGCAAGGGGGTCACTTTGGTTTTTGGCCCGGTGCTCGGCGTCCATCTAGGGAAACCTACCAAACCCATGCATTTCTGAAAACTAGACACCCGGCGGCTTCCAGGGAGGTATGGCTTGCGTGGATCCCCCAACGGTTCCTTACCCAGAATCCCCTGCAAACCTCAGTTTTTGCTCAAAAAATCACTTTTTTCACACATTTTGGGGTGGGAAAGTAGTGGCATCACCGGGCTCACACAAATTTACCACCACCCAGCGTTCCCCCAGGTCTCCCGGTAAAAATGGTGCCTCACTTGTGTGGGAGGCCCAAGTACCCGCGGCAGGCAAGGGCCCAAAACGTAGTGAGGCGACATCAAAATGGCCTATCGCAAAACCACCTTGTTTTGCAAGGGGGTCACTTTGGTTTTTGGCCCGGTGCTCGGCGGCCATCTAGGGAAACCTACCAAACCCACGCATTTCTGAAAACTAGACACCCGGCGGCTTCCAGGGAGGTATGGCTTGCATGGATCCCCCAACGTTTCCTTACCCAGAATCCCCTGCAAACCTCACTTTTTGCTCAAAAAATCACTTTTTTCACACATTTTGGGGTGGGAAAGTAGTGGCATCACCGGGCTCACACAAATTTACCACCACCCAGCATTCCCCCAGGTCTCCCGGTAAAAATGGTGCCTCACTTGTGTGGCAGGCCCAAGTACCCGCGGCAGGCAAGGGCCCAAAACGTAGTGAGGCGACATCAAAATGGCCTATCGCTAAACCACCTGGTTTTGCAAGGGGGGTCACTTTGGTTTTTGGCCCGGTGCTCGGCGGCCATCTAGGGAAACCTACCAAACCCACGCATTTCTGAAAACTAGACACCCGGCGGCTTCCAGGGAGGTATGGCTTGCGTGGATCCCCCAACGTTTCCTTACCCAGAATCCCCTGCAAACCTCCATTTTTGCTCAAAAAATCACTTTTTTCACACATTTTGGGGTGGGAAAGTAGTGGCATCACCGGGCTCACACAAATTTACCACCACCCAGCGTTCCCCCAGGTCTCCCGGTAAAAATGGTGCCTCACTTGTGTGGGAGGCCCAAGTACCCGCGGCAGGCAAGGGCCCAAAACGTAGTGAGGCGACATCAAAATGGCCTATCGCAAAACCACCTGGTTTTGCAAGGGGGGTCACTTTGGTTTTTGGCCCGGTGCTCGGCGGCCATCTAGGGAAACCTACCAAACCCACGCATTTCTGAAAACTAGACACCCGGCGGCTTCCAGGGAGGTATGGCTTGCGTGGATCCCCCAACGTTTCCTTACCCAGAATCCCCTGCAAACCTCAGTTTTTGCTCAAAAAATCACTTTTTTCACACATTTTGGGGTGGGAAAGTAGTGGCATCACCAGGCTCACACAAATTTACCACCACCCAGCGTTCCCCCAGGTCTCCCGGTAAAAATGGTGCCTCACTTGTGTGGGAGGCCCAAGTACCCGCGGCAGGCAAGGGCCCAAAACGTAGTGAGGCGACATCAAAATGGCCTATCGCAAAACCACCTTGTTTTGCAAGGGGGGTCACTTTGGTTTTTGGCCCGGTGCTCGGCGGCCATCTAGGGAAACCTACCAAACCCACGCATTTCTGAAAACTAGACACCCGGCGGCTTCCAGGGAGGTATGGCTTGCATGGATCCCCCAACGTTTCCTTACCCAGAATCCCCTGCAAACCTCAATTTTTGCTCAAAAAATCACTTTTTTCACACATTTTGGGGTGGGAAAGTAGTGGCATCACCGGGCTCACACAAATTTACCACGACCCAGCGTTCCCCCAGGTCTCCCGGTAAAAATGGTGCCTCACTTGTGTGGCAGGCCCAAGTACCCGCGGCAGGCAAGGGCCCAAAACGTAGTCAGGCGACATCAAAATGGCCTATCGCAAAACCACCTGGTTTTGCAAGGGGGGTCACTTTGGTTTTTGGCCCGGTGCTCGGCGGCCATCTAGGGAAACCTACCAAACCCACGCATTTCTGAAAACTAGACACCCGGCGGCTTCCAGGGAGGTATGGCTTGCGTGGATCCCCCAACGTTTCCTTACCCAGAATCCCCTGCAAACCTCAATTTTTGCTCAAAAAATCACTTTTTTCACACATTTTGGGGTGGGAAAGTAGTGGCATCAACGGGCTCACACAAATTTACCACCACCCAGCGTTCCCCCAGGTCTCCCGGTAAAAATGGTGCCTCACTTGTGTGGGAGGCCCAAGTACCCGCGGCAGGCAAGGGCCCAAAACGTAGTGAGGCGACATCAAAATGGCCTATCGCTAAACCACCTGGTTTTGCAAGGGGGGTCACTTTGGTTTTTGGCCCGGTGCTCGGTGGCCATCTAGGGAAACCTACCAAACCCACGCATTTCTGAAAACTAGACACCCGGCGGCTTCCAGGGAGGTATGGCTTGCGTGGATCCCCCAAAGTTTCCTTACCCAGAATCCCCTGCAAACCTCAATTTTTGCTCAAAAAATCACTTTTTTCACACATTTTGGGGTGTGAAAGTAGTGGCATCACTGGGCTCACACAAATTTACCACCACCCAGCGTTCCCCCAGGTCTCCCGGTAAAAATGGTGCCTCACTTGTGTGGGAGGCCCAAGTACCCGCGGCAGGCAAGGGCCCAAAACGCTGGGTGGTGGTAAATTTGTGTGAGCCCGGTGATGCCACTACTTTCCCACCCCAAAATGTGTGAAAAAAGTGATTTTTTGAGCAAAAATTGAGGTTTGCAGGGGATTCTGGGTAAGGAAACGTTGGGGGATCCACGCAAGCCATACCTCCCTGGAAGCCGCCGGGTGTCTAGTTTTCAGAAATGCGTGGGTTTGGTAGGTTTCCCTAGATGGCCGCCGAGCACCGGGCCAAAAACCAAAGTGACCCCCCTTGCAAAACCAGGTGGTTTAGCAATAGGCCATTTTGATGTCGCCTCACTACGTTTTGGGCCCTTGCCTGCCGCGGGTATTTGGGCCTCCCACACAAGTGAGGCACCATTTTTACCGGGAGACCTGGGGGAACGCTGGGTGGTGGTAAATTTGTGTAAGCCCGGTGATGCCACTACTTTCCCACCCCAAAATGTGTGAAAAAAGTGATTTTTTGAGCAAAAATTGAGGTTTGCAGGGGATTCTGGGTAAGGAAACGTTGGGGGATCCACGCAAGCCATACCTCCCTGGAAGCCGCCGGGTGTCTAGTTTTCAGAAATGCGTGGGTTTGGTAGGTTTCCCTAGATGGTCGCCGAGCACCGGGCCAAAAACCAAAGTGACCCCCCTTGCAAAACCAGGTGGTTTAGCGATAGGCCATTTTGATGTCGCCTCACTACGTTTTTTGGCCCTTGCCTGCCGCGGGTACTTGGGCCTCCCACACAAGTGAGGCACCATTTTTACCGGGAGACCTGGGGGAACGCTGGGTGGTGGTAAATTTGTGTGAGCCCGGTGATGCCACTACTTTCCCACCCCAAAATGTGTGAAAAAAGTGATATTTTGAGCAAAAATTGGGGTTTGCAGGGGATTCTGGGTAAGGAAACGTTGGGGGATCCACGCAAGCCATACCTCCCTGGAAGCCGCCGGGTGTCTAGTTTTCAGAAATGCGTGGGTTTGGTAGGTTTCCCTAGGTGCCGGCAGGGCTAGGGTTAAAAATCTACAGCTAGTCACTTTGCCAAAAAAAGGGTCATTTTTCACTGCAAAACCACGTTGTGTTTTGCGCCGTTTCCTGTCGCGGGCACTAGGCCGACCCGCACAAGTGAGGTACCATTTTTCTCGTAGGACTTTGGGGAACGCGGGGTGGGTGGAAATTCGTGGATCCACGCAGATTCCAGAACTTTCCATCACAGAAATGTGGGGAAAATGTGTTTTTTTTGTCAATTTTTTACGTTTGCAAGGGATTCTGGGTAACAGACCATGGTGGGAGGCAGTCAAGTCACCCCATCCTGGATTCCCCATGGTGTCTAGTTTTCAAAAATGTATAGGTTTGCTAGGTTTCCCTAGGTGCCGGCAGGGCTAGGATTCAAAATCTACAGCTAGTCACTTTGCCAAAAAAATGGGTCATTTTTCACTGCAAAACCACATTGCGTTTTGCGCCGTTTCCTGTCGCGGGCACTAGGCCGACCCGCACAAGTGAGGTACCATTTTTCTCGTAGGACTTTGGGGAACGCGGGGTGGGTGGAAATTTGTGGAACCACGCAGATTCCAGAACTTTCCATCACAGAAATGTGGGGAAAATGTGTTTTTTTTGTCAATTTTTTACGTTTGCAAGGGATTCTGGGTAACAGACCATGGTGGGAGGCAGTCAAGTCACCCCATCCTGGATTCCCCTGGGTGTCTAGTTTTCAAAAATGTATAGGTTTGCTAGGTTTCCCTAGGTGCCGGCAGGGCTAGGGTTCAAAATCTACAGCTAGTCACTTTGCCAAAAAAAGGGTCATTTTTCACTGCAAAACCACGTTGCGTTTTGCGCCGTTTCCTGTCGCGGGCACTAGGCCGACCCGCACAAGTGAGGTACCATTTTTCTCGTAGGACTTTGGGGAACGCGGGGTGGGTGGAAATTTGTGGATCCACGCAGATTCCAGAACTTTCCATCACAGAAATGTGGGGAAAATGTGTTTTTTTTGTCAATTTTTTACGTTTGCAAGGGATTCTGGGTAACAGACCATGGTGGGAGGCAGTCAAGTCACCCCATCCTGGATTCCCCTGGGTGTCTAGTTTTCAAAAATGTATAGTTTCGCTAGGTTTCCCTAGGTGCCGGCAGGGCTAGGGTTCAAAATCTACAGCTAGTCACTTTGCCAATAAAAGGGTCATTTTTCACTGCAAAACCACATTGCGTTTTGCGCCGTTTCCTGTCGCGGGCACTAGGCCGACCCGCACAAGTGAGGTACCATTTTTCTCGTAGGACTTTGGGGAACGCGGGGTGGGTGGAAATTTGTGTATCCAGGCAGATTCCAGAACTTTCCATCACAGAAATGTGGGGAAAATGTGTTGTTTTGTCAATTTTTTATGTTTGCAAGGGATTCTGGGTAGCAGACCATGGTGGGAGGCAGTCAAGTCACCCCATCCTGGATTCCCCTGGGTGTCTAGTTTTCAAAAATGTATAGGTTTGCTAGGTTTCCCTAGGTGCCGGCAGGGCTAGGGTTCAAAATCTACAGCTAGTCACTTTGCCAAAAAAAGGGTCATTTTTCACTGCAAAACCACGTTGCGTTTTGCGCCGTTTCCTGTCGCGGGCACTAGGCCGACCCGCACAAGTGAGGTACCATTTTTCTCGTAGCACTTTGGGGAACGCGGGGTGGGTAGAAATTTGTGGATCCACGCAGATTCCAGAACTTTCCATCACAGAAATGTGGGGAAAACGTGTTTTTTTTGTCAATTTTTTACGTTTGCAAGGGATTCTG
The DNA here is from genome assembly GCF_964204655.1 of Triturus cristatus. Taxonomy (NCBI): domain Eukaryota; kingdom Metazoa; phylum Chordata; class Amphibia; order Caudata; family Salamandridae; genus Triturus; species Triturus cristatus. Next base: position 84,059,988 of record NC_140587.1, on the reverse strand, counting down.
GGTAACAGACCATGGTGGGAGGCAGTCAAGTCACACCATCCTGGATTTCGCTGGGTGTCTAGTTTTAAAAAATGTATAGGTTTGCTAGGTTTCCCTAGGTGCCGGCAGGGCTAGGGTTCAAAATCTACAGCTAGTCACTTTGCCAAAAAAAGGGTAATTTTTCACTGCAAAACCACGTTGCGTTTTGCGCCGTTTCCTGTCGCGGGCACTAGGCCGACCCGCACAAGTGAGGTACCATTTTTCTCGTAGGATTTTGGGGAACGCGGGGTGGGTGGAAATTTGTGGATCCACGCAGATTCCAGAACTTTCCATCACAGAAATGTGGGGAAAATGTGTTTTTTTTGTCAATTTTTTACGTTTGCAAGGGATTCTGGGTAACAGACCATGGTAGAAGGCAGTCAAGTCACCCCATCCTGGATTCCCCTGGGTGTCTAGTTTTCAAAAATGTATAGGTTCACTAGGTTTCCCTAGGTGCCGGCAGGGCTAGGGTTCAAAATCTACAGCTAGTCACTTTGCCAAAAAAAGGGTCATTTTTCACTGCAAAACCACGTTGCGTTTTGTGCCGTTTCCTGTCGCGGGCACTAGGCCGACCCGCACAAGTGAGGTACCATTTTTCTCGTAGGACTTTGGGGAACGCGGGGTGGGTGGAAATTTGTGGATCCACGCAGATTCCAGAACTTTCCATCACAGAAATGTGGGGAAAATGTGTTTTTTTTGTCAATTTTTTATGTTTGCAAGGGATTCTGGGTAACAGACCATGGTGGGAGGCAGTCAAGTCACCCCATCCTGGATTCCCCTGGGTGTCTAGTTTTCAAAAATGTATACGTTTGCTAGGTTTCCCTAGGTGCCGGCAGGGCTAGGGTTCAAAATCTACAGCTAGTCACTTTGCCAAAAAAAGGGTCATTTTTCACTGCAAAACCACGTTGCGTTTTGCGCCGTTTCCTGTCGCGGGCACTAGGCCGACCCGCACAAGTGAGGTACCATTTTTCTCGTAGGACTTTGGGGAACGCGGGGTGGGTAGAAATTTGTGGATCCACGCAGATTCCAGAACTTTCCATCACAGAAATGTGGGGAAAACGTGTTTTTTTTGTCAATTTTTTACGTTTGCAAGGGATTCTGGGTAACAGACCATGGTGGGAGGCAGTCAAGTCACACCATCCTGGATTTCGCTGGGTGTCTAGTTTTAAAAAATTTATAGGTTTGCTAGGTTTCCCTAGGTGCCGGCAGGGCTAGGGTTCAAAATCTACAGCTAGTCACTTTGCCAAAAAAAGGGTCATTTTTCACTGCAAAACCACGTTGCGTTTTGCGCCGTTTCCTGTCGCGGGCACTAGGCCGACCCGCACAAGTGAGGTACCATTTTTCTCGTAGGACTTTGGGGAACGCGGGGTGGGTGGAAATTTGTGGATCCACGCAGATTCCAGAACTTTCCATCACAGAAATGTGGGGAAAATGTGTTTTTTTTGTCAATTTTTTATGTTTGCAAGGGATTCTGGGTAACAGACCATGGTGGGAGGCAGTCAAGTCACCCCATCCTGGATTCCCCTGGGTGTCTAGTTTTCAAAAATGTATACGTTTGCTAGGTTTCCCTAGGTGCCGGCAGGGCTAGGGTTCAAAATCTACAGCTAGTCACTTTGCCAAAAAAAGGGTCATTTTTCACTGCAAAACCACGTTGCGTTTTGCGCCGTTTCCTGTCGCGGGCACTAGGCCGACCCGCACAAGTGAGGTACCATTTTTCTCGTAGGACTTTGGGGAACGCGGGGTGGGTGGAAATTTGTGGATCCACGCAGATTCCAGAACTTTCCATCACAGAAATATGGGGAAAATGTGTTTTTTTTGTCAATTTTTTACGTTTGCAAGGGATTCTGGGTAACAGACCATGGTGGGAGGCAGTCAAGTCACCCCATCCTGGATTTTGCTGGGTGTCTAGTTTTGAAAAATGTATAGGTTTGCTAGGTTTCCCTAGGTGCCGGCAGGGCTAGGGTTCAAAATCTACAGCTAGTCATTTTGCCAAAAAAAGGGTCATTTTTCACTGCAAAACCACGTTGCATTTTGCGCCGTTTCCTGTCGCGGGCACTAGGCCGACCCGCACAAGTGAGGTACCATTTTTCTCGTAGGACTTTGCGGAACGCGGGGTGGGTGGAAATTTGTGGATCCACGCAGATTCCATAACTTTCCATCACAGAAATGTGGGGAAAATGTGGTTTTTTTTGTCAATTTTTTACGTTTGCAAGGGATTCTGGGTAACAGACCATGTTGGGAGGCAGTCAAGTCACCCCATCCTGGATTCCCCTGGGTGTCTAGTTTTCAAAAATGTATAGGTTTGCTAGGTTTCCTTAGGTGCCGGCAGGGCTAGGGTTCAAAATCTACAGCTAGTCACTTTGCCAAAAAAAGGGTCATTTTTCACTGCAAAACCACGTTGCGTTTTGCGCCGTTTCCTGTCGCGGGCACTAGGCCGACCCGCACAAGTGAGGTACCATTTTTCTCGTAGGACTTTGGGGAACGCGGGGTGGGTGGAAATTTGTGGATCCACGCAGATTCCAGAACTTTCCATCACAGAAATGTGGGGAAAATGTGTTTTTTTTTGTCAATTTTTTACGTTTGCAAGGGATTCTGGGTAACAGACCATGTTGGGAGGCAGTCAAGTCACCCCATCCTGGATTCCCCTGGGTGTCTAGTTTTCAAAAATGTATAGGTTTGCTAGGTTTCCCTAGGTTCCGGCAGGGCTAGGGTTCAAAAACTACAGCTAGACTCTTCGCAAATAAAGTGTAAATTTTCAGTGTGAAAATGTGGTGCGTTCACCTTAGGTTTTGAGCCACTTCCTGTCGTGGGCACTATGCCTACCCACACAAGTGAGGTACCATTTTTATCGGGAGACTTAGGGTAGTTCAAATTTGTAAAGCAACTGTTATTACCTATTGATTTTTGATGCATTTCTCCCTTCCAAATGAAAGACATTGTGTAAAAAAAAAGTCATTTTGAAAAATGACCAATAATTGTCATGCAAATATGAGTATTCCCAATTTCGAAAATGTGCAAATATGCACTGTTTCTAAACTCTGTAATTTGTTCCCATTTCAGAAATACATAGGTGACTTTCATACCGATTTTTCCATGTATACATTTTCCCACAATAATTGCTATCTACCCGGAACAAAAAAAAAAAACATTACAAAATGCTGCTCAGTTTTCTACTCTGGGTTCGTTGGGCTCTTGGTGAACCTACAAGTCCTATATGTCCCCACAACCAGGAAGGTCTACCGGATGTAACGGTACATTGCTTTCAAATAAATGTCATAATTCGAAGAAGTTACAGGTGAAAACGTTGACTCAAAATGCTGATTTTTTCAACAAATTTTTAATTTTTCCTATATTTACCTGTAAGTTTCTATAAAGAAACCTTGATGGATCTACACAAATGACCCCTTGCTGAATTCAGAATTTTGTCTACTTTTCAAAAATGTATAGCTTTCCAGGATCCATTATTGTTTCGTACCCATTTCTACCGTTAACTGGAAGGAGGTTGAAAGCACAAAAAATAGCAAAAATAGGGTATGTCCCAGAAAAATGCCAAAACTGTGTGAAAAATGTTGGTTTTCTGACAAAATTCTGTCATTCCCTAAAAGCTGGAGAAATGGTGATTTCAGCCCCACAAACCCTTTTTTGATACCATTTGCAGAGAAAAACCCAAAAGCTTTCATTTGCAGCCCGTTTTTCCAATTTTTCACAAAAAAAACAAACTTTTGCTGTATTTTGACTAATTTCTGGGAACCCTGTAGTAGAATCCACAAACCCTGGGTACCTTTAGAATCCCCAAGATGTTGGAAGAAAAGGACGCAAATTTGGCATGGATACCTAATGTGGTCAAAAAGTTACAGGGGCCTTAGCGCGCACTACCCCAAATAGCCCAAAAAAGGCTTAGCACAGGAGGGGAAAAGGCCTAGCAGCCAAGGGGTTAATACACTTGATCCAAACTTACGATTCACTCACACAACAAGCAGTACCAACATCACTTTCCTAGACTTGGAGATTGAAGCACGAAATGGGGTACTCTTGACTAAAACCCACTTCAAACCAACAGCTAAAAATTCTCTTTTACACTTCCAGAGTTTCCACCCTAGGCCACTGAGGGACAACTTACCGTTTGGTCAATACCTTAGATTGCGCCGAAACTGCAGTGAAATAAAAGACTTTAAAAAACAATCAGAAGAATTGACTACAAAACTACAAAACCGTGGATACCCCAACAAAATCATTCATAAAGCGCAAAAAAGAGCCAGGAACCAAAACAGAGAAGGTTTATTGGAACCCAAAGTGGATATGCCAACAACCATACCACTCACATGTGTAACTACCTTCAATTCCATCTCAAACCAAGTAGCCAAACTGATACAAAGTAATTGGAAAATCATAACTTCGGGTAAGCTACAATGGAAAAAAACCCTTTTTTCCTATAAAAGGTCATACAACCTCAGAGACAATTTAGTGTCTACCAGACCAAAAAAGATCCTGAGTGCTCCTACCACAGTACTGAATGCATGGGGATTACCAGAAGTGACAGGCCATTACCCATGTGGCAACTGCAGTATTTGCCATCTTACCCAACCCACCAAAACCTTACATCTTGAACAAGACAAAATCTGGACCATTATGAAACACACTAACTGCAATTCGGCAAATGTTATCTATCTGATTACATGCCCTTGCAAATTACGATACGTCGGGATGACTAGCAGAAAAGTCAAAATCAGAATCTGCGAACATCGCAGTAACATCCGCTGCAAACGCAGCACGAAAAAACTCACAGAACACTATCTAGCCAAGGGACATACCACCAACGACATGACCTGGGTCATAATTGAACAACTTGAGTCTAACCAAACCAACATCCAAGAACGTTTGTTCGAGAAAGAACAACGCTGGGTATATAGACTCTCAACCCACATCTCAGGGCTAAATGATAATGTACCCTGGAACAGTATACATCGTTCATGAATACAACATGTGTAATTAAGAAAATCAGTATTTCATCTGCATATTCCCAAAATAGCCTGTATCAGATATGCAATTTATTAATCTCCTTAGTCTCATGCCCTTATAATACAGAGCGTCTGCCCATCACTGTACTCGAACCTCCCTGTGTAGACATCTATTTTCACATTAGCCGTCGTATCTAAGATTTCGATCTGTACAGTAAGCACAGTACATAACACCTATCCTTAGGACTTAGTACTTACCCTTTGGATTAAGTACATATCCTTTCGTTTGGCTTTTAATTTTAATTATTTTCCATGTGCTTGAAATTATATTTCTCACAAACACCTATGCACAGTTTAATCTTTATTGAGATATTCAAGCACATTCTCAACCAAGGCTATTTATTGATGCCTGTAATTGTACACATAGGAGGGCTCTCATTTTTGACCCTCCTCCCCCTTTCCCCACCCCCCTTTTTTCCAGCTGCACCGCAGAGGGACTAAAAATGTAATTGTAATTTAACTTTATTTTATCCCGGAGTTATCATCACGAGACTCCATGTAGTTCTGTTTTGTGTTTTTTTCATTTCCATCACGCACACACAGGCGCCGTCTGCACTACTCGCAGGCACTGCGCTCTAGTCTCTCAGAGCCGCACCACGTGACATCCCGCCCGTCTTCCTGTTTTCTTTTCTTTTTAACCACTCCCTAATTTCCATTACGGGGCTGAACAAGCGGACCCGATCGTCGTCCTAGGTACCTCGGACCTTACTTTCCCTGACAATTGTGAGTATCAGACTCCGAAGGGATCATGTCGATTGATTTGTTACTCTACCGTCCAGAGGCTCTATATTTAGCATTTTACGTTGATTCAACCTAAGTTACTTTATCCTTCGTAGCCTCCATTTGTTTCACAACAACCCCCCCCTCCCCCGCCATTACCTTTCTTTTTCATTAAGGTCAAGAGGGGATTTAAACGTCGATCGATTTCCAGATGCATAACTACCTCTTTACTCAAGTGAGACCGCTTTCCATGTTGTCTGTCCTCAAAGTTGTTGTTTGTATGTCATTTATTGTTTGTATGTCGAATTTCACTCATATTTCGCACCAAGTTAGAACGCGCCACCATTTTAACAAACATTGACTACGATGCACGCGCACTTGGCCTAAAAAGCATATTGGGCCCCCAGATTAGCCATCATTTGCCTCTCAACACCTAGTGTGTGCAATACAATTGCGATTGCGCCATATACACGCACACTATTGATAAATGATAGAGATTATGAGCACCATGTGCCCCAGTAATACTTGATTACGATATTGACTCACTCACGGATTCCCTGTGTATGTCTACACTATTGGGGCACATTGTAGCCACGCAAGCCTGTTCTAGTGTTCGTGCATGCCCACCATGCTACTGGCATTAGATCACCAGCCACAAGTTGAAAGGAGCATGCATTTAGTTTATATGCATGATTCACAACAGTTTTATATATCCTTACTAATTAACTTTTTATTTTCAGGTAGTCTCAAACGGAGATACTGTGAGTACATTACCACTACACTCACAGCACACTTTAGGGTGTGTGCTGATATTTACACGTGGCCTATACCTTGTTTTTATGGCCATTCACCTTTTTCTGGTCCTGACGAAAGCCTCTAGAACCATCCAGAAGGCTGAAACTAGTTGACCTTATTTACAAGGGATATCAGGAAAATAATATTCCTAACTATATATCCCGCTTAACCTTTTAACATTAGTCCTGGGACCCTTCTAATAAAAGGTTTTTTCAAAGGGCATTTCTCAGAGACTTTTTTAACCTATAGTCACATCTCACATAGCACGCCACTCTCTGCTCAATATCCTGCTCCGCTGTAATCCAGGCGTCGTAGCACAGCTGGATTGTACTAGGCAATCCAGTTGGGCCCCAATGATGAAGCATGCCACCTACTAGGTAGGTGGGTGAGGGGTTTTTTCCACAGCAGTTGTGCTCTCTCCTTTCAAGTTTTCCATAAGGTGATAGCAAAAAACGTTTGCTCTGAATCGTCAAAAACTTGTCCATTTTGTTTTGCTAAAGTCATTGGGGAAGAGGACAAGTTTTTCTTTTTCCTCGCTCTCTTTTTGTTCCTATTTTCCACTTCAAACTAATCCATATTTGTAGCTTTTGACACTAAAGAAGTGACATTAACTATTCCCATTCTAATTTAAACAAATTTGTGGTAGGTGTTGTGCGCTAAAGGAGTGACATTTATTATTCCTACTCCATTATAAGACATTTTAGAGAAGGTGTTGGGAACTAAAGGAGTGACATTTACAGTCCCCACTCCATTCAAAACCAAGTTTGAAGGTTTTAGACATTAAAGGGGTGACAATTACTATTCCCATTCAAATCTAAAGTAATTTGGGGAAGGTGCTGGACACTAAAGGCAACATTTACTATTCCCAGTCCAATCTAGTCCATTTTGGAGAAGGTGTTGGACTCTGAAGAGGTGATATTCACTATTTCCTCTCCAATCTAAACCAATTTAGGAAAGGTGTTGGACATTAAAGGGGTCTCAATTGCCGTTCCCACTCTACACTTAACGAAATATGGAGAAGGTGTCGAACACTAGAAGGGTGATATTTACTATTCCCACTCCAATACAAGCCATTTTGGAGAGTGTGTTGGATGCTAAAGGGGTGACATTTACCATTCCCACTCAAATTTAGCCCAAGTTGGGAAAGGTGTTTGACAATAAAGCGGTGACATTTGCCATTCCAACTTTAAACTAAACAGTGTTGGACACTAAAGGAGGGATATGTCCTATTCCCATTTTAATATAAACCAATTTGGGGAAGGTGTTGAACATTAAAGGGGTCACATTTGCGGTTTCCTCTCCAAACTGAGCCAAATGTGGAGGTTTTGGATACTAAAGGGGTGACAATTACTATTCCCATTCTAATCTAAATAAATTTGGGGTAGGTGTTGTAGACTAAAGGGGTGATATTTATTATTCACACTCAAATAAAAGACATTTTAGAGAAGGTGTTGGGAGCTAAAGTGGTGACATTTACTATTCCCACTCCAATCTAAACAAATTTTGGAGGTTTTGGACATTAAAGCGGTGACATTTACTATTCCCAATCCAATCAGCACCAATTTGAGGAAGGTGGTGGACAATAAACAGGTAGCAGTCAATATTCCCATTCCAATCTAAAACAATCTGGGTAAGGTGTCGGACACTAAAGGGTGGCTTTTTCTTTTCCCACCCCAATCTAAACAAATTTTAGAATGTGTTGGACACTAAAGGGGTGACATTTACTATTTCCACTCCAATCTACAGCATTTTTGGAAAGATGTTTGACATTAGAGGGGTCACATCTGCTGTTCCCACTCCACACTAAATAACATATGGAGAAGGTGACGGACAGTATAAGGGTAATTTTAATATTCCCATGCCAATATAAGCTGTTTTGGAAAGCATGCTGGATGCTAAAGGTGTGACATTTACCATTCCCACTCGAATTTAGCTCAAGTTGGGAAAGGTGTTTGACACTAAAGTGGTGCCATTTACTATTCTAACTTTAATCTAAACCAGTTAGGTGACAGTGTTGGACACTAAAGGAGGGATATTTCCTATTCCCATTTCAATATACATCAATTTGGGCGAGGTTTTGGACATTAAAGGGGGTGACAATTACTATTCCCATTCGAATCTAAACCAATTTGAGGAAGGTGCTGGACACTAGAGGGGTAACATTTCCTATTCCCACTCCAATCTAGTCAATTTTGTCGAAGATGTCGGACTCTAAAGGGTTATATTCACCATTTCCACTCCAATCTAAAGCAATTTGGGAAAGGTGTTGGACAATAAAGGGGTCACATTTGCTTTCCCCATGCCACACTAAATCAAATATGGAGAAGGTGTCGAACACTATAAAGGTAATATTTACTATTCCCACTCCAAAATAAGCCATTATGGAGAGCGTGTATTTTACGTTGAAGGGGTAACCTTTGCCATTCCCTCTCAAATTTAGCCCCAGTTAGGAAAGGTGTTGGACACTAAAGCGGTGACATTTACTATTCCAACTTTAATCTAAACCAGTTAGGTGAAAGTGTTGGACACTTAGGGGTTGATTAGGATATAGGGCGGATCACCACCGCCCGCATGGCGGTGGCAATCCGCCCTATATCCTTCCCCGCCCGCCACCCATTTCCCCCACCATAGTAGTATGGCGGGGGGACCCCATCGGAAATCCGCCGGTTTTCTGCTGGTCACACAGGTGACCGGGCAGAAAAGGGACTATATGTGGTGGCGGTGTCTGCTCGACATCGCCATCCATATTAGCATGGGCAGTGGTGTATGGCTTTCCATGGCAGAGACCCCGCCGTGTAAAGCCATGCGGAGTCTGCTTTCGGGGGCCCTTTGCAGGCCCCCAGGTTATTAGGGGTGGGGGGTGCACATGGACATGGTGGTAGGCACCTTGCAGTGCCTGTCACCTTGTGCATGACAATGCACACAGTGCATTCCCAGCATTGTGGCGGGCGGTGCTGTGAGCACCTCCCGCCACAATGCTGGGAAAAAAGATGCCACTGCCACAGTGGCGGTGGCATCCTAATTGCAGGTGTGGGACCGCCGCACCACTGGGGGCTGGTCCCTGCACCGCTAGGGTGGCGTGCAGACTAAAGTCCGCCCGCCATCCTAATCGGCCCCTAAATGAGGGATATTTGCTATTCCCATTTAAATATAAACCAATTTGGTGAAGGTGTTGGACATTAAAGGGGTCACATTTGCTGTTGCCACTTTAAACTTAACCAAATTTGGAGGTTTTGACACGAAGGGGGTGACATTCACTATTCCCATCAAAAGTTAAACAAACTTGGGGTAGGTGTTTAACACTAAAGGGGTGACATTTATTATTCCCACTCCAATATAAAACATTTTGGAGAAGGTGTTGGGAACCAAAGGGCTGACAATTACTATTCCCATTTGAATATAAACCGATTAGGGGTAACATTTACTATTCCCACTCCAATCTAGTCCATTTTGGAGAAGGTATTGGACTCTAAATGGGTGACATTCATTATTTCCACTCCTATCTAAACCAATATTAGTAAGGTGGTAGACACTAAACCGGTGACAATAAATATTCCCACTCCAAACTAAACCAATCTGGGAAAGGTGTTGAACACAAACTGGGTGACATTTACTATTCCCATTCCAATATAAACTAATTTGGTGAAGATGTTGGACATTAAAGGGATCGCATTTCATATCCCCACTCCAAACTAATCCAAATTAAGGAAGATGTTGTACACTAAAAGGGTGACATTTAATATTCCTACTCCAATATAAATTTATTTGGGGAAGGTGCTGGATACTGAAGCAGTGAATTGTATTATTCCCACTCCAATCTAATCCAATTTGGGGAAGGTGTTGGGCACTAAAGCTGACATTTTCTATTCCCACTCTAATCTATCACAATTCTGAGAAGGCGTTGGACACTAAATGGGTGACATTTACAATACCAATTCCAGTATACACCAAGTTGGAAAAGGTGTTGGACTCTAAAGGGGTGACATTTGCTATTCACATTCCAATCTAAACCAATTTGGGGAAGGTGTTGGACACTAAAGGAGTGAGATTTACTATTCCTGTTCCAATTCAAAACAATATGAGTAAGGTGTTGGACAATGAAGGGGTGGCATGTACTATTCCCACTCCAATCTAAGCCAATTTAGGGAAGGTGTTAGACAATAAAGGGAGGACATTTGCTCTTCATACTCAAATCTAAATCTATTTATGGAAAGTGTTCAACACTAAACGGGTGGCTTTTAATTTTTCCACCGCAATCCAAACCAATGTATTAATGTGTTGGACCCTAAAGGAGTGACATTTTGATTCCCATTGCAATCTAAAACAATTTGGAAAAGGTGCTGGCTACTAAAGGTTAGACATTTTCTATTTCCACTCCAATATATACTAGTTTGGGGAAGCTGTTGGACATAAAGGGGTGACATTTACAATACCCATTCCAGTCTACACCAATGTACAGAAGAAGTTGGACACTAAGGGGCCGATTAGGATGGCCGCGGACTTCAGTCCGCCCGCCACCCTAGCGGTGCTGGGACCGGCCGCCAGTGGTGCGGTGGTACGGCACCGGCAATTAGGATGCCACCGTGGCAGTGGCATCCTCAGTTCCAAGCATTGTGGAGGGCGGTGCTCACCGCATCGCCCACCACAATGCTGGGAATGCACGTTGTGCATTGTCATGCACAAGGTGACAGGGACCGTGCGGTGCGTGCCACCTTTTCCATGACAATGTAAGGGGGTACCATAGGTACCCCCCATGTGCACCCCCACCCCCCAATACCCTGGGGGCCCGCAACAGGCCCCCAAAAGCAAACTCTACCTGACTTTCCATGGCGGAGACCCCTGCACCGCTGCTGATGGTAATATGGATGGCGGTGTCTAGCAGACACCACCACCATATGCAGCCCCTTTTCCACCCGGTCGACTGGTCGACCGGCAGAAAAACCGGCGGACAGTCTTTCTGTCCACCGGGGTCCCCCCGCCACACTAATATGGTGGGAGGAAATGGGTGGCAGTCGGGGTATGATGTAGCAGAACTTGAGTTTTACTCCGATTCAGCTTATACCTGGAAAATTGACCAAACTTTTTTGCCTCCATGGTTATTTGTTCTATGGACTCCTTAGGTTTCGCAGTAAACATAGCTATGTCGTCGACATATGCCGTCAGTTTAAGGATACTCTGCTCTATATTCAACGGGTAGATTGCTTTATTAGCCAATAGTATTCGAATAAATGGCTTAATATAGAGAGCAAATAGAAGGGGTGAAAGGGGGCAGCCGGGCCTCGTGCCACGTCTTATAGAAACAGAAGTGGTATTGATATTAAAATAAAGCAATTTTGCTTTCGGATCTTTGTACATAGCAGTTATCAATTTTAAAAACATTTCTTTGATCCCGCATGCCAAAAGTGTCGCCCAAAGATAGTCCCAGGCCACCCGGTCGAATGCTTTTTCCGCATCCAATAAAATCATGCCAAGTTTAATTTTAAGCTTCTCCGCAGCATCAAAGGCAGCTATTGCAGTATTAACATGGGCAGTTGCATCTCTCCCAGAAATAAACTAGGGGTGGGCGACAATTTCCGTTCCGCTCCCGGAAATTGCGACAATTCGACATTCCGCGTTCCGACCGGAACGCGGAAATGCCGAATTGTCGCAATTTCCGGGAGGGAACGGAAATTGTTGCCTGGCCAAGCACTTACAGATATAAATAAAGCAGGGGCCCGAGTGGAAGCTCAAATTCAGTAACGCTTTATCAGCACAAAACATTTGGGAGCTTGGTCGAGGCTGGGCAGGTGTGCTTTTCTCCCCATATCTACCGTCAAAAATTAGCTGTGGTCCTTACCTGTCGCGCAATCCCCGTGTAGTTCCTGACACAAGGAGGTTCTGTCTCCTCGCCTGCTGCTCTGATCGGTCTCTGGCCCGCGGCGTCTCTGGCCCACGGCATGTGAACTGCATGGAAGCCCCGCCCCACACACCAGCGGTGGGCAACGTCTTCCGCCCTTTCCCCCACTACGATGGACAGCTGACTCGAGGGACCCCAGGGACGTCGGCGCCGTGGCTGGCAACGTACACAAACTGTAGCGGGCGGCAGCGGCAGGCCGGAAGCACCAATTTCCGCGATCACGGAAATATCGCGTGATCGCGGAAATTGCTTGCATTCTCGCGAGAATTGGCGGAAGTGCCTTCCGCCAATTCCGCCCACCCCTAAAATAAACCCATGTTGCTGAGGAAAAACCAAATTAGCCATCATTGGAGCTAACCGGGTGGCCAATATCTTAGCAAATATCTTTGCATCCGTATTAATCAAAGAAATTGGGCGATACGAGGCTCGTTCTTCAGGATCTTTACCTTTTTTTAAGAAAAAGACGATAATGGCAATGTTCCAAGAAGCAGGTACTTGTCCCAAACTAGCAATTTGAGATATGACATTATACAATGCAGGAGCTAAGAGGTTTTTAAAGCGCTTATAAAACTCTGCCGGAAGAGCATCATCCCCTGCAGCTTTGCCTGATGTAAGCCCTTCTATTGCTTTCAAAACCTCTTCCTCTGTAACCTCCTGTTCTAAAGAGATTGCATCTTCCTCCGTTAAAGACGGTAAGTTGCTCTGATATAAATAATTCATCATATCAGTGAGATCAGTCGAATCCTGGTCTATCTCTGGAGAGTACAATTGTTGATAAAAAATGGAGAATTGACTAACTATCTCCGTGGAATCCTTAAAAAGAACACCGCCTTCTCCTTTTATAGCCTTGATCTTAGTCCTTAGCTGGTTATCTCTAAATTGATAGGCCAGGACTTTCCCAATCCTGTCCCCATACTCATATTGTAGTGTCTTGTGCTTCATATAGCAGGAAGCTGCTTTTTCCATTAGAAAGCTGTAAATAACAGCCTTCTGTTCCAGAAGAAGTCGATACAGATGATCTTGCTCTGTCTTTTGATAATAGACTGCATCAGCATGTTGTAGTTCGGCCCTAATAAGATTTTGAAAGGCATCCTTAATTTGACTACTCAGCTGCCTATTCAGCTGATATATAAACTGCTGAATAGCTCCCCTAATATAAGCCTTCATCGCATCCCATACAATCAAAAATGAAGATGATCCAGCATTATCTATAAAATAATCGGAGATTTGTTTCCCAATAAAAATCCCGAAATCTTCATTCATTGCCAGATGTTTAGGAAATGTAAAAGTTCGAGCAGTTTTGATAGCATACTTTGCAACAAAAGAGAAAAATATGGGATTATGATCAGAAGTTATTTTGGGGCATATCTCCATATCTGCCAATGGCAATAAAGTTTCTGAAACCCAGGCCATATCTATTCTTGAGTATTGGCGATGTGGTGCTGAATAGTACGTGTAGCCTGGTTTATTTGAATATAAAGTACGCCACGCATCATGTAAAGAGTGCAATCTGGCCAGTTCCAAGATCGAAGCTCTCACCTTCGTCATTCTTGAAACTAGCGGCTGGCTGGTAGAATCTATCCCATAAGAGATAACACAATTAAAGTCGCCCATCAATATCAATTCCCCTTGCCAGGCAGCTAGCTCTAGACACAAATTATCAAATATAGTAGGATCATCAATATATAAAAAAAAAAAAAGAGAAACTTAATTTCGAATTAATTTTACAAAATATTTCTTTTCACATTAAAATCAATAAATTTCTCAATGCATATTCCCAACAACAGAACGTGTTCAAACAATAAATATAGCACATTTTTTTATCAAAATTTTGCATAAACCTATACCATATAAATATACAACAGAAAATATATATATATATTTATATATATATATATATATATATATATATATATATATATATATATATATATATTTATTGCATTTTCAGAATTTCAATAGCCACCCTTTCCAAATATTTCTGAATAAATGTATATATACAAATTAAACATTTATTGAAACACTTTAGTTTATTATGACATTGTAATTATAACATTTTTTTTAAAAAATCTAAAATATTTGTAAATAAAAAAATTGAATTTTAAAATATTAAATATACGTTCAAGGTCTTGTACGCTGTAGCGCTCAGAAGGGGACCTACAACATTCCCCTCCACGATGACTCCGAAGGTTGATAACCTGGATTTCCCACTGGGATGTAAATCTGAAGTTGCCCAGCGTTGGAGAGAGGCAGGTTGCAAATACCTGGGCTCCTTCTTTGATGTGAAGGGCTTCCTTTTTTTTGCCCAGGTACGTGAGGACTATAATCAACCCGACTCCGATGGGTTCTACTATCTACAACTGCGACACTGGACCACCTCAGTGGCTTATTTGCCGCATGTCTCTCATCAGCTCACTCATTTCGAGGAGAGGCTAATGAGCAAGAAGGATGATAAGCACTTGATTGCAGACCTCTATACTCTGCTTGCAACTTGTCAGGACGGGAAGCGTACGAAAGGTCAGCTACGCTGGAAGGAGGAGCTGGGGAGGGCCCTTTCAGATAAAGAGTGGGCAAATATTCATTATAGGGTGCACCATACTGCTTACAATACTGCCGGAGTTGAATCGGCATTTAAGGTCACATCTTATTGGTACCTCACGCCTACTCGTATCCATCGATGGGATAAAAATACAACGAGAAATGCTGGAGGGGCTGCGGATTAGCCGGCTGGCTAGTGCATCTGCTCTGGCATTGTCTGAGGTTAGAACAATTTTTGGAGAAGGTGCTGAACGACATAGATGCTGCCTTTGAGACTGACATTCCTCGCTTATCGGCGTACACACTACTAGGGCATCCATATGCGATAAAGTTCCCCTCTGCGGGGTAGGCAAATGACTTTGGCATTATTGGCAGTACGACAAGCGATTCTGGTTGGTCGACCCTAGCCATGGAACGCCTTTCTCTAGTGCAAGATCATAAGGGAGAAACCTACGCAGAATTATGGGCCCCTTTTAAATCTTTACTATCTAAAGAACTCAGAGAAGTCATGTGCCCAATTACCTACATATCTTGCATCTGATTCTGAGGGCAAAGGATTAGGTATTGCCCTATACGTAATGGTGTGGGTCCCGGGGCTGGAGCTGGCTGATAGGTAGGAGTTAATGGCTCCAAATGATCTAGCAGGACATGGTGTAGGTGCCCTTTTCATTACTTTTTTTTCCTTTGGCTAGGGGTGGGAGGGGGGTCTTGCTTTTCTGTTTCTGTGTTTCTGTAGTGATGTTTATTCTGTCCTTAGTGTAGCCATATAAACTCAGGCAATGCAGACATTGCTGCCAGCCTCCGGGTTGTAGGCATTGAAGCTGTGTAAATGTGTTTCGTACAACTATTCCAGGCTGCTTGCCAAAGTGGTTGTAGGCATACAGCTGTGTATGGGCGATTGATTGTCTTATAAAATGAATAAAAGATTTGTTCCATAAAATATTAAATATGTTTTGTTATTAATAAACACATATTTGGGATTAATACATTTATTTTTTATATATTTTAGATTTTACTAAATTTTCGGTAATTTAAATAATGATTTTAATATCTACAATATCTTTTACACTTAATATAATTTATGTATTATTCAAAATAATTGTAAACTATTATTTAGAAAAATGAGTAATGTAACAAAATAAATGTGTACATTTTACAATATTAATTTGCATACAGTTGAAATAATTAACATTACTTTTAAATTATATATTCACTTTTTAAAAATCTCCTCACCTTTATCCCTAGAAACCCAGCATCTGTTGCTAGCTAAATTATATATACATTATTTTTACACATTAATACAGCTAAAAATGCAAATTTCTAAAATGTCATAACTAATAAATTATCCATTGGCCATTCACTCACCAGCGACTGAATGAAATCCCAAGTCCAAATATACATTGTGAGCATGGGAAAAGAAAGCAGAGTGATCCCAGGCACAAGAGATCTTTGTAGGCTACAGTTTTTAAATTTGTCCCACTCAAGTCTTTTGGCACCAAAACTCAGATCTCCACTGAGACTATGAATTCAATCTGTCGATTCGAGGAACACTCAGTGGCCACAGCATACCACCTTCCCTCAGTTAGGGATTTCTAAATCTGGAAAAATAACTATGTTGGAAGGTAAACTGATGGCCCTGGTAAACCTGCAGGCTTTAGCCAACCTGCAATCCATCGTGGTCAGACTGAAAGTACATCTAGGACTCGGTCATGCAAACCCCCTCCACTAAAATTTACTGTGTTCTTCTTGTTGTTTTGGGATTTGGATTTGGCTAATCCGTTTCAGAACCTTTGTTACCAACCGAATCGGACACCTTTATGGGTGACCGATTACACTGCAAGGAAACCATTTGGGCTGTCCGAATCGGTTCCGAACGGCATTCGGACAGCCCGAGTTGTTCAGAGCTGAATCGTACAGCTTTATAGACACGTTTTCCGAACGAGCGATTACGATGGCCAATTCGGACAGCCGTTCCAATTCGGTCTGCCCGACACAAAATGGTTTTCGGAATCTGATATTGGGGTCCGTAGGAGGCCACCCATCACCTGTGGCCCTCCTCTTGGGGCCCGTGAGTGTACTCATGGTACACCTCTTTCCAACCATGCACACTATGGCATGTACCATGAGGTGTCCATCACAGGGTGCATGGTTTTTCCACACCACCCCTTTTTGCAATGGGATCCTGTGTTCTCGTTCGAAATACAGGCTCCCACTGAAAAAAATGCAAGTCCGACCGAATGATGTACGGAAGCATCGTAATCGGTCGGACTCGCAGAACCCTAGTCGGTCAGCAACGATTCCGTAACCCATTTGGTCGGCAGAGTTTCCTAACAAGATCATAATTGTCCCCTAAGTCAGAGGCAACTGTGTCTTCGACACATACCTATAGGTTAAGCCAAGGAAGCCTCATTGTACGCTGCTTTTGTTTTCGTAGGCACTGTGCTATATTTAGATTTGTGGAGGCTCATACTCTCACCCTTGTTAATAATTCAGTTTGCATCTGTGTAATATAGCACCATTATCTACATGAGATAAAGTCTGTTGTGAATGAAAGGTGCAATTTATATATTCCTGGGTCTTCCTTGATCCTGTTCTCCACCCCAACTCTGGAGGTTCCTTATGGTAAAGTATAGTTAAAAGTAAAAAAGTTAATTTTACTAAAAGAAATTAATAAAAATATTTGATTTTTAATTATTTGTGTATATTTAATTTTAAATGTGCTTTAAACATAGAACAAAATAAAACTGGCACATCGCTTTTGACTTAATTTTCAATTAAATCGTTAATTAGGTTTATTATATTAAATTAAATGAAAATCATTTTGGTGACATTTAAATTAAAAATAAACTCCCACATTAAGTAAAAAAAGTATTATGCTATGCATTAATAACTGTTAAAAGTGATAGCATTTATTACAAGTACATTGATTATATTTGAATTCAAATGAATCTTTTGTTAATGTTTTAATTTAAAAAAAGGTTGTTAAATTATATCAGAATTAAATAACATGCGTTTTATATATATATTTTCAATCAAGCGATGTTCAAGAAAAAGGGTTTGTTTTTCTAAACCATGTTTGCTCCATGCAATATTCAAGAGTAATTTTGGAAATCAATGCACAAAAAAACACCGAACAGAATTAAACCACCTTTGGCAGAAAGCTAGATCTTTAGTCCAAAAGTGTGCTTTTTGTGATATAGTGCAAATTTGTTCAGTCGTTTTTTAAGACAGTAAGAGCCTCATTGGTGGTCATAGTTGCCTTCGACTGACACTGTTGCGGTATCGGAACCGGCCAACTCGCGTTCGGCGGTTCTGACCGACAGATTACGATGCGACTGAACAGTGTTCAGTCAGATTCCCAGTGTTTCATATGGGAGTTTTTGTTACCCCTGAGAACTGGCCGTAACACAAGCTCCTATGGGAAAATGGGGTGTTTGCTGAAAACCCTGCACCCTGTGGTCGGCACCCCTCAGTGTCTGCCACACAGTACAGGGTTTTACAGGGGATCTCATAGGTACCCCCTCGGCCATCAACCGTAGGCCGCGGGGCAAATGGGAACCTGCCAGGTGCCCCCAAAGTCACTTTCTGGCAGCCTTTCCGTGTTGCACCGGCCGAGTCATAAAGACTGTTGGAAATTGACATGGTAATCATGTGGGTGGAAACGCTGTCCATAGGGGTGTACGATGCGCTTCTGACAGACACAGATACTCCAAAAGCCAGTCAGAATAGCCATGTGGTTTACGCTCCGACCACGAACATCATAATTGGTTGTCTGTATGTAAACCGACCGAGTCAGTGGGAAGGGTTCCGATGCGTTCAAGCAAACTCCGACTGTTGGGAGGATGCTGTCAGCCTGATATAGTAATCGGCCCCTTAGCTTCAAAATAAATTGATGCCTGAGGGGTAATTCCCTCAAGAGTACTATTCTACTGCAGTAGCGCAAATTTAAAAAAGAAAACATTTTTATTGACCAATAGGCCTTTTTTTCCCTGTCAGCTCCTTCAGTATTGCAGGACCAACACCAGTCCCATGATGCCCAGCAATCTGATTGACTGGTTGCAACACCAACAAAAATTAGGGGACATATTAAGATTCAGAGACTCAGTTCCGTGTCCTGATTTTTAAAGAAAAGAAGATACGAAGGGGCATGCTAGGTATAATCTGACTCCTTGTCCTTGTGTGGGGGGGGTTCCTAGAGGGATCCTAGCAGAGCTAAAATAAAAGAAAATATCACTAACATCCCACAGAGGGGTCTCTGGTAAGGACTCTTGTTATCCCACTGAAGTACCACAGGGTATCGTGGAACTGTGCAAGTGTTAGAAAGTGGAGATTGTATTGTCCTGTAGTACCTTGGAGTTGCAAAGTTACCACCAGAGTACTGTAGTACTACAAAAAAAAACTGAACACTTGAGACATGTGTTCGTGGGGGGTTGGTTGGTGGACCATGGGGTGTTTTATACCAAAAAGAACAACTGATGGACAGAAGGCAGAACACTGTCATACATTCTCCCCAGTACAGAGATCTGGGCCGAAATCCATCATGTTTTTGCTCACCATGCCATTTCAGTTTGGACCCAGCCATATGCAAATCAGTCTTGATCCTGTGCCCCATGGGAAAAGTCCAGCCCGAACTGCCAGGCCAGGTCCTCCCTGGACTGGAAAAAAGCATCCTAGGCAATTTAGAATAATAGTCTGGTTAAGGTCCACTGTGTCCCTATTCCATATTGAGTGCCAGAGCATGATTGGGGCTACTCTCACCATGTCACACACATAGGGCATATCCAGCTCTAAGTGAGTGACATGGTTTGAAAAGGAAAGATGGAGCAAGGCGATCCTCTTGAAAAACCCATTCTCCAGCTTCTGTAAGGAGTCTGTTGGTGCTGTGCCCCAGACCTCTGCCCCATAGGTCGCTGCCAAGATTGTTTCAGCATTATAGACATTTTATTATCGTTGTTAGTGGTTTGAGCCTAGTTTTTTTATAAAACCAGAGACTGCTGCTATAGTATGCTCCATTGTTTGGGCCCTACTACCCACCATGTGTGACTAGGTTTGTCTGGTGTCAAAAATAACCACTAGGTATGAGAAGGTCTCCACAACAGCTAGTTTACGAGTTCCAATATGGAACAACGCAATGTTTTTTTGGAGGGGGTAGTCCTGACACTAAGATAAAGGTTTTGACCTTAAGATTCAAAGATGACATAAAGCTCACATAGGTGTCAATTAGGCGTTGCAATGATACACCTGTCCTTGCTATAAGGACGGTGTCATTCGCATAGGCCAGTATTGGTAATGGACCTGAAGAAAATTGTGGAACATCAAGCGTGCACTTTTTCAGGGCTCCTTCCACTCCATTTGTATAGAGAGAGAATAAAAAAGGAGCAAGGATGCAGTCTTGCCTGACTCCTCTCATGATCCAAAATGATCTGGTGCATTTCCCGTCCCTTCCATAGCAGACTGAGGTTGTCGCCTGTGAATACATTTGCTGTATAGGAATAATCAGCCTTGAATCTATGCCCATCGCTGCCATGATTGTTCCAGAGTTTGGAATGCACTACGCAGTCGAAAGCCACTGAAAGGTTCATAAAGGCCATGAATATATTCCCTTTCTTTGCTCTTGTATATTTGGAGATGATCAAACTTAAATTTAGGCATTGGTCAATTGTTCCTCTGCCCTTCTGGAATCCCTATTTGGAAGGCATTAAGTAAGTAATCCAATGGAATTCAGAAGTGAAATAGGGCGACTATGGAGTAGCTCCAGGCGTATAATGGTTGGAATAAGCCAGGAGCTCCATCATTCCAATGTTTGTCTTCATGTTTCTCCATTTTAATTTAAGTCACAGACTGTACTTTTATAGATACTGCAGCCAAAAATGACGCAAAACTATTGCAAATGTACCCCACCTCAGCCCTGAAGTAAGTCCAGCACCAAGCATGGCCAACCGCTGATACTGCAAACCCCTCCCATAATGAATAACGGAGGGAGAGACTTAAAATAGAACCCCAAAGGAAATAATGTTAAAATAAATTATTTTATTTTGATGTTTTATTAATACAAATAAATGTCAATTAATTTTAAACAAAGGTATATATAAATGTAAAAACAAAATAATTGAATCAAGTTAAATTAATTTTATATCTAACATTTGGTAAATTTTTATTTCATGATTATAAAATAAACATTTTACTTTAGGTGGGTATTTTTAAAATAAATCTATATTTATTTTTAGTTCAAATTCAAAATAAATAATCTTCTAGCAATTTTTGATCTAAGTTTAAAATAAATAAAATGTACAGTACAATCGACCTTCTTCCAGTAACGCATGAAAAGTTACTAGTAGCAACTTCACACTTGTAACTGAATCTTAAGCACCTGAATTTAAGGATGGACACAAGTAAATCTATACTTAGAGGCCTATTACAATGTCGGGCCATCGGACATCTCATCGGTGGCGCTCCGCCCGATTTCTGCTGCTGTGGTCGGACCACTGCATTACAATGTGTGCGGTCAGGGGAAGCAGGCAGAGGAACCAACCAACACTTTCCTACGGACTCAAGGTGCCTGTCCGACAGTTGGATGGACCAGAAACCCTACATTAGGGATGGTGCCTGCTCAGACACTGCCGCTGGGATTACAATGTTCCTTTCCTTCTGCCTTTCTATGGTGGTCTGACCGCCATAGAAAGGCAAACAGAAAGGGACTTTGGGGGCCCCTAGCAGGGCACCCATCCCCCTGGGCCTTCCCTATGGACCTGTTGGGCACCTGTGGTGCCCCCTGAAACATCCATGCATCATGTGGCAAGAACCACAAGGTTCCTGCCACACGGTGCATGTATGTTTTAAAAGTGCATTTTTCCTATTGCTGTTTGTACTGTGGCCCACAACACAAGCCGTAATAAGAAAGATTCACTTTCTGACCCCCATGAAGGCAGTCGCATCATAATTAGGGAAGCGGGTCCTCTGACTGCTTGTCGGGCGGTCCCGTTTCCAAAACTATGTCATTTGGATGCTTGTCCTACCGGCATCGCAATGAGGTTCTTTGTATTAAATGTCCACTCAGAAATGGTGAATAGTCTAAAGTGGGGGAGAGGAGTTGGCCTAACTACTAGGACGCTCGACCTCGGACCTGGGGAACTGGGTTTGATTCTCGGTAATGACGCTGAACATCCTGTGATTCTGGGCAAATAACTTAATCTCCCCGTGCCTAACAAAATATGAATGTGTGTCCTCATGTAACGAAACTGGTGCTATGTAAACGCTCTGATACCTGATTGGATTCGGGTCAAGTTCGCGCTATATAAAACTCTGCAAATAAATAAAAAAAATTAAAATATACAACAAAGTGTGTGAGCAACTCTCCAACTGTAGTTCTACATACATGTAAGTTCACATTTGTGAATATGGCCTGTGCTTCCATTGAAATGGTATTTTTTGATTTGCCTATAATTGGCATATGTGCACAAAACTCAGTAAACTAACTTGTAGTGTAGTTCCTATATTCCTGATAGGCTCAGCGCATTGAAATAATATACCCTATAGTTTTGACATAGGACTGAGGTCAGTATGTCTCTATCGAGTACATTAAACTTAATTACTTCTGTGTGCCAGCTAACTCAGAGGTCACTAGATACTTCTCAAATAAACAAGAAGGAATTCGTTTCTGACAACCGCATAAACATGATACTTTGTTTCCCTTAGAATCGGAAATAATCGATAATAGTTTCACTCAGTCAATCGTGCATGCTTTGTTTCTACAGAGTTACACAGAAATGGATAAATGGGCGTTTCAATAAAAGGGGTTTATTAAACAGTCTTATTTCTCGTGCAAGAGATATGAACTGCTACAATCGTAAGACAGAATGCGAAGTATTATACGTACAGTGTTATCAGTAAGATAAAATAATATTGCAATAGCATGGTTTAGCTATGACAGATATTCATAAAAATACATACATAAATAACACAGGCTAAAATGTTAATACTCATCTGATGCTTCTAGCTAGTTCTACCCCAGTGTACCTAACCTAAGTGTAGTACGAGGTAAGAAGTAGGTGCTGTTTGTCTATAGTCTAGTTTAGCTATAGTTGCCAAGATTTGCCAAAAGTCCCTCTAGGTTCTAGTCCGCTCCATACCATAGAATGAGTGAGGTTGGAATCTCTTTCCGATTCTCGATCTCTAACACCCCGCAAGGGGAGTCAGAAACACTGTAGCTGGATTCTCTGCGAGGAGGATGACAGATTCTGGTCAGTGCGTCAGGCGGGGACTTGACTTCCTTCCGGACTTGCCGTGGCGAGCCTCGTCATGCAAGTAGGCAGCCGAACGGGGGTTTGCCATGGTAAGTGAATGTATATTTATACCTTGAAGGTTTTTAGGAATGCCAGTATTGACGTAAAAGTCGGGCAGAAGAACGTCATGAATTAACCCCTAGGGAATAGATGTTCATGTATAATAAATGAGTTCTTGGAGAAATCAATATCCAAGCAAGGGGAAGTCCTAAAGGCTTAAGAGTTTGGTTTTCCAAGAACTCGTTGTGATGTAGATTTATGGATGTAGGTGGCCATGCCTGTATTTGGTTAGCACGGATAAGGCCTAAATAAGGGTAGGATTTTTAAGCCTAAATATGGGCAATGCGAATTGTGCCTTTATAAGGACATAAATAGGGAAACCTATATATGGTATCTAAATCGACACACAACAACCTAATCAGTCATCTAAGCTTCTGCTACCTGGTTTTGTGAAAATTCCTGATTGTGAAAAGTTAAAGGGGGGGGGGGTGAAAGATTGCATCAGATCCTTGCTTTCTTTGACAAAGCACCTTGAAGTTTAATTAATCATTATGTTGGACTTCAACACTCACAATGCAACAGTAGTAGCAATTCATTTTAAATTATTTATTTTCTGTCTAATCTTTGCTCAGGGGAATTTGTCCAGTTATAGAAATTTAAAAGCATTACATTGAAATCATATGGATTTGCTGTAAATGGATCATCTCCATTGAAAATGATTTTGAATTAAGAGGGAAAATCCACAATGATCACAAAGATGGTGGCATTTTGTAAAGAATCTGAAGGGCAGAGGTAGTGATCTATACAAGGGAATGACAGTGGACACAACATGCTAAATATCTTTCCTTACCTCACTGCATCTGCCAAATGGTTCCAATAATGGTACTTTTTATCAGAGAAGTACATCATCATGGAAATAAAGGACTTTGGGCTGGACTTTGTCAGATAGGTATCGGTCAGTGCTGTGTTCTTGTAACATGCTAAAGTGATAAAATGGGAACAAATCAGTGAATAACATTGGCATCCATGGACCGCTTCACTATAACAAACACAAATATAACAGTATAACAAATACCAAAAGGCAAAATTATTTTAAAGTATGCTGTTGAGTTGAAGTGGTAATTACAGAAAAGAAGAAACACTGACAAGCGACCTTGTAGCTTTTGCTAGATTGAGCCAAATGTTGTCAATGGCAAGACTGGTGCATTTTGTAATGATCAAGACAATATAAAATAAGTGAATGAAATACAGGATAGAGTACAGGAATACAGGAATTCAGGAAGGATCGGTACATTATAACTTATTTATTCTGACAAAAAAAAGTCATTACTATAGACATAAATTAGCGTCTAAATGTTACAACCATTGCCAGCTCACTGTAGGAATCGGATATCCTGACATTGTTTCTTTTAGACATGCTGTGGCCGATTACGATGCTGGTTGGAAGCTCGTCCCACCGACTAGCTTTGTAGTGGAATCAGGACTGCCCAACAAGGAGTCGGAGGTCCCACTTCCCAGATTATGATCTGACCGCTGTGTTGGTGGTCGAATCCTGTGTTTTTTACATTGCGGCTTGTGCTGCCGCTCGCAACACAAGCAGCAATAAAAAAAATGCTGAGTTGGGGAATCTCTGCATCGTGTGGCATACATCATGTGGTGCCTGCCTAATGTTGCAGGGATGTTTAGGGGGGCACCACAGGTGCCCCTCAGGCCCAACAGCAAAGGGCCAGGTATGGAAGTGGCCCTGCTAGGGGCCCCCAAAGTCACTTTCCATCTGCCTTTCCAGTTGGACCGCCATTAAAGGGCAGCCTGAAAGCGACATTTTAATCCTGACGTCGGAGCCATGGCTGGCTCCGCTGCCATTTGAGGATTACATTTCCAATCCACGCCCGCAGCTCTGTGAGCCCATCAGGAGCGGAGCGGAATTTCCCTGTCGGTTTCCCTCCAAATGCCAGTATCGTAATACAGCAGTCAGAAACCTCTGATGTCGGACAGAAAGCCTCTGATGAGCTGTCGGATGGCGTTACGCCAGACATCATAATGAGTTTAATAACATCTTTTTTAAGGGAAGTCTTTTCCCTTCTAAACTTCTCAAGTGGGGTCCCCAAAAATGCTTTTAGGAGGAGACAGAACAGGGCATGTATAGTAGTGATGGTGACGCTGTAACATATAATGGGCACACATACATACACTACATGTTTGGGTCCTTTTTGAATTCACATAATGCTGTAGCATAAAAAAACAAGATTTCATAGTGAAGTGTGAAATTTGTAAGATCGTTTTCAGTTCCCTGTGAAATATGGATTTCTTTAACATAATAAGATCCCACCCAACCACTCTGCAGAGCTTTACATTTGTGAATGTTACTAGGAAATTATGTGTCAAAGTTGTCAAAATTATGCAGCAAAAAATCTGGGTGTTTGGACAAAACATCAAAGAAAAAAATATTGTGTGGACAAAATATTATGTGAAGAATATGGAGGACAAAATATTTTGACTGTATGTTTCTATAGGAAAGCATAGTTCCACTATGCTTAACTCCATATATATATACCATGACAATATATATATATATATATATATATATATATATATTCACTTAAAAAACCATAGGTTTCACACATGTTATAGTTAGCTGGGCATTTCACTCGTGAAAAACCAATGAAATTCCCCCGCTATAGTTAGTGCAGGCAACTATAACTCACGCGACCGCAATCCTCTGCTGATGACGTCAGATATTACATCACTGTATTTAGACACTTATTTACCCATGTCTTCTTCCATTAATTTTTAGCTATACATATATTACAAATATTTTTTTTTCAGAAAAACACATATGTCATCAGTGATGTAATATCTGACGTCATCAGCAGTCATCATCACGGTGCGCTTCGTGCACCGTGCGCGCACTGTGGGTGCTCGGTGCGCTTCGCGCACCGAGCACCCACGTTACGTAGTTCGCGCGCCCATAGATATATATATTGATTTAAATGCTATTTTCTCAGGAAATACTGAACAGATTTACACGAGACCTTCAAAAGGCACATCCCTGACCTGAGGGCTACCTCTCTGCCAAATTTCAAGTAATTCTGTTCAGCCGTTCGGGCTGTAGCTGCGACTAAAGTCCCTATGGAAAAATCCATGGGGAAAATGCGTTTTGGGACCCCCCCTTTTTCTCGGCCCCCGCTTGACGAATCACCCCGAGACTTTCAGCGTAGGAGCGGAGCGGAGCACCCCATTAGTTTTGAAAATTTCGCGAGGATTCGTCAATCGGCGCCAAAGTTATTCAAAATAGAATTTTGAGATTTCCTATGGAAACTCGGTCCTAACTATAACTATCTACTGGCGACCGCCAGTAGATAATATATATATATATATATATATATATATATATATATATATATATATTCACTTAAAAAACCATAGGTTTCACACATGTTATAGTTAGCTGTACATTTCACTCGTAAAAAAACAATGAAATTCCACGTTATAGTTAGATCAGGTAACTATACTATAACGGTCTACTGGCGACCGCCAGTAGATAATATATACATATATATATATATTCAGGGTATATATATATATATTACCTACTGGCAGTCGCCAGTAGGTAGTTATAGTGAGGACCTATTTTCCATAGGCAATCCGCAACATTCTATTTGGAATAACGTTGGTGCCAGTTGACGAATCTTCGGGAAATTTTCCAAACTTTTGGCCAGCTCCGGTCCACTCCTATCCTGAAAATTTCACGGTGATTCGTCAAGCGGGGGCTGAGAAAAAAGGGGTGTCCCAAAACGCGTTTTCCCCATGCATTTTCCCATAGGACCTGTTGACGCAGCTACACCCCGAACTGCTGAATGGAATTACACCAAATTTGGCAAAGAGATAGTCCTCAGTTCATACTTGTGCCTTTTGCTTAAATGGTGTAAATCCGTTCAGTAGTTCCTGAGAAAATTAGAGTTAAAAAGATAGATATATCTGGGCGGAGCCTAACCACACATCTCATCGTGAGATCTGATTGGCTGTCAGTACTTCATCCAAGAAGTGTTGGCAGCCATCTTGGGACCAATATACATGATAGCACCTCATTAAAAAGCATTGCAGTTAATAGAAGGTTTTAAGACTTTAGTTACATTCTAAATCATTTGTTGATGGTACCATACTCATTTTAGGCATTGTGGTGTGTTCTAAGGTGATTTTACCATGTGAAAAAGCCTTCTGCTGTGATATCATGAATAATGTTTGAGAGAAAACTATTTTCTCATGCTTTTCCCACAGAGGTTTGGAAGGTGATCTATAAGCTAAACTGAGAGCATATTTTCTGTAAATTCACATTATCTTTCTCAGTCATGTGAGAATGAAGTCTGACATTCTCAGTAAAACATGTACATCCAACAAGGGCAGAGACTGTCAGTTGATTCCTTTGTGTTCTACTGCAGCTTCCCAGAGTGTTCTAAAGAACAACTAGAGCGCTAACAGTCCTACTTATGACAAACGTATTGCACACCTGACGCCATCTTGATTGGAATAAAGTGGTAACTCTTAAAACATTTAATTTAAAAAGGAACAAAATGAGGGGGTTTATTTTGCCATAGAAAGTATGATTAGTGCTGCAGAAAGAAAAATTAGGGCACATTTTGAGTGACTTCTCAAATCCTCTTCTATTTCATTAAAGAATTCTGACATGCAGACTGAAACATGCACTTTCAATACCAGCAGCACACTTCCCTGGTGAGCAGTAGCTTTACTACAGTGATCTAATGAGCAACTAGAGTGCTAACATTCAGAATTTATGGCAAATGTGTGACACATCTGAATGCCTTCTTGATGGAACCAAAGTAAAATACTGAAAGTATTTCCTACTGAGGAGACTGCAGTAAATGAGGAAATTAGGAAACTTCATAACAAATAAATCTCCCAAGATGGCCACCAGAGACAAAAGAGCCCAAATGTAGCCCAAATATCACACAGATGTAGCCCAAGTATAGCCCAATCACAGAATGTCCCAGAGTGTTCTTAAGGACAACCAGAGCGCTTACTGTCTTACTTATGACAAAAGTATGGCAAACCTGAAGCCATCTTGATTGGAATAAACTGGTAACACTTAAAACATTTAATTTAAATAGGAACACAATGAGGGGGTTCATTTTGCCATAGAAATTATGATTAGTGCTGAAGAAAGAAAAATTAGGGCACATTTTGAGTGACTTCTCAAATCCTCTTCTATTTCATTAAAAAATTCTGATATGCAGACTGAAACATGCACTTTTAATACCAGCAGCAGACTTCCGTGGTGAGCAGTAGCTTTACTACAGTGATCTAAGGAGCAACTAGAGTGCTAACATTCAGAATTTATGGCAAATGTGTGACATATCTGAATACCTTCTTGATGGAATCAAAGTACAAAACTGAAAGCATTTCCTACTGAGGAGACTGCAGTAAATGAGGAAATTAGGAAACTTCATAACAAATAAATCTCCCAAGATAGCCACCAGAGACAAAAGAGCCCAAATGCAGCGCAAATGTCACCCAGATGTAGCCCACATGTAGCCCAATGAGAGAAGTGTGCAAAACACCTTTTTTTGTGTATTTGCAGTTTTATATAGTGCAGACTTGTCAGGTATTGGAGTGCTTTACATGAGCATTGGTTACATCACACAAGATCAAATTAATTTTGGTTGTAGACATGGGGAGATTAAGTGATTTTACCAGAATCACAGAATGTTGATCTGAAGCAGAAACTCTAACCTGGTTCCCCAGTTGCAAAGTCTTCAGCTCTAGAAGCAACACCACATCCTCTCCCCTAAGTGCAACATTTAATCAAGTGGTCAACTGGATAAAAAAACATAAAGATTACAAATAATTTAAAAGTTCATTGTCGCCATTTGAAAACTCAGAAAATATGTTCTCATTTTAGTTTTTTAGAGCACTAACTATAATTTTCATGCAAATAAGACCCTCTCATATATGTAATTTCTAAAGGAAATGCTCTAGGTATTACAGTTTTGATTACATCAAGATGACGCCAGGCGTTCCACACTTTTGTAATAAATATAGAATGTTAGCAATCGAGTTGTTCATTGGGATACTGTTGAGAGGCAGAGGCCAGGGGCACAGACTCTGAAAATTGAAGGCAGGTAGGAGAGTGCAGAGGCAACAATTTGACCACACTGGGCAGGCAGGAAGGGCAGTGGCAGCACAACAGACTATGGAGGGCAGTGGAAAGGGGGGCAGGGGCAACAAACCAACAATGCAGGACTGGCAAGAGAGGCTGTGGCAATATAATAGACCATTGTGGGCAGAAGAAAGAGGCAGTGGTAGTACAACCATACATGCCAACAGACCCGTTTCAGCCAGGAAACGTCCAAAGTTTTTAAGCTCAAATGGGCATTATTTGATCTGTCTCCTGTCTACAATCTCCTCTTTTTCAATGTAACTCAAAGGGGAAAATCAATACCCCAGTTATTTTTCAAAATCTCCCTCTTACCAAGTTCAAAATGTTCGCAAGTATGGTACATTGGATCATGGTAGGCAGGAGGAATTGGGGTAGGGACATGGACTCGGATAACAGAGGACAGGAGGGACATGGAGAGGTGCACCAAACTGACCCTACAGAGCAGGCATCAGGGTTTGCAGCAGCACAATACACCACACAGGGCATGCGGGACGGAAGTGCAGCACAACAATCGATAGAAAGCAATCTGGAGGGGACAGGACCATGCACATGGACAACAGAGAACAGAGGGGAAGGAGGCAATGGTAGCTAGCTGACCATAATGGACAGACAGGAGAGAAAGCTGCAGCATAACAGACCATAAAGGGCAGGAGGGACGGATCAGGGGCATTACAATGGAACAGACAAGCCAGGAGGGAGGGAATAGGGGTCTGCACATGGAAACAGAGGGCTGGGGGTAAGGAGGCAGGGCAGGAGGAGCAAGATGACCATGGAGGTCAGGCAGGATGGGCACTAGAAACAAGACACACCATGGAGAGCAACAGTGAGACTATGATGGCATACACACAGAGCATGGAGGGAAGGTGGGAGGGGGTCAGGGGCAGCTAGCTGACCACACAGGGAAGGTGGGAGGGGCCATGGCAGCACAGAAGACCATGCATGGCAAGCGGGAGGGTTAGTGGCAGCACAATGGCTATGATGGGCAAGAAGGAGGGTGCAGGGGCATGCACAAAGGACCATGGAGGATAGAAGGTAGGGTCAGGACCTGGGCACAGACAAGAGAGTTCAGGGGAAGGGGCCTCACAACAGACCGCACGGGGTAGGCTGGAGGAGCAGTTGCAGCACAACAGACCAGGGAGGGCAGAAGGGTGTGGCAGTAAAATGGACCATGGAGGAAAGGAGGAAGGGGATAGGGGCATGGCATGTGGACAGGCAGGGTGGAGGCGGCAGGGACAGGTTACAGTCATCTGACAATGCTAGGCAGGTGGGAGGGGAGTGGCAGCTCAACAGAACACTCAGTGTAGATAGGAGTGTCAGGTCCATGGAACATGGTGGGCAAAAAGGATGGAGCAGGGGCATGCACAAAGACATCGGAGGGCAGGGGGAAGGAGAATAGGGGCAGCAAGCTAAGCACAGAGGCTAAGCAGGAGGTCAATGATGGGCCATAGAATTGAGCAATGGAGGGCAGGAGGAGTGAACTGGTTCATCATGCTAAATAGAGGGCAGTGGCAGCATATCAGACCATGCATGGCAGGAGGGAGGACGCTAGTCCATGGATTCTGACAACAGAGGATAGGGAGGAGGTGGATGGGGCAGCAAGCTAACTGTTCAGAGAAGGTGGCTATTAGGAACTTTATTGTTTTTAAAATGTGTGTCTGCGCGAACTACTTAAAATATGAACAAGTATGCAGCATAATCTCACTTTTATTCAGAAAGAAGAGGACGTTTGTGACTGTGACTCCGGGCTCACTTGGCAGAAACACCCTCTGACCCTCCACCCCCCATCGCAAAATATAATGCCCGTGAAAAGGGTAGGTGGATGCAGTGTTATATCCTGAGAGCACGATTGAAAATGAAAACTAGATATAGTATATGGTATAAACTATGCACCAAAAAGTGTGATATAAGATGAACCGGGCGTGAAATATAATATGCAATACATTGTGCGCAATGACAGATTCATTAGAGAGCGCGAGATAGCACAGGCACTAGCGCGTGCTATGCGATATGCGCCTTGGAGTGTAATATGCACAGGGCAGTGTTGTGTAACCTAACTAATGATTCAAAAGTTGGTCGCACTCTGCTGGTCACACCAGCAAGTTGCCCCAAGGAACTGTGGTAGATGTAGTGGCGACGGCGAGTACGCCTATGCCACGATGTATGAAGAAAAGTATGTGTTGCATTAGCCATCCCTGGACACGTGTTTCGAGGTAGTTGCTTCTCGTCAGCAGGGAGCAGGTCAGTGTAAAGGGGTGCCGCGTGGACTGCCAAAATGTAATTAAAACAGGCAGTCCACTCGGCACCCCTTTACATTGTCCTGCTCCCTGCTGACGAGAGGCAACTACCTCGAAACACGTGTCCAGGGATGGCTAAATGCAACACATACTTTATTCTTTTTACACATCGTGGCATAGGCGTACCTGCCGTCGCCACTACATTCACCACAGTCCTTTGGGGCAACTTGCTGGTGTGATGAGCAGTGTGCGACCAACTTGTGTTCAAATTATTACGGCTCCCGTGAGCTATCGGGCTGACGAGCCCTGGTTCTGCACCTGCGCGCCATGAGAGGTATTTGACCTGTTTTAATTACATTTTGGCAGTCCACTCGGCACCCCTTTACATTGTCCTGCTCCCTGCTGACGAGAGGCAACTACCTCGAAACACGTGTCCAGGGATGGCTAAATGCAACACATACTTTATTCTTTTTACACATCGTGGCATAGGCGTACCTGCCGTCGCCACTACATTCACCACAGTCCTTTGGGGCAACTTGCTGGTGTGATGA
This sequence comes from Triturus cristatus, assembly GCF_964204655.1. Taxonomy (NCBI): domain Eukaryota; kingdom Metazoa; phylum Chordata; class Amphibia; order Caudata; family Salamandridae; genus Triturus; species Triturus cristatus. Next base: position 84,027,761 of record NC_140587.1, on the reverse strand, counting down.
GCAGTGTGCGACCAACTTGTGTTCAAATTGTGTAACCTAACTAGTCTCTAAAGTTGTAATATAAAATATGTGCTGGGGAGTGTAACGTTGCATATGCTCTGTGACAAAGATATGTTTTCCAGATTGTAATATGTATGGCATAGCGCTGTGCGTTATAACATAGGCATCGAGGAAGGCACGTTAGATGGGGCAACATAACTCTTGCGAAGGCAAGTGTGGCATGACATATTCACGGGGTGGTGTTACAGTGCACATGGGCTACAGAGTGTCATAGCATACGAACTAGCTGGTGGAATACAACACAGAGGTGTGTGGCACTCGGCGGGCACTGGTGGGTGTAACACAGCATTGGGCTCAGCCAGGAGCACGCTGTGACTCTCAAGTGAGGTTTGTCTCCTTTACAGGGAGTAAAATAAAAAGTATTACACATCCGGCGGTGGATGTGTGTTTTATTAACCGTGAGGGGGGTTTCTTGCATAGTTTGGTCGAATTTTTGTCGAATCTCCTTTGAATGACTTGGTGTGCGTGTGTATTAAATGTGCCCGTCAATAGCTACCCATGTTTGTATAAATAAACGACAAGAGTGTCTACTTGGAGAGTGCCCACCGGCGGGGGCGCCAGGATTAGGCACGGTAGGACGTCAGACATGTCAGAGCATCACTAGCGGTGTAAATACATTCCACGTGGATTCATTGTATGCAAAGTCGCCTTTTAATGAATATCACGCAAATCGTCATGGTGATAGGTACATATGGTTTGTCCAGCATGTCCTAGGTGTTTCTATAAATATATATTTTTTAAAATAATAAAAAACAAAGGCCGGCCCCGGGGGATGGGGTCCCCGGGGCTATAAGTGGCCTGAGGAGGGGGGCAACGCAGCCCCCCTCCTAACGAATAAAAAAAAAAAAAAAAGCCCATGACCCGGGGGTTGGGGTCCCCGGGGCCGATTAAGGCCTTGGGAGGGGGGCCACGTGAACCCCTTCCAAATTTATTTATTTCAACAAAAAAAATTAGGGTGCAGGCCCTGGGGGATGGGGTCCCCAGGGCCAATAAATTAGAAAAAGAAGGGGGGCCACACAGCCCCCCTTCTTAAAAAAATAAAATAAATAAAAGACCAGCATTGCGCCGGAGGCCACGCCCCCTCCTTGCAGCACTCTGCAAACGCGCCCCCTGGCCAGTTGTAAGTTGGGGAATTAATTCCCCTTCAATACTGAGGGTCCCTGAGGGCCAACTAGCCCAACAGGTATCTCCAGTATGCGCCAGGGAGCTGCGTTGCAGACAGGTGTTCTGAGGCCATGCCCCTTTTTACACTTCTATGCAACGCAGCTCTGTGGCGCTTACTGGCGGTACCTAGTGGGCTAGTTTGACCCTAGGGACCCTTAGGATTCAAGGGGACTTAATCTCTCAACTTAGAAAGGCCACAGGGCGCGTTTACACAGTGGTGAAGGGAGGGGACGCGGCCTGAGGTGACGTGTGCAAACACGCCCTGTGGCGCGTTTTACGTTGGGGAAATAATTACCTTTCAATCCTGAGGGACCCTGGGGGCCAACTAGCCCACCAGGTGCTTCCAGTAAGCACCACTGCTCTGCGTTGCGGAGAGGTTGTGCAGGCCGTGCCCCTTTTTACACCTCTCTGCAATGGCGCTTACTGGACGTACCTAGTGGGCAATTTTGCCCCTAGGGACCCTCAGGATTCAAGGGGACTTAAACTCCCAATTTAAAACGGCAACAGGGCGTGTTTACACAGTGGGGAAGGGAGGGGACGGGGCCTGAGGTGACGTGTGCAAACACACCCTATGGTGCGTTTTAAGTTAGGGAAATAATTCCCCTTCAATCCTGAGGGCCCCGGGGGGATAACTAGCCCACCAGGTGCTTCCAGTAAGCGCCACTGAGCTGCGTTGCAGAGAGGTGGTCCAGGCTGTGCCACTTTTTACACCTCTCTGCAACGCAGCTCTGTGGTGCTTACTTGAGGTACCTAGTGGGCTAGTTGGACCCTAGGAACCCTCAGGATTCAAATGAACTTAATCTCCCAACTAAAAACGGCCACAGGGCATGTTTGCACAGTGGTGAAGGGAGGGGACGGGCCTGAGTTAATGTGTGCAAACACGCCCTGTGGCGCGTTTTAAATTGGGGAAATAATTCCCCTTCAATCCTGAGGGACCCTGGGGGCCAACTAGACCACCAGGTGCTTCCAGTAAGCGCCACTGCGCTGCGTTGCAGAGAGGTGATCTAGGCTGTGCCCCTTTTTACATCTCTCTGCAACGCAGGATTCAAGGGGACTTAATCTCCCAACTTACAACGGCCACAGGGCGTGTTTACACAGTGGGGAAGGGAGGGGACGGGGCCTGAGGTGACGTGTGCAAACGCCCTGTGGCGCGTTTTAAGAGGTAGTTTTAACTTTTAATCCCCTGTCCTATTATATACTAGGGACTTACAGAGGAGGTCATTCTAATCACAGGGGGACCCCAATGCATAGTGTTCCCTAGTGTATTTAGGTGTTTTCACTGTATTCTTTTAACATAGCACTGTCTCTAGGACTGGTTAGTCAGACTCAGTTACCACCAATATCCGTCTTAAAAAGTTGAGGGTACAGGATGATTTTGAAACAAGGCTTCTTTCTGCTTTTCTGTTTGTTCTTTCTGCACGTTATCCTTCTTCCTGCACTTTTCTTCGTCTTTGAGGACTTCTGTTGCTTCTTTCTGCATTTCTTTTTTTCTTTCTCTGCGCTTTTTCTTCTTTCTTCACATGTCCTATCTCTGTAGGCATAGTTAGAAATTAGCATTTAAAAAACCTTTGAAATTCACTGAAAAAACCATGGGTTTCAGGCACGTTATAGTTAGGAATTAGCATTTAAAAATCCTTAGAAATTCACTGAAGAAACCATAGGTTTCAGGGGCGTTATAATTAGCTGGACTTTTCACTCAAAACCATTGAAATTCCCCCGTTATAGTTAGTTCAGCTAACTATAACTCACGCGCCCGCAATGCACTGCTGATGACCTCACATATTACATCACTCATGACATGGTCAGTGACATCACTCATGACATCACTGATGACATCTCAAATGACATCACTGGTGACATCACTGATGACATCATCCTTGTGATAGAGTGGCAGACCTCCTCTCCCCCTATTATAACCTTTGATACACACATTCAAAAATAGAAACTAAAATTTTCAAAACAATGGACATACCAATACCAGTTACAACAACCTATTCAGTAATTCTAAGATCCACATACACATCCACTCATTCACCAACAGTCCTATACAGTCACTCATACATGTACTCACTCATCATATGTACTCATAAACCAATACATCCTGTTACACAACGCCACTCATCCATAGAGTTACTCACACACATAGTCACTCATCCTAATAAAGAATCAAACATCCATTTACTTACATACACAGTTATACACACACCACCACACTTACTTCTACAGAAACTTACACATACTTAGTTTTTTAAACAATCACTTATAGAAACACATACTTATTCATACAGGAACTCTTCCAATCTCTCACTCTCACATATACTCACTTATATACACCAATAGTCACATATACTAGTTAAAAACATATGTAGTTACTCATAAAGACACTATTGAGACAGTCATTCACTCACTAACACACCCATGCACACACTCACCCACCCATACAGTCCTGCACACATGCTGTCTTCAACACATACAAATAGTGAGTCACTCATTCATGCACCTATGCACTACGTAATACCCCCCACCGAACCATACAGACACTCAGACACTCATACTGATACTCAAAAAACCAACTAATAATCTATATAAACACTCATGTAGCTACTCACCAACCCATGCAGCCACTTATACACAAAGTGAGAGAATGATACAGAAATTTACATATTTAAACATTACTCACTAAGCCATGTATTCACTAAGATACACTTAATCAGTCGGTTATACAATACATTTTTCAAAAACAAATCAACCATTTAGACACTTATATACCCATTTATTCTTCCATCGACCTTGAGATATACATATATAAAACATATGTAATTTTCAGAAAAACACACATTCACTGGATGATGTTATCAGTGATGTCATTAGTGATGTCATTTGAGATGTCATCAGTGATGTCATCAGTGATGTCACTGACCATGTCATGCCATGTCATGAGTGATGTAATATGTGACGTGATCAGCAGTGCATTGCGGGCGCGCGAGTTATAGTTAGCTGAACTAACTATAATGTGGGAATTTCAATGGTTTTGTACAAGTGAAAAGTCCAGCTAACTCTAACGCCCCTGAAACCTATGGTTTCTTCAGTATTTATATAAATATATATATATATATATATATATATATGTGTGGAGTTGAGAATAGTACATCTATACTGACCTATTTCAAAATATTGTGGTCCCAGATATTTTTGACACGATATTCTTTCCACACATTTCTTTTCACTTTGATATTATATCAGACAACAAAAGGAACGTCATGCAGCACATGCTTTATATTATTCAAATCTGAAACCCCAGAAAAAACATGTAGCATAGCAATTTCATTTAACTGCAAGATAGGTAGAGAGATAGATAGAGCTGTTTTACTGAATTATAAGGGTTTCTTTAACTTCTAAGTGGACACACCTCTATTGTACAAGACCTTCAATTGAATCTCTGTGTCCTTCAGTGGCATGCCAACATTTTTTGCCAGCTTGCTGCCGACCAGATTGCTCCTGATGCACACAGCCATCAGCCATGCACTGCATCTGTTGGACGCAGAACCTTTCCTGTTGCCAGGCTCTGCACCCTCTCCTGTGTCACAAATTTAGCTGAGACAATATTTGGTTAAGATATCTTGCACTGTTTTGAAAACATCAGGTAGGAATATACTTAAACTACGCTTGGTACTTGAGGTCATGAGCAGTGCCTGCCAGGTACGGATCAACCTTTATAGCTACCAAATTTAAGTCTTAATTATTTTTTGCTTTGAAAATATGATATCCCTTTTACAGTGCTTTTCAGGGTTTTGACTACATTTTTCCCATTGGGCATGTTGGAACGTAAAAGAATTCAAAACCAAAGATTCCCTTTTCATAAATGAAATAACAACATTTGTGTATGTAATAACCCGGGACACCTAATAAAAAATGTCTGTGATATGATGTAAACAACACTGTACAAAATGATTAATTAAAGACAATGGTACTAAGAAGACTCAGACAATATCTAGAAGCAAAAACTCAATAAAATCCAGATATATAAATATACAAATATATTGTACTTTCTTTTTTTTAAAAAGATTTTTTTGCGTTGTGATGCGTTTAAAACCTTTTACAATGTCGCACAAATGTAATAAAGTGCAAATGCATCAATTAACAAATCATATAAACATTGTCACATATACATAAACAGCATGATCATAATATGTATAATTCATGTCATTAACAAACAATATACATGCAAAATATTAAAAACTCATAAAGATTTAAAACAACTGTCGACACGGCGTTTCGGTGAATAATAAATCATTTGTCACCTTCTTCAGGACATTTATTATTTATACATCACTATCAATATTGGGCACATGTAGGGCAGAGAGACTGTCACCTAACGTGTAAAGTATGAAGTCATGGATCAGAGCCTGCTGATAGTTTTTTTCAATAAAGGAAATCCCAAGAAAAGGATTGTAGTTAATCCTGGGAAGGTGGTGGATGTTGATCAAAATATAGAGCTGAAATATCTATAGAGGTTAGGGCTCCATGGCCTCAAAGAACCTTAAGTTTAATAGCCGGACAACATTTGACTCTGAATTGAAAAAGGATGCAAATTATCATTGAGCTCCCTCTGGTACAAGCGACCCTTCGTATCGCTGCTCGAGTCGAGCAGCGATACAAACGGTCACTTTTACCAGAGGGAGCTCAATGATAATTTGCATCCTTTTTCAATCAATGAAGACGATTGAAGACATTGAAGAGGTTGATATTTAACTTAACCAACGTGCGTGCCGTAAAGGTATCCTGAATCGAGGAGTATTAGCTACATGCCCTGTTTATTCCTATATGCTACAATTGGCACATAGATTCAAATGTTGTACGGGCTAATAAACTGAAGGTTCTTTGAGGCCATCGAGCCCTAACCTCTATAGATAAGCCGGACGTCTCAGCAAACTACTGGCTGGAGACAACTATGATTTTTGCTATAGGCTTGCACTTGGCACAGATAGCAGATTATTTATACATACAATTAATGATCCCAATTACTTTAAAAGAGTAAGATTTAAGACTATAAGCGATACAGTTAATATCTAGCAGGAAATCTCTGCTGAATATTCTTAACCTCTCTTTCACAAGTATCTCCCCACGTGGGAAAACCCGATGCTTCCCGAAGTGTTTCATGATTCAACTTGTAACATTTGGTCAAATACCAGTGTTGAATGCTTTGGACAGTTGTATAACATAAATGAGTTTCGCACATTTGAAAATGTGCAAAGCTCCTGTGCTCTTCCTCCTTGGCTCTTCTTTAAATACTTGCAAGTCAGGGATTTTTTTCTGGTACACTGAGGTATAAAAATGCTGGAGCACACTGATATGTTGAAATATGTTTATCAGGTACCCAGTTAATCGCTAATATGAACTATTTACCAGAATTTCTGTCAGCAAAGAGTTAACGACAGTTCGAAGATTGCGCTGAAATTGAGTAACCTCTTCTCAGAAAACATTACTTCTTTGGAAATAATTGCGGCATTAGATTAGCCATTGAGAGGTCAGATCACTCTGTAAACTTAAAACGACAGCAATTTAGAATGGTTAGTATGCTATACTAAATGCCTGATAGTTAGTGACTAGGCAATAAAGAGAGTTATAGAGGGGACAAAAACAAGTGCCCTAAATTCGAATTGAAGGTTGCTAATTTGCAACATATGTATGCTACTTGCCCAGAACTGGGGAGGTTTTTGGATGATTTGAGTAATCATATCAGGATGGGCCTCGATCTATAGCGCAATTGACAAATAAGATGATCATGCTGGGGTATAGTGGTGTGGAGGACGTAGGCCTAAAAAGACTTCTAGGGGCCGATTCCAATAGCCGGTCGGACAACTGTCCGTATCCTTACCGTGCGACCGACACGTACCCGGAGCCGGTCCGTCCTGTAGAGTAAGTACGATGCGCATAACTGTCAAAAACCCGACCGACACGTAGGCTGTGAATCAAGCCCCATTCTCCGTCCGATCCGTAACTCCTAAAGATGAACCGAGTCGCCCGGAAGCAGTATCCATAGCAGTTTCCGGCATGACAAGCACGATGCGTACTTCCTACGTGCCGGACGGGTCGTCACGTACGGAACGTCACAGCATACGGAAAACAAGCATATCAGCTACGATTTGCGCCACAAATCAATACACGGCTACAAGACGGACCAGCTTGCAGCGGGTAAGAGAAGGAGCAACAAGCAGCGTGTACGACACGAACACATCATGAATCCCATCGCGCAGGTCATACCAGTACTCTACATCTATGAACGGCTCAGGGACCGACGCCGACGGCACAGGCGGTAAGTCAGATACATACAACACAAACAAACGACATGTACCCGCAAACTGGCACACACACACAGGGGATCCACATCCTGGCCACTAACAACAGCCCACCATAGGGGTTGCATGGCCAGCACCACTAACACCCCAACCCATAGTGGATCTGTTGCCCATCACTACCGCCACCCATACCCATATGGACTATGTTGCCCATCACCCCTGCCACCCCCAGCCATAGGGCTGGTGTTTTGCTCATCACCCCTGCCACCCTCACTCACAGGGGACCTGTTGCCCATCACTACTGCCATCCACATCCATATGGCTGATGTTGCCCATCACCCCTGCCACCCCCAGCCATAGGGCCTATGTTGCCCATCACCCCTGCCACCCCCACTCACAGGGGACCTGTTGCCCATCACCACTGCCACCCACACCCAAATGGCTGATGTTGCCCATCACCCCTGCCACCCCCACTCACAGGGGACCTGTTGCCCATCACCCCAGCCACCACCAGCCATAGGGCTGATGTTGCCCATCACCCCTGCCACCCACACCCATAGGGCTTATGTTGCCCATCACTACTGCCACCCCCACTCACAGGGGACCTGTTGCCCATCACCCCTGCCACCGCCAGCCATAGGGCTTATGTTGCCCATCACCCCTGCCACCCCCACTCACAGGGGACCTGTTGCCCATCACTCCTGCCATCTACACCCATATGGCTGATGTTGCCCATCACCCCTGCCAACCCCACTCACAGGGAACCTTTTGCCCATCACCACTGCCACCCACACCCATATGGTTTATGTTGCCCATCACCACAGCCACCCCCAGCCATTGGGCTTATGTTGCCCATCACTACTGCCACCCCCACTCACAGGGGTCCTGTTGCCCATCACCCCTGCCACCCCCAGCCATAGGGCTTATGTGCCCATCACCCCTGCCACCCCCAGCCATAGGGCTTATGTTGCCCATCACCCCTGCCACCCCACTCACAGGGGAACTTTTGCCCATCACTACTGCCATCTACACCCATATGGCTGATGTTGCCCATCACCCCTGCCAACCCCACTCACAGAGAACCTGTTGACCATCACCACTACCACCCACACACATATGGCTTATGTTGCCCATCACCCCGGTCACCCCCAGGCATTGGGCTTATGTTGCCCATCACTACTGCCACCCCCACTCACAGGGGACCTGTTGCCCATCACCCCCACCACCCCAACTCACAAGGGACCTGTTGCCCATCACTACTGCCATCCACACCCATATGGCTGATGTTGCCCATCACCCCTGCCAACCCCACTCACAGGAGACCTGTTGCCCATCACCCCTGCCACCCCCAGCCATAGGGCTTATGTTGCCCATCACCCCTGCCACCCCCACTCACAGGGGACCTGTTGCCCATCACCCCTGCCACCCCCAGCCATACGGCTTATGTTGCCCATCACTACAGCCACCCCCAGCCATAGGATGGGTGATGCGCAGCACATCCAGCATACTCCAACATCAGGTATGTCTGCAAAATACATCCGCCCTAACATCATGACAACAGTGTCTAGTCTGTGACAAATGCCCACAACAGTGATTATGGCTACGAGCATACAATGTAAGTAACAGCACATGTGTGACCAACACATGAGTGTGACATACACAAGGCAAGCATCACCATAGCACTGTGACAATGTAAAAAGAACACCCCCTCGCTGTGTAGAACAGAAGTCAAGTGGGGGCTCACAAAATGCAGCAGATGTTGAGGATTGTGGTGATGGAGACCAAACCCCCCTCATCACAGTGACCAAAAGGTAAGTGTCATCATGGTCAAAGTTGCAAATAACAAACAGCATGTATGATCCCTGCTCCCAACACATCAAACACTTCTGGGGCAAACTAGTAGTTGTGTCCCATACACACAAAGATGTGGTGAGGCTAACAGTGCTGTGAAAACATAACACACTCTCGGCCATGTGCAGACAAGCACCACACATGGGGGCTCACAATGCATACAGCGTACAATGACACAACAGCAGAAGTGACCATCACCAAGCATGCACACATCTCGAAAATAGACACACCAATCAAAACAACATGTGTAGACTGTAGGTGTAAGCTCACAAACTCACATTCCATGCCAGCAATGGCACCAAACAACCAGGATGAATGTGCACAATGATGTGAAATGACTCACAGGGACAGCATGCAAATTCACAGAAAGGAGCATCCAGACAAAGGCCCACAACAGCAATACCAATGCACTGGTGCAGATGCACAAACACAAACAGGCAAACTCACACTGCACATCGGACACAAAATGTGTGTGTGTGTGTCACAGTATCCCCAGGCAACTACACAACACATGAGGGGGGCAGAACCACAGTGACACAGATGTGGACACAGTGCCATACAAAAGTAAACCATCATTGGACACCCTCAGTGGGCAATCAGGCGTTGGGAGATGAGAGGGAGCACCACAGACACATGTGACACAAGCTGGAATGAACACCAACTAACACAGCAAGAGACTGACACATAACACCACTACCCCCAGGGAACAGGCATTGAGGTGACACAAGCATGCATGACACCTCCACTGTGATGACAAAGGCAGATGTCGTACAAACTGGGAAACCCAGACATGTGTCCTGTGCCACAAACGTACATCACACATACACAAACACAAATCACTCAGCATGGCCACTCATCCATGGACAAACGGGAGCTAGGGGACCACCTATGCAAACATTCACATCAGTCCACCCTCAACACCACACACCCTGAACTGCAACAGTGTGTATCTGTGAAGCCCACATGGACAGGTGACATTGCACATGCACCCATTACAAACACAGGACTGTTGGGAGGAACTAGGGTGCACACACACATTACACAAAGACAGTTCACAACCCTGGAGAATGACAGACCTACTGCACAGTATGCGGTACATGGCCATGACCTCAAAGCTCATGTAACCTTCAGAATCCCTGCCACAGTCCCAGGACAATGCAGATGCCAAGGAGAAACACAAGGCACACATGCTGAGACCTGCCAGCATCGCAGCCGTGAACCCGACAAGTGGGAGCAGTCACACACACATACAAATGTCTCAATCACTGAAAACTACCACCTAGAGACAACTACATGATATTGCGAACAAACAAGTGCCTTGAGGAACCCTGACTGTGTCCCATCTGTGTCTGACAACATCATCACCACTCAGAACTGACAAATCCCAATGATGATACACCAATTAACAGTAGTGTGTCATGCACCCACACATCTGGTATCCCATTGGAAAAGTAGTGGGATGAACCCAGTACCACTCAGCAAGCATCAACAACAGGAACATATCAAGGGAACACTGTCTGTGTATGAACAGGGATGTGGACACACACACATGCTCATACAACACACAGCATGGGCCCAGGCCATGTCAATGGACAACACACTTACTTGAGGGGACACAACTCCTGTGGGAGCCTAGCTGTGCCAAACATATTCACCGCAAGTCCCACTCATGTCTGCAGAACACTTGGTCCGTCAGCCATCAGTTACCACACAATGAAGGCTCTGGTCACAACAGCCTGGGTACGTGAGTCTCCCCTAAGTCATCTGCACATACCCAAAACATATGTCTAGCAAGTTGCACAGAGGCCCCACTTGCTCCTATTACAATGATGCCCACGCCTGTAGGTCCAGTGTGGATGAGCACAAAGAATGTGGAAGTTACAAATTAGACAATGGGAAGCACATCATATGTGCAGGGGTGCAAGCCACAGATGTGACCATGCAAATGAAATGCTCACAGAGAGATGTACACAAATAGTCGATCCTGACACACCCAGGTAGCTGCAAAGGATGACATGGATACCCACCAGAATAGGATACATATCTCATGGACCATAGGGAGTACCTCACATCAACACATCAGTATTCAACATTGTAAACCAAGCATTACAGGTGCAAGGGCATGTAAATCAACATCAACATAGTGTACAGCTAAATCAAGTTCACAGGGATAAAGAAAAAAGCTTTATTCAGCATATTAAAAGTGAAACGTCTATTCTAACAAAAGGCCAATGGCCAGTCCATGTCCAAATGCCAAGGAGTGAAGTAGAGTGACATCTGTCACACCTTGCTTGCCTGCACTGCTAAGGACTGGGGTCATCCCCTCGGAGGGGCATACATGGGGGCAGGCCAGGCACCGCAGGGACAGGATCAGGGCGCAGCAGAAGGAGGCAGTGAAGAGGGTGAGGATGCAGGCGAGAAACTTGCAACTGCAGTGGAGCTGACTGAAGTGGTGGGTGCTGTCACAACTGTGGGGCACAAGTAAGATGGTGAAGTACTGGGAATTTTAAACCCAGCGGTGCAGGGGAACACACCCTATGACTTCGGGTTCTTCCTGTTTCAGACCTACAGAAACACAGAGTCTTCTGGGTGACGTCAAAGATCAGTTTATTGGCTGCAGACCAATTACAGGTATCCAAGAAGTACAACAGCGTGTATATTCTTAGGAGACTGCTAAAAATCACAGAAACGGGCTTCTCCTTAAATACAAAATATCCTGCTTCAGGCATACATTCCTTGTTTTATGGCATGGTCATTTATACGTATACATTTCAAACAAAAAGGCAGAGTCATGATGACCATCCCACATTCCAGTTAAACCAGCCCACGATTATTTACCCAGCAAAGCTCAGATCCTACATCAGATATCGATAGGCCCCAATACACATGAGCATCTCCTGTTTGGGAAACAAGCCATAAAGCAGAAACAGTCAGGTGTGAAAGAGATTAGCTGGAGGCTTCTGTAGGATGAAAAGGCTTTATGGTGTGTCAAGCCCTGATGCTAATCACAGGTGGCCAAATGACGGGGAGCTCGTGGGACCGGACTGACCTGGGGCAGCGGAGCCAAGCTGCCCAGGTCACAGAGAAGTCAAAGGAAGGCACATGTGCTCTAAAAGGCCCGTGTTTGCTTCATGTTATGTAGCCTATGTGAGGGCAACCTTAAGATGGCCACCGCTCTAAGATGGAACCCACGTAGTGATGTATAATAGCGTATACATAGTGCATTCATAGCTAAAACGTTACACAAAGCACTTGTACATACCGCATTAACCATTCGCGGTTCACTAACACCGGGATAGACAGGGGTAGGGCCCTGCCTCCTACGCGGTCCCAAATTGCAAAGTACGTCAGACCCTCCTTTTGCCCTTACATAGGCAATAACTATACTCATTTCAATCCGAGTCTAGGTCAATTTTCATGAAGTCATGGAGATGTTGCTGTAGCATCATCCTATTACTTAGCTCGTCCCTCGATACAGGTTTCCTTACACATAATGTAGCACAGAGGCCACATATCGCAGGAGCACACTGTATGCACAGACAGAACAGGAAAAGGATGGCTAAGATCATTCCAATGACCATCAGAACTTTCCAACCCCAGGCAGATATCAGTTCCCAGAACCACCCCACCAGTGACCAATCTCCTTTATCCACGTGTATGGACTCAGATATTTTATGCAGTTTGGAGATGGCTTGATAAACTGTTGGAGCGTTATCTGGTATGAAAATGCAACAACTAGATTGGATAACCTTACATACCCCACCGCGGTCTGCAAGTATGACGTCTAGAACCATGCGGTTCTGCAAAGTCATGAGGCGATCCGCTTGGAGCTCAGCTGTCAAATTACCAAGGGCACCAGCCGTAACATTAACGGTGGATTCAACCACACGAGTCAGTTGTCTCAGGTTCCTACTATTAACCATAGGTCCCCAAAACGGCAGGAAACCCAAAAAGAAGTCTCCCGCTTCCTGACCGGCAGTATCCTCCTTACTAATCACGCCTCTCACAACTCTGGTTTTGTGATAATCAGAGGCAGCAGTAAATGTTGGCGGTAGCAGGTTTGCAATATAACATGTGCCCGAGAAGTCAGGGGGCAACCATGTATATGCTCGGTCATTGCAGATGAAATATGTACCCTTGGCAGCCAAAAACGCAGGGGAAAACTGTGACGGAAAAGTGTACGTTTCAGTACAGTCACTTCTTCCCAGTTGAGCTCTAGGATTCTGACCATTACCTTGTAAACAGAACCGACCTATGTGGGGTACGACCCAGATTGGGGATGAGATTTTTCGCTGTCTTTCACCCAGACTAATACTATACCCCGTCGCGTTCCACCCTACATAAGCTCTCAACTCTTCTTTGGGAATAGATGAGTATGCATCGATATCTCTGCTCATATCGGCAATTCCTTTCATTAAAGCTTTCTAATTTGTGCTAGGTCTGATGGAACGCGGTTGTCGCGGGGAGTAGGTATCTAGAGCAAAGAGAAACATGGTCTGGAATGCCCATGACGATCCATTGTAACTAAACGGCAGCACTAGATAAGGAATACCCTTATTAATGGTATGTGGCATTAAACCACACACCCAGCAATTTGTTGTATTCATCACTAGCTGGTGCTGGTGCAGGAGCTGAATAAACGAGTTGTTTACAAACTCAGACCGTCTAGCTTGTTCGTGTTCAAGCAGAGGGTGAAAAGAGTGTGAGGAGACAGTAGGAGGAGGTATAGGCTGTACAGTGGGTGCAATGGGCTCTTGAGAGGAGAAGAATACAAATCCTACAGTAAACACTACCATACTACATAATACAAACAGGCATAAAAATACAAAACGTTTGCTCTTCATTATTTTACACATTCTTGCTTTAAAGTTCATTTCCTCAGCGAGTCTCTCCATCTTACAAAACTCCATCCTCTAATCATGCCGCTCGCGGCGGGTGAGTATCTTCTGCTAAGGAGTACGCCTGTCAGTCCAGGGAACGCCCTAGACCAACCAGAACCGTTGACCTAACGTCTTCGGCCTGTACCCCAAAGTCTTGGCACCGCGACCCTGCGGCTGAACCCGGATGGTGGTTCGAAAAACAAAAATCAAGAAAGTCCTTCAGATGGGAGAGCTCTGGTTATCAAAAACAAAAAGGGTAAGGAAAAAGAATATTTATTTGTCCATGGGCCTTGGTCTTAGATTATAATGAAAATGGCCAGGTACTGTCTGATCTTGAAACTAGAGTTCAGGCTCTGTGGTGTCCAATCGAATTGACGGTGGCACAGCTTCTTGCAAAATATCGTCACTCTGTTGTGCTGAAGTTGTGCCTTTTATGCGTGCATCCCTGAACGGCACAAAACGAGGTACAGTGTCTGTTTCAGAGTCAGCGATACCCTCCTGGACCCACTGGTCATACGGCAGAGGCAAAGGGATTCTTTTCACGTGGGCGCCGTGGATCCAGTTCTTCTTCCCCTTTACTCGAACAGCTGATCTTGTAGACAGAAGTACGAGATGAGGGCTGATACAACGAGGCTCTTCGTTGCTTTTGTGCTGGAAATTTTTTACCAAAACCCACGTGCCAGGGTCGATAGGGTGTCCTGGAGCCTCAGAGGCCTGGGGAAGAGTATCGTGCACCTGTTGGTGTAAAACACGCAATTTAGCCGTCAATTCATACAAGTAATCAAGCAGTACTGGATGTTCGATTTCACTGAATTTTGTCGGTCTTGGCACACCCCATACATTGGCCGGGCGGCCAAAAACGACCTCGTAGGGACTAAGTCCCACTCGTGAATGCACAGTCATTCTGGTGGACAGGAGTGCTAGAGGCAGAGCGTCAGGCCATTTAAGACCTGAGCTTGCTTGGATTTTGGCCAGCTTGAGTTTTAGAGCGCCATTGTAGCGCTCTACTAATCCAGCTGATTGGGGGTGATTTGCAGCGTGGAATTTCTGCTTAACCCCTAATCCCTCACACACATTCTTCATCACTTGACACACAAATTCACTCCCATTATCACTCCACACCATTCTTGGCATTCCAAACCTAGGGAAAAATTCCTTCACAAGGGCTTTGGCTGTGGATAGAGCAGTGTTGTCTTTTAGGGGATAGGCCTCTATCCATTTTGAGAAAGCGCAAACAACCACCAATACATATTTCAGGTTGTTGCACCTTTCCATGTGGATAAAATCTAACTGCAAAACTTCAAATGGATATGATGGAGGCGCAAAATGACCAGCTGGAGTTGGGGTTCCCCTACCAGGGTTGTACTTCAAGCATACCATACAATTCTTGACCATATTCTCTGCACACTTAGGAATTCCAGCATTCTGCCATACTGGAGCCAACAACTTACAGATTCCTTTCATACTGATATGTGCCATCCCATGTGCCATAGTAACCACTGGAAGCACATATGCATCAGGTAACAACCATCGCCTATGTTCTGACAAATCAATCCAACAACCATTCTCATCCAACTTACCCATACTTTCTCTCCACTTGCTTAACTCTTTCTCTGTGGCTTCAGCTTGAAGGGACTTTACACTTTCTATTGTGTTTTCACACATTCCAACATCACCAACCCATCTGGCAGGGCCTGCAACATACATTCGAGTCTTCACATCTTTTGCTGTTTCTTTTGCGACTTCATCAGCAAACGCGTTACCACGACCAACATCATCAGTGATTTTCTTGTGCGCACTGCGTTTCATAATCGCAACTTGTAACGGTAGGGTCAGCGACTCAAGAAGATCATTCACCAACTTGCAATTCTGAATCTTAGCTCCATGCGAAGTCAGGAACCCACGTTCCTTCCACAATCGCCCACAACTATGAGCCACGCCAAAGGCGTACTGGCTATCCGTATATATGTTCACTTTCATTCCTTCAGACAACACGCATGCTCTCGTAAGGGCAATCAATTCTGCTGCTTGAGCCGAATTTTGTGGCACACGTGCAGTTTCCACATTCGTGTGCAAAGTCGTGATAGCATATGCAGCAGTCGTATCACCATTTGGAAGCTTAAAACACGAACCATCCACCCATAAGGTACCATCACACTCAGTCAGGGGAGTATCTTTAAGATCTACTCTTCCTTTCGTCTCTTCTTCTGTTCTGAACAGACAATCATGTTGCTCAATCTCATCTAGGTCTGCTGGAATTGGCAATAATGTAGCTGGATTCAACGTGTTGCATCTCTTTATGTGTATATGGTTTGCTAACAGTGTCAGCTCATAACCAGATAATCGCGCACTAGTTAAGTGTTGTGTCTTGGTCCTGTTTAACAATGTGTCCACAGCATGTGGAACCATAACAATCAATGTATTATCCATTACCAGTCCAGCAGACTGTCGAATAGACATAGCTGCAGCGGCTGTGGCTCTCAGACAACTTGGCAATGCCCTCGCTACCGGGTCCAAGGTTGACGAAAAATATGCACATGGACGCGGTCTATCGCCAAAAGGCTGTGTTAACACTGATAATGCGCAACCATCTTTCTCATGAACATACAATGTAAAAGGCTTGCTGTAGTCAGGGGTACCCAACACAGGAGCTGAACACAATGCATTGCGCAATTCCCAAAAACTTTTCTGACACTCTTCAGACCATGGAATAGGATTCGGTGTGTCTTTGCATGTTAATGCTAACAAAGGTTTTGCCAACAAGGAAAAATTAGGAATCCAATGCCTACAGTATGAAGTAATGCCCAAGAAAGCACGCACTTCTCTCTGTGTTCTTGGCACACTCAACTGTGTAATGGCTTGAATTCTTTCTGGGGTCAGTTTCCTTCCCTCCTTCGATAAGAGATGACCTAAGTAGGTCACTTCTTGTCGACAATCTTGCAGCTTTGAGAGAGACACTTTGTGATGGAAGGCAGACAAATGACGCAACAATGACAAGGTAGCGTTTTTGCAAATCTTTTCAGTATCCGCGGCGATTAGTAAATCATCAACATACTGAATAAGGATAGCGCCACTGGGTAAAACCAGTGCATCAAGCTGCGCTTTTAAAGCCTGACTGTATATTGATGGACTTTCACAGTAGCCCTGGGGAGCGCTTTTAAAGCGGAAGCTTCGGCCTCCTAAACTAAAGCCAAAAATGTCTCTGCTCTCCTCTCCAATTGGGATGCTAAAGAAGGCATTCTTTAAATCGATCACTGAGAACCATGCAGCGGATGCTGGAATCATGGTTAACAAGGCAGTTATATCAGGGACAACTGGAAACTGTGGCACAACAATCTTATTAACTTCTCTAAGATCAATCACAAATCTGTAAACAGGTGGCTGTGAAGGGTTCGTTCGTTTTAAGACAGGTAAAACAGGACTATTGCAAACGTTGCCTCTTGTCTCTTCAATTACACCCTTTTTAATCAAATCACTGACAATTGCTAATAATGCTTTCTGACCTTCATTTTAGATCTTGTACTGGGGAATACGTGGCAATCTGACATTGGCTTTTAAAGTGACCACATATGGTGGTATTTCCAAAAGACCCACATCATTGGGACCAGTAGCCCAAAGGACATCCGGAAGGGATGACAATTCAGGTGGCATTGCATTTTTAGACAAATACATCGGGGAAATCACTTTCTTGCCTAATGTAAGTTGTACTCCTGAGGGAGAACAATATAGCGTTGCATGCAATCTTTTTAGCAAATCTAATCCTAGCAGATTTTCACCACATCCTGTCGTTAGGATGAGGGGTGCTTTTAGCTCACAAGGTCCAACAGAAAGCGACATAGGACTAGAAATCGGGTTCCTAACTGGGGCGCCAGAAAAACCTGCTGAAACATTCATTTCGCCAGACAAAGGTGCGCCTGGGAGTTTTGAATGCATGATTGAACTCTTTGCAGAACCAGTATCCAGCAGAAAGGGCTCCGTTACATTTGCTGTAGTTACTTTAACATAAGGTCCGTTCTGATCCACTGGCACTGAAACAACTCCCTCTCTCTGTCTACGGCTGTCCTAGTAATCATTATCTTCTACATTGTCATCTTCTGCATAATAATCATTATTGTAGTACTGAGCTGTATTACCAGTCGCGTTGGCTTGCTGATCAAAGCTATTTATGGTATTTTGAGGCGGAAGAGGACGCGCGTTCGGGGGAGCATTTCCACGCCCTCTGCCTCTAGGAGCTTGCTGACCACTTCTACCTCTTGCGCCATACGTATTACTGTTACGCTGCATTAATTTAGGGCAACTATATTTAAAATGACCTTCCTCTTTGCAATATGGACATTGGTTGGGACCTACAGGCATTCGTGGTTGATAATACCCATTCATTTGCTGGTTATTCTGAAATTGTTGGGGCTGCTGATAGATACCTTGTGTTTGCATATAATTAATCTGTCCTCCACGTGGTGGATAGGCCTGCTGCAAGAGGACCTTTGTTTTCAGTTCTTTCGTTTACTTATCTGTTCTATCCTTCTCATCTTTGTCTCTATTCTCATAATACTGTGCAGTAGCCAGTATTTGCGCTGAAGAGGAAACAGCCCAGGAACTTTCTGAGTCTTTTAATTTCTTACACAACTCGGGAAGTAGATTCTGCACAAATTTATCAACAAATAACCGTTGGCCACCTTCAGTGCTCATGTCTTGACCACTGTGGTCGATAAACGTTTCTTCAAACCTGGTGAAGAAATCGGACACTGTCTCATCTTTCTTCTGCTTACATGCGGATAGTTTATCCCAATTTACGCGCATCACAGGCATTATAGTTTTCATGTAGGTAATAATTCGACCAGGGAGTTCTGCTACTAAAGGGTCAGGTTTCGCGCCACCAACTTGTCTAGCGTCTGCAGCAACGATATTAGCCCATGTACCCTCTAGCTCTGCAGCATGATCCGTATTACGGATGGATCCCCATAAAGGCTGTGGAACAACATTCCCGAATAACATATCTATGTCAGCCAGATTCATGACACACGATTCTGCAGTTTGGGATAACTCCTTATAATATCCTGTAGGGTTCTTACGGGGGTCAGGCAATGTCTGTTTAAGCGCTAACACCTCAGATCGCTTCCATGGGACATGCACCCAAACACGCTGAAAATGTGCTAAGACAGGTGGATTAGCATTTGGATCAGCAGGTCTCCAAACTGGGGGAACCTCACGCATCGGATATTGGCGCGCTTTTACCTTTTTCCCCACAGGGAGTTCCTGTTCGAACAATGATTGCTGACAATCACCATTTCTGAGGGACAGTAAAGTCGCGACTGCTTTATCTACATTGGGGCCCACAATTATACCTGTTTCAAAATCAAATCGCACTCGACACAATTCCTGTGGGTTTGGGTTTGCACCATTAACCTCCAATTCCTCACAGAGGAATTCACACATCTTATCAAAGACATACCTCTGCTTTGGGGCATCCCATTGGTGAAAAGCGTTAACAACTGATTCCACATCATAGAGTGAAGGGAAACCAATCCACCTACGCGCCAGATGATCTAACACCTCTTTCTCGTCGGGACCAGGCAGCTGACTACGCAATTGCTTACGCTGTAAGCCAGGAGTCGCGCTGGATGACCCAAAGAGAGGTGACATTAAACTAGTAACTACATTAGCTAGTCGCTGTCGTGCAGAAGGAGAAGTTGAGGCGAAAACGGGGGGATAGATAGAGGGAAGAAAAACAGATTCAGATACAGGTACCTGGGTAGTGTAAGAAGGAGCGCCAGGGGAAACCGCTGGTGTGCTAGGCAAAGTCGCAGGAAGCGCAGGGGTAACAGGTAACAAAACTGGTGACCCTTGAGAGGGCTGCACTGCAGGGATAGGAGCCAGCTGAAGAGGAGCTGGCGGCTGCGGAAAGAAAGGCTTGCGGCATATTTACTGGAGGCTGCACATTTACAAGCTGCGGAGGTGCTGTGGCATTTTGCGCATATGGGGGTGGCGAACTTAGCAAATGGGACATTAGGGAATCTTTCTCTTTCTCTTTTGTCTCATCTTGCACAAGGGGTGACAAAACAGGGTAACATTTATCAATCCCTAGTTTGCGCTGTCTGTGCAACTGTTCATTCATTTGCTCCTCCTCATTATCTTTAAATTGCACAGCTGCTTTCATCACTGACATACCTCTTTCTCTCTTATTTCTTTTCGCTAGCTTAATTTCCTTCTGTTTGGCTTCCTTTCGCCATAGGCGGAAAGAATCAAACATCGCCGGCCGGGCTTTCTTTTTAAACAATTTCACTTCCAAATTATCTAAGATATCTGTATCGAAACTACCATTTTGGGGCCATTTTGAAATACCGTCCTTTCTGGTATATCGGATCCATACTTCATTATATGCAATGGGGCCCACGCCATGTTTTACATAAAGCTCATAAGTTGGAGTTCCAATTGGAGGAACCGGACATGAATCCTCTAACTGGAAATCCCTTCCACAACTCAAACAAAACAATCTTCCAAATACACTAGCACCAGGCATCTTTGCTCACTAGTCTAGTTCCAAACTTCAAAGAATTATCGATTACGATAGACTCGTGAATACACGAGTCCTCTGGCTTTGGGGTTTGCAAACTCCAAATCAAAATAATCCCGAAGGATACCAAATTCAAACTGGGAGACGCTCCACTTATACTTAACTGAATATCGATGATCGATGGCGTCACCAGAAGACTCTCTCGATTGTTTCGCTCTACCAAAATCGTCAAGGGTCCAAAACAGGGCGATTAATCAGGGCAGCAGTCCTTCGTAGCCGTCGGGACGCGGAGAACCTCGCAGAAAAGACTTTCGGACCACGTCGACATGCAGGGGTCGATGAAGTGGCGGCCTTCCTCCAGAATTTCCACACGAAGCTCCTCACGAACCTCTGGCTTGGACCGGTACCGCTGAAATCGCGCCGAGTTGGGCGCCAACTGAAGTACTGGGAATTTTAAACCCAGCGGTGCAGGGGAACACACCCTATGACTTCGGGTTCTTCCTGTTTCAGACCTACAGAAACACAGAGTCTTCTGGGTGAAGTCAAAGATCAGTTTATTGGCTGCAGACCAATTACAGGTATCCAAGAAGTACAACAGCGTGTATGTTCTTAGGAGACTGCTAAAAATCACAGAAACGGGCTTCTCCTTAAATACAAAATATCCTGCTTCAGGCATACATTCCTTGTTTTATGGCATGGTCATTTATACGTATACATTTCAAACGAAAAGGCAGAGTCATGATGACCATCCCACATTCCAGTTAAACCAGCCCACAATTATTTACCCAGCAAAGCTCAGATCCTACATCAGATATCGATAGGCCCCAATAAACATGAGCATCTCCTGTTTGGGAAACAAGCCATAAAGCAGGAACAGTCAGGTGTGAAAGAGATTAGCTGGAGGCTTGTGTAGGATGAAAAGGCTTTATGGTGTGTCAAGCCCTGATGCTAATCACAGGTGGCCAAAGGACAGGGAGCTCGTGGGACCGGACTGACCTGGGGCAGCGGAGCCAAGCTGCCCAGGTCACAGAGAAGTCAAAGGAAGGCACATGTGCTCTAAAAGGCCCGTGTTTGCTTCATGTTATGTAGCCTATGTGAGGGCAACCTTAAGATGGCCACCGCCCTAAGATGGAACCCACGTAGTGATGTATAATAGCGTATACATAGAGCATTCATAGCTAAAACGTTACACAAAGCACTTGTACATACCGCATTAACCATTCGCGGTTCACTAACACCGGGATAGACAGGGGTAGGGCCCTGCCTCCTATGCGGTCCCAAATTGCAAAGTACGACAATGGGGTGGGTGCCGGCACAACTCCAGTGGGCAGGTCAGATGGAGTGGATTGGCTCACCACTGCAGTGCCCAAGTCAGACGGGGTGGCCGTGGACTCCAAAGCAGTGCCTACATCCTTGGGAGCGGAATGGGGGACAGGTGATGTCGGCAGGGCAGGGGGGGACACGGTCCCCACATCAGTGACACCAACTGTCTGACCAGGTGTGGAGGAGCAAGTGCTAGGTGGGGATGGCCTTAGCATTTTGGGGATGGTGTATCTGTGTGTGGGGGAACCCGGGGCAGGGAGTGGCGGGGGAACCTCAGGAGTGGTGGCCTAGGGGATGGAGGACGGAGACTTTGCCTTGGAGCTGCGTGGTGGCGGGGGGTCTTGCTCTTCTGGCACCGGGGGGACTGGCGGGTGGGCGTCTCGGTCTGACTGCTCCTGGGGGAGGGTGTCCGGGTGTGAGGGGCGCTCCCTTCTGTGTGTGGGGACTTCCTCTTCCCCTTGTAATCAGGATCTGCAGTGTCGGTGGGGAAGAGGCCATGGTCACAGAGGAAGAGCTCCTGGGGGGATGGGGTTGAAGGTGAGGCAAGGGAAGGGGGCTGGGAGGGAGAGATCTCGGAGGACTGTGGAGTGGTTGTGGATGACTGTGTGTGTGTCAGCAAACCAGCCCCTGTGAGTGTGGAATCAATCCCCTGCACTTGCTTGTGTGCACGTCTAGACCTTGGTTTGGGGGTTTCTGTGGTTGGGATAGGTAGGGTTGAAGGACTGGGTTATTCTTAAGACCCAGCGGTGCCAGGGAACAACACCTGAAACCTTCGTGGGTTACCTGCTCTGGCGTACCAAACACAGAGACACGGGACACTTCCAGCGACGTCAGAGATCAGCGTTTATTTACTGCAGGGATACAGAGGTCACAAGAAGTACACAACGTGTAGGTTCTCGGAGACTGCTTCAAATTCGTAGAAGTGGGTCGCTCCTTTTATACACGTTTTTGCCATAGCACAGTATGGTGAACAAAGGTTACAACTCAGTTCCCACAATAAACTTCAAAAGGGTCGCGTTCATGTTTCAGGAGGCCGGAGCATAATTACAACAGTCTTGCCGGTTCCCAACTGTAAAAACATATTCCCTCCGCAATAAACACATTTCCTCCCAACCATAAACGCATTAAAAGGAAGGACGAAAAACAGAATGCAGGGAAAGGACAAGGATGCACAACAGGTTAGAAAAGAGTGTTAGGGGCAATAAAGGAAACTCGATAGAGGGGTCAAAGACCTCGTGTCTAATGTATGCATGGCTGAAACAATAGACCGGAGCGGCAAGATGAGCCTCGAGCAGGGTCATCTGCCTTAGTCGTGTCATTTCCCTCATCGTAAAAGTCACCTCAAAGGAACACGTGTCCTTCGTGTAAGCTTGAGAGTTCCAGGGTCACGAAGCGGACAAAACCCGTTCGCTGACTACCTGAGGGCAAGCAACAAAATGGATGCTGTATCTAAAATGGAACCCGAGGGTTCGGATGAACAAACCCAAAAATGAGACGAACCATACGTGGCTGCATAGCGAAACTTAGTACACCCACTATACTCGTCATTTGCGGTTCATAGATACCAAACTCATCCATATTCGTCACCACTCAAAAAGTGCCGTCCCGTCTCACACGGAACCTCAGACGCTCCTTTTGCCCTCATGTAGGCAAGCACTAGTCAAGATCGGAATCTATATCAATATTCATCAGATCGTTCAGCTGCTGCTGGAACATCATTCTATCCATCAACGTCTCCTTGGTAACAGATGGCCGCCTTATACACGTCGCAGCACATAGGCCACATAAGGCAGGACCACACTGTACACAAAGACAACACGTGAACAGAAACGCTACAGCAGCCCCTACGATCATTAGAATCTCCCAACCCCAGGTTGACATCAGGCCCCAAAACCATCCTAGGAGCGTCCAATTACCTTCGTCCACGTGTATGGACTCAGAAATCTTGTGCAACTTCGAGATGGCTTGGTAAACAGTTGGAGCATTGTCAGGGATAAAAATGCAACAACTCGAATGGATAATTTTACACACACCCCCTCTATCTGCTAGAACAACGTCTAGAACCATACGGTTCTGCAACGTCATGAGTCTATCCGCCTGTAGTTCAGCTGTTAGATTACTAAGGGCATTTGCAGTGATATTAGCAGTCGACTCAACCACACGGGTCAACTGTCTTAGGTTCCTACTATTAACCATAGGTCCCCAAAACGGCAAGAAACCCTTAAAGAAATCTCCTGCTTCTTGACCAGCAGTATCCTCTTTGCTAATAACGCCTCTCACAACTCTGGTTTTGTGGTAGTCTGAAGCAACTGTGAAAGTTGGAGGTAAGAGATTCGCAATATAACAGGTACCCGAAAAGTCGCGGGGTAACCATGTATACGCGCGTTCATAACATACAAAATAGGTGCCCTTAGCAGTCAGGAAAACAGGGGAGGAGAGCATCGGTAGGACATACGTATCAGTGCAGGCACTGTTCCCAAGTTGTGCTCTCGGATTTCGACCCAAACCCTTCAAGCAGAAATTTCCAAGGTGCGGTACAATCCATATTGGGGACGAACTCTTAAGCTGTCTATCACCCACTGACGTACTATACTCAGTCTCACTCAGGTCCTTATAGGCCTGCACTTCTTCATCTGGAATGAGTGATGCATCGAAAACATCTCTGTCCAGATCTGCTATGGCTATCGCCAAAGGCTTGTGATACGGCCCAGGACCAAAGTTGACAGACCGTGGCTCTCGGCTGGGATAGGAATCTAGTGCACTGCGGAACATAGTTTGGAATGCTCGAGCTGAACCCTGGGAGCTGTATGGAAGGACCAAATACGGAATACCCCTATCCATGGTGTGTGGCATTAACCCACATACCCAACAATTGGTAGTATTCACCACCAACTGATGCTGATGTAGGAGTTGAACAAAGGAATTATTCATGAATTCCGCACGTCTAACCTGCTCATGTTGAGGCAAAGGATGAAAGGAATGTGGGGAGACAGTGGTGAGGGAACTTAGGTTAGGAGAAAGGGTAGGTGAAAAAGAAGGCAAGAACAACGATACTCCGAAATACACTCCACCCACCAATAACATAGATACGGTTAGGAACAATAGAAACACCTGAAACAGAAAACATTTTGTCCGTACAACCCTCCATAACTCTGATCTCTGTGCCAACACCCTTTCTTCTTCCAACAGCTTAGAGAATGCCATCCTCTACAAACCGTCCGTGACATACTTGACGCACTTCGTTCTGAGTAGCGATTATCAATCCCCAGGAGTTCCCAGAGATCGACAAAGGTAACCAACCTAACGTCAGAAACCTGCTAAACAGAAAGGAGTACCCGCACGGCCCTACGGTGACCCGGATGGCGAGGTTTCCTCGAAACGTTCAAATTTATTACAAGTCTCTTAGCAGTGGAAAGCACAAAAAACTCAGAAAGAAAGGATGTAATTGTCCATAATATTCGTAACGTCAAAAACCACTATACTGTCAATTTTTATTAGTCCTTGAACGAAGGAAGTATCGACTTCTTCCAGGTTGAGTTTGCTCTACAAACAATTGTTCAGCTGGCGCAACAGTGTTCGATGAAGTGGATAACAAGTCGGACCTTGGGTTCTCTGCTACTGATGACTCCACATGTGAATTTGGCAATGACGAATCCTCCTCCACAGGTTGAGCGTCGCTAAATGGCACAAAGCGCGAAGGAGTCTCAGTCTCTGCGGCCGAAATCCCAGTCCTCACCCAACCGTCGGTTGGTAAGGGGATCGGTACCTTCTTTGTGTGGCTGGCATGCACCCAATTTTTCCGGCCCTCCAGTCGAACCGCTGTCCTCGTCGTCAACAAAACTTGGTGGGGTCCGACGAATCTTGGCTCCAAATTACGCTTTCGACCAAAATTTCGGGTAACCACCCAGTCTCCTGGCCGGAGCTGATGTCCAGGACCCTCTGTCTGCGCTGGTAGAGCTTCAAAGACCTGTTGATGGATTAACCGTAGTTTAGTGGTCAAATCATACAAGTAATCAATCAACATTGGATATTCAAGACTATCAAAAGCCCTAGGCCTCGGGACTCCCCAAATATTTGCAGGGCGACCGAACACAATCTCATATGGGCTGAGCCCTACTCGAGAGTGTACGGTTGCTCTGGTCGATAGGAGAGCCAGAGGCAAGGCATCAGGCCATGACAGACCAGTCGTGGCTTGAATCTTAGCGAGCTTCAGCTTCAGGGTACCATTGTACCCTTCAACCAAACCCGCTGCCTGAGGATGATTAGCACTGTGGAATTTCTGTCGAATTCCAAGGCCCTTACACACACTCTGCATTACACTTCCCACAAACTCACTTCCATTATCCGACCACACAATCCGCGGCATTCCG
Organism: Triturus cristatus; assembly: GCF_964204655.1. Taxonomy (NCBI): domain Eukaryota; kingdom Metazoa; phylum Chordata; class Amphibia; order Caudata; family Salamandridae; genus Triturus; species Triturus cristatus. The sequence goes on along the minus strand of NC_140587.1, from coordinate 84,001,300 downwards.
TACCTAGGAAAGTACTCCTTCAGCAGGATTTTTGCTGTGGACAGGGCAGTATTATCCTTAAGAGGATAGGCCTCAATCCATCTGGAGAACGCGCAAACCACAACCAAAACATACTTCAGATTATTGCATCTCTCCATATGGATGAAGTCCAGCTGGATAACCTCAAAGGGACAGGCAGGAGGAGCGAAATGACCAGGTGGAGTGGGGGTGCCTTTTCCGGGATTGTGCATCAAACACACCATACAATTCTTAACCACTCTTTCGGCACACTTAGCAATACCATCATTCCTCCATACAGGAGACAAGAACTTACATATTCCTTTCGCACTAATATGGGACAACCCATGAGCCATCGTCACAACAGCTAATACATACGCGTCCGGTAACATCCACCTCTGACATTCCGTCAGGTCAACCCAACATCCATGCATATCCAATTTCCCTGTACTTTCTTTCCACTTAGTCTTTTCAGCTTCAGTAGCTTCGTTCTGAATTGCTTTCACACTTTCAACAGTATTTTCACACATACCAGTCTCCGTCGGCCACCTCACTGAACTCGTGACATACATTCGAGTCGCAAGATTCTTAGCCGTTTCCTTAGCAATCTCATCCGCAAATGCATTACCACGACCAACATCATCCGTCACTTTCCGATGTGCACTACATTTGACAATCGCTACTTGTTTAGGCAATGTAAGTGCATCCAGAAGATCATTCACGAGATGCCCGTGTTGGATCTTCGTACCATGCGATGTCATAAATCCTCTTTCTCTCCACAATCTTCCGAAGTTATGCGCAACACCGAATGCATACTGACTGTCGGTAAACACATTCACTCGCTTTCCCTTCGACAGAACACACGCTCTTGTCAATGCAATTAATTCTGCCGCTTGTGCTGAATTCTGGTTCAATCTCGCAGTTTCCACAACCGTACTCAACGTCACCACAGCATACGCAGTCGTCACATCGCCATTCGGCAATTTGAAGCAAGAGCCATCCACATACAAAGTACCATCGGGATCCGACAAGGGAGTGTTTTTCAGGTCCACACAACCTTTTGTTTCTTCCTCAGTCCGTAAATAACAATCATGGGGCAGCACATCATCTGATGCCATATTAATCGGCAATAATGTCGCCGGATTCAGTACATTACAACGTTTGATCTGTATATGACTTGCCAAAAGGGTCAGCTCGTACCCAGACAACCTTGCACTCGTCAGATGTTGAGTCTTTGTCCGATTCAAGAGCGTATCAACTGCATGCGGAACCATTACTATGAGCATATTATCCATGACCAAACCTGCGGATTGTCGAATAGACGCCGCCGCTGCCGCTGTCGCCCTCAAGCAACTTGGCAACGCTCTAGCTACCGGGTCTAAGGTCGAGGAAAAATATGCACACGGACGCTGCTTATCACCAAATTGTTGCGTTAAAACACTCAACGCACAACCGTCCCTCTCATGGACGTATAATGTGAAAGGCTTACTGTAATCAGGAGTACCTAACACAGGAGCCGAACACAACGCATCACGTAGCTCAGAAAAACTTCTCTGACATTCACCCGTCCAAGGCAAAGGAGTCGAAACATCCTTGCACGTGAGAGCTACCAATGGCTTCGCTAACAGTGAAAAGTTCGGGATCCACTGTCTGCAGTATGACGTGATACCTAGAAAGGCACGCACATCTCTCTGAGTTGTCGGCACAGTCATTCGAGCAATTGCTGCAATTCGTTCAGGGGTCAACCTTCTTCCCGCCTTTGACAATAAGTGACCGAGATAGGTAACTTCTTGACAACAATATTGCAGTTTGGAAGGTGACACCTTATGATGTAGAGCACAGAGATGCTGTAACAGAGACACTGTAGCGGCTCTACAGAGCTGTTCAGTGTCAGCAGCAACCAACAAATCATCCACGTACTGAATCAAGGCTGCTCCAGCCGGTAACACAAACGCATCAAGTTGACTCTTAAGAGCTTGGCTGTAGATTGATGGACTCTCACAGTAGCCCTGTGGAGCGCGTTTGAATCTGAAGCTGCGACCACCTAATGAGAAACCGAACAAGTCTCTACTTTCCTCAGAAATCGGAATGCTAAAGAACGCATTCTTCAGATCGATCACCGAGAACCATGATGCAGTGGCTGGAATCAGAGTCAGTAAAGTTGTAATGTCTGGCACCACAGGAAACTGCGGAACAACGACTTTATTTACCTCCCGTAAGTCGATAACTAGACGGTACACGGGAGGCTTGGAGGGATCCGTTCGTTTCAGAATAGGCAACACGGGACTATTGCACACATTACCTCGTGTCTCCTCAATAACATCTTTGCCGATCAGATCGTAAATGATCGCTAATAGTGCCCGTTCACCATCAAGGGAAATACGATACTGAGGTATACGTGGCAAACGCGCACCAACTTTCAGTTGGACAACATAAGGTGGTATATCCAACAGGCCCACGTCATTGGGACCTGTCGCCCACAAGGAGTCTGGAAGAGATCTCAATTCCGATGGGAGCTTGTCGATCGATAAATACATAGGGGAAATCACGCTCTTACCCAACGTAAGCTCCACACCCGTAGGAGAACAGTACAAAGTCGCATGTAACCGTTTCAACAAATCTAAGCCCAAAAGATTCTCACCACAACCAGTAGTCAAAATCAAAGGAGCTTCTAGCTCATGAGACCCAATCGTAAGGGGCAAAGGGCTAGAAACTGGATTGCTAACGGGGGCGCCAGAAAATCCAACGGAAACATTCGTTAAGCCAGACAAAGGCGCGCCAGGGAGTTTCGAATGCATGATGGAACTTTTTGCTGCACCAGTGTCCAACAGAAAAGGCTCAACAACGCCCAAAGTGGCTACTGCAACATAAGGCCCTCTCTGATCAACCGGAACTGATACTTCTCCCTTCCTTTGTCTATGGCTGTCCTAGTAGATACCATCCGCATCAACATCACACCCAACATAACAGTCATCCACATGATACTGTGCAGACCGACCGGACGATGGTTCGCGCCGATCGAAACAATTTTGTGAATCCGAAGATGTCGCAAAGCGTTCGGCCTGATTCTGGGTAACTCCGCGACCTCTACCACGAGAAACCTGTTGAGGACCACTACGTCCTCCTCGAGCCGACACACCATTGGCCCTATCACGGAGAACCGGACAATCGAACTTCAGATGGCCTTCCCCACGACAATATGCGCATTGATTATATCCCAGCACAAAACGAGGTGCAGGCGAAGCATTTCGCGTCTGTGATCTGGAGAACTGTGATTGCGATCTGTTTGGCTGCTGTGTATCACTGAAATTCGAACGCGGTGGATAGGCTTGCTGCAACAAGACCTTAGTTTTAAGATCCTTCGTTTTCTTTTCTGCACGCTCACTTTCCTCCTTTTCTCTATTCTCGTAATATTGGGCCGTAGCCAATATTTGGGCAGTGGTAGAAACAGCCCACGAACTCTCAGAATTCTTCAACTTGTTGCTAAGGTCGGGCAACAAATTTGATACAAACTTATCAACGAACAGCCGCTGACCACCCTCGGAACCCATGTCCTGACCACTATGATCAACAAACGCTTCCTCAAATCTCGTAAAGAAATCAGAGACGCTTTCATCCCTCTTTTGTTTGCACGCTGATAATTTGTCCCAATTGACACGCATCGCCGGCATAAGTGTTTTCATGAGGGTAATTATCCTCTGGGGCAAAGCCACAATAATCTGTTCAGGTTTAGCCCCACCGACCTGCCGGGCATCTGCCGCTGTAAGGGCAGCCCAGTCACCGCCTAACTCGGCTGCGTGATTCTCGTGACGAATTTTCGCCCAAATCGGCTGAGGCACCACATTGCCAAACAACATATCAATATCGGCTAGGTTCATAACAGTAGCATCCACCAATTGGGACAGCTCCTTATAATACCCTGCAGGATTCTTACGGGGATCAGGTAGGGATTGCTTCACTTGCAAAACTTCCGATCGCTTCCAAGGGAGGTGTATCCACACTCTCTGGAAATGGCCTGGGACAGCAGGGACAGCAGTAGGATCACCTGGCATCCACACTGGGGGAACTTCCCGCATAGGATATTGACCAGGTTGTGCCATCCATTCCGCGGTCGCGTCCTTAAACAGCGCACGTGGTTGCACTGTACATCGAAAGGATAACAAGCGTTCCAAAGCCTCTCGAACTTTGTCACCTACGATTACACCCGTGGCAAACCGAAGCTGTAGCTCGGAAACCTCAGGTGGTATATCATCAGCGATATCATCGTCCCACTCCTCTTTCAATGACTTACACAATTCTTCGAACACAAATCGTTGCGTGGGCACATTAAACTGAGAAAACGTTTCAAACACTATACGTGGGGTGTATTTAACAGGGTTACGAACCCATCTACGTGCCGTTTCCACCAACGATTCACGTTCCCTACCATCAGGAAGCTGACTGCGTCTTTGAGCGACATCTGAAAGAGTCGAGCCAAGTATCGGCCCAAAGAGCGGAGAATAAAGAGAAGCAACAGCAGTCAAGAGACGACTACGAACAGAAGGAGAAGAGGAAGAAGATGCAGGCGCAGCAGCCATAGGGGTGGAAACAATAGAAGTAGACGCAGCAGCAGGAGCAGCGGGAACGACAGGTTGAGGAGGGACTTGGAAAGGCGCAGTAGGGAGAGAAGCCGGAACAAGAGGATGTACAATCTGTGGCCCAAGGGGATTCGGGAGTACGGGAGGAACGGCGGGCTGACCAGCAGCCGCCAAAACAGCGGGTTGAGGAAGAGGTGGACGAACGGGACCCATAACATCGGGAGCATAGGGAGGTGGCGATTTCATCAGATAAGACAAGAGCGAATCCTCCATCGCTTCTTCTCCTGTCTTATCGATAGTAGAAGGTAGCACCGGATAACATTTGTCCACTGCCATATGGTGAAGCCGAGCACTAACTTCTTGCTCTTTCTCATCTTTGTCTAACTGATATTGTTCTGCATTGCGCATCACCGTAATAACACCTTCTCTTTTATTTTTCTTATTCTGTTTGATTTCTTTCTGCTTGGCCTCTTTCCGCCATAACCGGAAGGAATCAAACATGGCCGGCCTAGCTTTCTTTTTAAATAATTTAGCTTCCAAGTTATCTAAAATGGCAGTCTCGAAACTACCATGAGGTGGCCAACTAAGGACACCATCCTTTTTAGTGTAACGAACCCAATATTCATTATATACGATAGGACCCACGCCATGGCGACTATAGAGCTCATAAAGCGGAGTTCCAGCCGGAGGTATCGGACATGAATCCTCCAGCCGGGAATCCATGCTGCAACATTTGAGAAACCCAAACAAAGTACTACGGCCAGGCATCGTGCACACTAACCGAGTATACAAACTTCAAGGGCTATCGGATTACGATGTCCTCGCAAAAATGCAAGACCCTCGGTTTTTGGCAATTGCAATCGTCAAATAAAACCCAACAACTAAGAACCACGAATGCTATGGAACCATGCAAACAACAAAGCAACACTGGGAGCGACCCACAAATACTTAACTGAGAGAACAATGGCGTCACCAGGAAGGCCCGTTGAGCGTCTCGCCGTACAAAGGACTACGCCAGGCGCCAAAACAGGTCGACAGTCAGGGCATCGGTCCGTCGCAGCCGTCAGGAGGCGGGGATCTTCGCGGGGAAAGACGTCGGGCCACTTATTTCGACAACTGGATCGATGAAGCGGGGTGCACCTTCCCTCGGTGATTTCACACGAAGTTCCTCACGATCGTCGGGCTTTGGACCGGTACCGTTGATGTCGCCCCACGTTGGGCGCCAACTGAAGGACTGGGTTATTCTTAAGACCCAGCGGTGCCAGGGAACAACACCTGAAACCTTCGTGGGTTACCTGCTCTGGCGTACCAAACACAGAGACACGGGACACTTCCAGCGACGTCAGAGATCAGCGTTTATTTACTGCAGGGATACAGAGGTCACAAGAAGTACACAACGTGTAGGTTCTCGGAGACTGCTTCAAATTCGTAGAAGTGGGTCGCTCCTTTTATACACGTTTTTGCCATAGCACAGTATGGTGAACAAAGGTTACAACTCAGTTCCCACAATAAACTTCAAAAGGGTCGCGTTCATGTTTCAGGAGGCCGGAGCATAATTACAACAGTCTTGCCGGTTCCCAACTGTAAAAACATATTCCCTCCGCAATAAACACATTTCCTCCCAACCATAAACGCATTAAAAGGAAGGACGAAAAACAGAATGCAGGGAAAGGACAAGGATGCACAACAGGTTAGAAAAGAGTGTTAGGGGCAATAAAGGAAACTCGATAGAGGGGTCAAAGACCTCGTGTCTAATGTATGCATGGCTGAAACAATAGACCAGAGCGGCAAGATGAGCCTCGAGCAGGGTCATCTGCCTTAGTCGTGTCATTTCCCTCATCGTAAAAGTCACCTCAAAGGAACACGTGTCCTTCGTGTAAGCTTGAGAGTTCCAGGGTCACGAAGCGGACAAAACCCGTTCGCTGACTACCTGAGGGCAAGCAACAAAATGGATGCTGTATCTAAAATGGAACCCGAGGGTTCGGATGAACAAACCCAAAAATGAGACGAACCATACGTGGCTGCATAGCGAAACTTAGTACACCCACTATACTCGTCATTTGCGGTTCATAGATACCAAACTCATCCATATTCGTCACCACTCAAAAAGTGCCGTCCCGTCTCACACGGAACCTCAGGGTGCTAGTAATCGTGGGTGGTGCAGGGGTAGGAGGGGTGCAGGCATGTTGGAGGAGGGACACTGCTGCCATCAGGGAGGAGGCCACGGACTGATTGGTCCTCTGTAGGGCAGACGTGCCCAAGGAAATGCCCTCCATGAATGACACCAGTTGTGTCAACAGATCTGTGTGTGCATGGAGGACCTTCAGCATCGACGTCTGCCCTACATGGATCTGTCAAAGTAAGTCCACAGACCCCTCGCTCAGGGCAGCAGGAGACACAGTGGCAGGGGGTGCGGTGCGTGGCACAAAGGAGACATGCTCACGAACATGGGAGCCCACAGGGACCTCTGGGATGGGAGCCGATGGGAGGGGGGTGGTGGTGGCGGTGGCGGGGACAGCCTCACTAGCTGGGCTTTGGTGGCTGCTGACACCCGCCTCCACAAGGGAATCATCCTCAGAGCTGCTGTGGCCCTCAGCTGGGGGGATGGTGCTGTCGACTCCTCTGTGTGGCTCAACTCGCCCTCCGTGCCACTGGGTCCACCCCACTCCTCTCCTTCTGTCCCTGTAAGGCTCTGTGGCTCCTCCTGGTCCTTGGAGCTGTCCCCTCCTGTGGCCGTGGATGTATCTGGATAGGAATAGGAAGTAACAGATCTACATCAGTCACCTGCACCGACTGCTAACACCACAGTGAGTACATCACATCACAGGGCAAGCCCTGGCATCATCAGCTGAACACAACTCAAAGTGCCAACACTGTTTAGGATAAGACAATTGTCATTCTCAACATCAACCATGGCACACATATCCCTCCTTGACTTTCACACATATGTCGGTTGCATGTTGGATGCTAACACCCCACTGTGCCAACATGCACCACCCACACATCAGTTGTAAATGCAAGTGAACATGTAGGAGTATGTCACTATACACACAGCACATCCCTTGCTACTGACTCAGTACAGGTGTCCGGATGAAAGGATGGACAGAGACTCATTCCACAGGCTTGTGATGCATGCCAGCAACACACACTATGATGTACTCCTGTCCTGATGGTCAATGCCACAATGTGGTGCATGGTGCACACTTGAACACAATGCAGGCTCGCTCATAGCAAGTTAAATGCCATGGCACTGGTATGCCCTGAAAGTCAGTCAACACTGTCTCCTGTCACAGGGGCAGGGCATCCAGACAACAACAATATGCACTGACTCACAATCCTAGCTCTGGGGTAAAGCAAACTCAGCAGATGACCGGCGCACTTGCCCATCCCATGCAAACAACATATCCAGGACCCAGAAGACCCCACATCATGCAAATCAGACATATGAGTGTCAGCAAACACAAATCCCTGTACATTAACACATCACAGTCTGCCATGCATGTAACCCAGCTGCATGAAGGACACTGTTTCATACACCATTGTGCACTGTCAGATGATCACACACCTATATGTCACACAAGTCTTGTCTCTCACAGTCACATCGCAGATGTCATGCTGACCCTCTGAAACATGGACACCCCAGTTGTATGTAGCAACAAGCCACAACCTAATGACACAGAGGCAGACACCTGAGGGCACATGTCACTGAGCATAACCTGCAATTTCACACACAGGAGTGGGATTACAGAGTGTTTGTAAATGCCCTTGAGGAGGCATGACTGGCCAGGACTAAGTGAAACAGTGTTTGGCCCTGGACCGTAGTCAGGTGGCTAAGCAAGTGTGACATACTTGCTATACATACTCCCGAGGCCCAAAAATTGAAGTCCCCTGCTGCATGGGTTTGTTTGGAATACCCCAGCCACATGTTGCGTGTCAGACCAGCAATTGGTACACATCTCAAGGGCACACACAGATCACATGTCAGATCTCAGGCATTGTGTAAACAATTGACCCACCCATGAAACACACAACAGATTCACGGGAACTGATGCTGACCGGTACCTGAAGCATAGCTGACTGCAGGGACACAGTGCCCTAGTGACACAAGCAACAGATTGGAGGGGCCACACCTGTGGAACAGATGAGGAGGGTACATCACACAAATGAGGGACCTGAGTGTGGGACTACAATAGCTACGTAAGGTGGAAGTGTGACCAGGACAAAAGACTGCTATTTGCATGTCAGACATAGTACACAGATCAGACATGGACTCACCCCCTTCCTGCTGCTGTCTGGCCTTCAGCTGCCTATCCAGGTCTGGGAAGACCATCGCCAAGTATCCGGAGCATGTGGGGAGTCAGGGTCCGGTGTGCACCCATCCTGCGTGGAGGTGACAGCTTCAGCTGGACTCTAGCTATCCTCCGGGTCCAGCCCCGAAGGTCCTGCCACCTCTTCTGGCAGTTGCGGATCTGGCGCTTGTAGACCCCCGCAGAACGAACAGCCCGGGCGATGGTCAGCCAGATCTCCTGCTTCTGGTGGACATCAACCTGTGAGGAGGATAAAGTGAAAAGTACATTAACACACATTCCCCAGATTGCTGCAGCACACATTTGGATAGACATGTCATCATCACAAAGGGAAATAAATTACACAGGTAGTGCAACCATGGGGTTTGCAAAAGCACATGCATGTCTGACATGTTAACAATGTCTGGATAGTTTGAGCTTGCAATAATGCACTTTAGCAGCAGGAAAACTATTCATTACATGTACCTACACACTTTGGGGTATGTAAGCAGTCATTGAGACTGCTTGCCACTGGTGTACACACTGCTAGTACTGCTAGTCAGACAATATGCCTAATTAGGAAGGCAGTGGACTGCACACTCACCTGCTCCCCTGGTTTCCCATAGAGCTTTCTGTACTCTGGAAGGAGCCTGTCCAGCAGGGCCTGGTTCTCCTCCTCAGTGAAGGCTGGGGCCCTCTCCAGAGTATGTGCCATAGCAGGAGCCAGAGGATGCAGAGACAGCAGCAGTGGTAGCAGGGATGTGGTCCAGTAGCATGTAGTGCAGGCAAGTGAGCTCCCTGGCGGCTAGCCAGTCTTATGTCTGTGCTGCAGAGGCAGACTCTGTGCCATGTGTCCCAAGTGATAGGTCCAACACGGTTGCATTCTATGAATTTTGCCAATCCATTTAAAAGAACGACTTGTACACGCCTTCCACATCATTCAAATCTTCACCTTCATGGAACACTTGAAATTGCAACATTGTTGTAGGCATCCAACTGAATTTCCAGTGCACAACTCGTACAACTTTTGAATCTGCATCCGTCTCCATGACAGTCCAGAGCCAATGGGAGCGCACGGCTCATTCAACTGACTGTACAACGCGTATTTTGAATGTACACATGCACCCGTCTCCATTCGATTCAATGGCCAAGGCGTACGCCTGTCTCGAACCATGCCTGTCCGACGAGTATGCATGATAGTCACCCGCGTCGGACCTCATTGCATTCAATGCCAAAGTGCACACACGGCTCGGACATGACCCTTGCAATGCGTACGCATTGTCACCCGCGTCGGACCTCATTGCATTCAATGCCAAAGCGTACGCACGGCTCGGTCATGACCTGTGCAATGCGTACGCATTGTCACCCGCGTCGGACCTCATTGCATTCAATGCCAAAGCGTACGCACGGCTCGGAAATGACCCGTGCAATGCGTACACATTGTCACCCGCGTCGGACCTCATTGCATTCAATGACAAAGCCGACGCACAGCTCAAACATGACCCGTGCAATGCGTACGCAGTGTCACCTGCGTCGGACCTCATTAGTGAGACTATTATACCGATACAACACACATATACTGGCCAGGGACACCTGCGCACACCTGCCACACTATAGCATTGGCCACACAGTGTCCCATGGCATGTAATGCTGCATTCCCTGGGTGTTTGGGGGGGCCACAGCTGTTTTTTTTTGCTGGAACTTTGTGAAGCCACTCCCAGGCTGTGCACGTGTACATGGGGGCAGAATCCTTTGTGTGTTGTGCACATTACCACTGTGATGTGCAATTGGACAGTAATGGTCATGAGTCAAGGCCACAGTGTCAGGTTGGATATGTTTAGGACATGTCACATACACCCTGAGTCCTAGGGGTGATGGCATGTACGTCACAGTAAGACCTGTAGCCACAATACTGATGTGCACCCACAGTCTGTGTGCGTGTTGTGTCTCAGATGTGTCTGATCTCATGTTACTAATGGGTGACAGTCTCCACATCCATGTGGTATATGCCTCACCCTTGATGGGGTGTGTGTCTAAGAGACGTACATGTAGGGTCGGCAGGAACAACAGTGGCCACTACCTGTGGGACTTACGCTTGCCTTGTGGTGTGTACATGCTACGCCATGTCCATTGCTGTGTTGATGTGGCAATACAGGGAGCCTGGGTTTCTGCATGGCAAAGATCTGTGATGCCTGGGAGACATGAGGCCTCAATTGTCACTGGGGTGTGTTTTTTGAACATTGCAGCAGCACATGGGTTGGGTGACACAGCCAGATGATTGGCCATTGCACTACATGGGACTCATGCGGACATGTGGAATTGAGATGTTTGGTGGTTGTCTTGTAGGTGACATATGTGTCCATGCCCAACAGCACACACCTCAGTACATTGTTTAATGTCATGAACTAGCATGTGATAGTGATCGTGGTCATGGCCACATGGGTGGATGTACTGACAATCTTCCTTTGTGCATCTCTGTACTGCAGGGCACCAGCTGTCCATCGTCCATTCCCAGACCTTGCAACCATGCAGGAACGCGACTTTATCAGACAGTACCGCTTCACCAGGCCACTGATTGCGGAGTTGGTGGAGCCGTTGGCGCCACATCTGCTACCTGGCCGGACATACCCTACAGCACTGACCCCAGAGGTGAAGGTGATGGCAGCCCTGCACTTCTTTGCTACCGGTACCTTCCAGTACACTGTGGCTACTGCTGGTGGTATGTCGCAAACGATGTTTAGTCGGGTGCTACGCGATTTCTTGAAGGGGATGTTGCAATTCCTCGACCTGTATATCAAGTTCCCGAGCCCAGATGAACTCACTGAAATTAAGGATGCTCTTTATACACTGGGGAGGATGCCGAATGTCATCGGATCTATTGATGGGACAAATGTTGCCCTGATACCACCACAGGCACATGAGCAGGCATACCAGAACAAGAAGCACTACCATTCGATCAATGCTCTGGTGGTCTGTCTTGCTGACATGTCGATCACACATGTGTGTGCACGGTTCCCTGGTTCGGCACACAATGCCTACATTATGAGGAGTAGTCGCATTGCAACGCTGATGTCACAGATGCCAGCTCAGCATGCCTGGCTTGTCGGTGTGTACTGACTGTTTCTCATTGTGTGTGATTGTCGCTGTTGTATTCCGCACTCCTACAAATCTCAGCTACTTGTTCATTTATGTGTGTGTAGGTGACTCCGGATACCCCAACATGCCGTGGTTGGTGACACCCCTCAGGAACCCTGTCACACCAGCCGAGATGCGCTACAATGAGGCACATGGTCGGAGCAGGAGGGTAATTGATTGGACATTCGACCTCCTGAAAAGCCACTTTCGCTGCCTGGACAAGACCGGAGGGACCCTCTCATTTGAGCCTGCAAAGGTGTGCAAAATAATCCTTGTCTGCTGCATGCTACACAACATGGCGGTGCGGAAGGAGGTGCCTCTCATCCAGGATGACGATGACGACGAACAACCTCCAGCACCTGTGGAGGATCCCGGCCTGGGCCAAGATGCCAGTGATGATGAAGATGATGGTGATGTCCGCTCCCAGCTCATCAACAACTTCTTTACCTGAATGTGAGTTTCCAGGGTTGTTATGTGAATGTATGGAGGTAGCCTGGAATGTGTTGAGCCAGCTCTGTTGCTGTCTGAGTGTGTCTGTGTGCCACTTGACTGGATGCGTGCTGTGATGTGTCCATTCAGCTGGTGTGTACTCCACAATAGGGAATTACTGCTAACTAGTGTTTGTGTAGGTGTTTTGCAACATTTTTGTGCATGTGTATTGCATTTCTCTCCTGTTCTTCTGTGCTTTTGACTGTATCTTCTCTGTCCTTCCCAGGGTACTTTGCCTGTTGTGTGGTCAACACTGATCCCGAACACCCAGAAGCCAACACCAGTGTGGAAGTTGACAATTCCCATCAACTGATGTACCATACATCCCTGGACTTCCATTCTCCAACACATTGGAAGCGTGTGTCCACTGTAACATAGAATTACCGTGCAACTAGTGTGGAATAAACGTGTTGCTGATGTGTAATGAACCTGTGCTACGCTTTGTTATGTGTGTTGTCTGTCTTCCCACATCTGAGTGACATCTGCTTACCTCACCTGTGGACTTGTTACCACTGACTGGGCTTGGTGTTGCGTCTGTGCATGCCAATGTGTTTCAGGTCAACATCATTGTGTGTGATGAGTAACATGGCCATGATGAGTATGTTTTGTGTTGCCATAGTAGTGTGTGTCCCTCACATGTGTCACATCCCCATGACTCACCTTACGTTGGTCACATTGTTGCAGTATTTGGCAGGTACTGAGTTGTGTAGCAGATCAACATCTCCCTGAACATGACAAGTTGGAATCACAACAGAGGCAAGTATGGTGTACTGGTGAGTTTATTTACAAACATGTGTGAGGGAAGTGCACAAGATGGTGGGTGCTGTACAGTGGTTTGGGAATCCAAAGTTCACATTGGAGTTGGAAGTGCAGGTAGATGAAATGTCCAGAGTAAAGTCCACAGTCATCTGATACATTGGCCCAACATGAACCCTCCTTGTCATGTGGGCGAGTTGTGTGCAGAACAGGTTTGGATGCCCTGGAGGATGTGCTGGAACATCTGCCTCTCACATGTCCTTCTTCGGATGACCCCTCTTCTTCCGGGGGGGGGGGGTCCTCATGTGCAGGCCTCTGCGGTGCAGGGGACTCTCTGCCTGAGTCCTCCTCCTTCCCTGTAGCACTGGCAGATGGTGTTGCGACAGATGTTGTGGGCACACAGGGGGGTGTGGACAGGTTGGTGTTGATCTGGCGGAGGCATTGTAGTATGTCCCGATGCACCGCAGTGATGTCATCCCACTTAGCCTCTATGCAGGCATGGTGGGTGACCTGCTCGTGTTGCATGGCCTTGAGGATCCCACTACCTGGCCAAATCCTCCGGTGCTATCCTGGTACGCATCTAAGATGCATGCCAGTTGGGGGTCTTCATGCAGTCCAGACCCCTCTGCAAGGCGCACCCTGTGCCTCCCACCCCTCCCAGCACCCCTCTCCACACGGGCAGAACCAGCGGCGGTACGCACAGGTGACACTGGGACCCCTTGGGTGGTGTTGCTGGTGGTGTTGGTTGTAGCTTCCGGGGGGTCCTGTGTCCCTGTGCTGTGGTGTTGATTGTCCTTGGTCTGTCCTTGTTGGCGGGGGTGCCCTGTCGGTGTCCAGATGCTGGAGGCATGGGTACAGGGGGGGCAGATGTTCATGCTGCTGGTGCTGCATGATGGCTCACACCAGAGGAGCCAGGTTGGTCGTCGTCATTAGAAGAGGACAGTGAGAGAGTCAGACCAGAGAGCTCAGTGTCCACCAGAGTCTGGGCCTGGGTATCCACATCATTTGGTGCTGGGTGCCCAGCACCACCTGTGTTTGGAACAGACACACAATGCGATTTATGTTTCTACATGCATCGTTGGTTCACAAACATTACATTTTCTACTTTTCAAACAGATGCCTGCCTGTACACTGCTTTTTCCCAGCTTGTCACAGACAGAGTTTGATATTGTTGTTGGCCATTTCCCAGCATGGGCTTGTGCTCCCCACAACAGAGCCCAGTGCCAGACATCTTGTAAGTCCCTTCCCACTCCCTGTGAGGCGAGTATGGTTCAGTTTGATCTTGCTGGGCCATGTGAGTGGGTGTAGGTTGTCTGTGACTGCGACTCCCATCATACTCTTGGCTACACCCCCCTTCCCAGCATGCCCATACTTCCTCCATCTTGACTGCTTCCCTGTGAGGGAATGTGACAGCAATGGCAAGATGGCTGACTGTGAAATCCTGGTGTTTGTTTGGCTACAAGTCCCAAGTGAGCCCCTGTGCTTCACACAGCAGCACCCAGTATGGGGTATCTTTTGCTGATATTTCAATGAGGTGTGTGTCAATGCATTGTACCCGGTGAGCTGTGTGGAGTTTGTGTTGAGGAGGGGGTGTCTCCCCATGCTGATTAGTATGGTCAGGGCTGTCAGTCCTCCTTCCCATCATGAAACGTGCTTCCATTGTAGGGCGTGCAAGTTGTCTTTCAGGATGTCAGTCAGTGGTGTCCTGCTTCTGATTTGCACACAAGCCCTAGCAGGGCCTTGTGCTCCCCACAGCAGGACCCAGTGTCAGCCATCTTGTCAGTCATTTTCCACTCCCTGTGATGTGGGCATGTTTCTGAGAGGTCTTGATGGGCCAATCAGGAGGGTGTGCATTATCTGTGACTACAGGCCCCATCATGCTTTTGGCTACACTCACTTCACCTGCATCCCCACTATTCCTTCCTGACAGTCAGCTGCAGTGTGAGGTTGTGTGTTTGTGGTGTCAAACTGTCTGGCAGGGTGTATTTGGCTTAGTGCCACTGGCTTGCTCTATTTGTTTGTAGGTTGGTGCATGTCATGACACAGTCTCCAGTCACTATGAGATGGCAGATATTGTGTTGGTGTGACTGGCAAACACATCTTGGGCTGATTATCTATTGGTTAGTGTAGCTTTGCTTGCGGTGCATGGTTTCACTGTCCCCTTGCCACACAATCTTGGGTATGTTGTTTGTGTACTCACCAGGCTCTGGGATGTGTGTTAGGCCATGGACGCTCTCTGGTGGTAGGATGTCCTGCACCTTCTCCTCCCAGGTCCTGAAGTAGACTGGTTTGGCAAGAGGGGTGCACTGACTCAGGGCGTGATCTTTTTCGATGAGTTTCTTGACCCTCCTGCGCACGTCATACCACCGTCCTTTGTGCGCCTTGCTGGTGCTTGTGCATTCACCTTGTCCACAATCCTCGCCCACATCTTGGTTTTCTGTGAGATGGGGGTCCTTTGAACCAATGTACCAAACAAATGTGGCTCTAATCGGATGATCTCGTCTACCAGCACTTCTAGCTCACTCTCTGTGAACTTTAGATTCGTCTTTGGAGGCATGGTGATGGGTGGTGGTGGTGAGTGATGTGTGTGTGAGGGTGCAAGTGATGGTGGGTTGGTGTTGGTTTTGCTGTGTGTATGTGTGTGTGCTTTTGTATGAGGTGCTGATGGTGTGTTAGTTGTGTGATGGGTGAGTTATGAGTGTGTCTGTGGTTGCTGTGTACTGGTGTTTGCTGCTGGCTGTGTCTCCTGTTTGCACGGGATGATGGTAGTGATTTTAGTCCTTTATATAGTTGGAGTTGTTGGTGTGTCTTTGTCCCATGTTTTTTTTGTGGTATTTATTGGCTTTGTCATTGCTTGTTTGGCCCTTTTTTCCTTTGTGCTTTGTAGGTATGAAGGAGACGTTCATGTGACGGAAACGGACGCTGCTGTTGTATCGTGCGGGCTTCTCCGCCTCGTTAACTTTGCCTGTCTTCTGTGTTTGGTACGCGTCGGTCGCGACGGTCTCTATTGCTTGTGTGCCGGGTTACTGTGCGTGTCGGTCGTGCGGCTTGGTCTCCGTGCGAGTCGGTCTGGTTTTACACGCATTGCATCGTACTGCGCTAATTGTACATCGCGAGTATGGGTCGGTCGGGTTCATTCTGGGTTCGTGTCGGTCGGTGAAAATCGCATCGGTTTTCCTTTTTCCCTACAGCTCGGTCGTACGGCTTGTATTCCGTACGTGTTGGTTGTAATTCACATGCGTTGCATCGTACTGCACGGGTCGTACGGCGCTGGTCCGTGTTGGTCGGTATTCGGTCCGGGTCCGTGTCGGTCGGTTCGTTTTGCGGCCGGAATCGGAATCGGACCCCTAGTGCTATAATTGTTTCCGCTAGACTATGTATAGCAAGGGCTTGGGTTTTGACAACACCCCCAAGAGCTGCAGAGTGGTGGGCAATCTTCAGGGGAGGTAATCTAGAACCAGGGGATCTCGCTCTATTAAAATAACTCAACCAAATATGTGGTAGGCTTAATTGGGATTAAACTGGGTCTTTACTTGAAGTAATGTGATTTATTTTATCTTGCATAAAACCAAAATAATAATAATAATAATAATATATCTTGAGTTATAATTTGTCCTCGTCACTTCTCTCAAGGTTTTTGTTATGGCTTATTATTTGATTTATTACAATAGATAAGTGTTTATTCGACTGTATAGCCTTTTGACTTATGTATTTTCTATACTTTGTATATTTGTATTTTGGAAATTTCTTTTTCCTTGTCAGTTTCTTGATCAATTTGACAATAATAATAAAAAAAAATAGAAAGCAAACTCTTAAAACTTTCTGGAACCATCACAGCCAGAGTGGAAGGTGTAGGAGGGCTCTGGTATGTGACAGATCATGGAAATGTGTCAATCACATGCTATACGTGGTTGGTGTTTTTGTTTACACATTTTTAGCCAATGTTTGTAGGGTTAATATGCCTTCAGGGATTACGAGTACATCAAATATCTTCATCTGATTCAACGAAGGACCTCATCAGAGTGCTCCATAATCACAGGTTTGGGCAGAAGTGTATCAAATCCTGACATGTACTGTGAAGGAGCCCCCACATTCAATCACTCTTTCACATATCGTTTTCCAGCACATCATCTTTGCAACCTATCTTCGAGCTATTAGCAGAGGTTTTGGTGAAACAAATAGCTTCAAAGAGATCAACAGGTTCTACAGGCAGAGAGACATTATGGCATATTACATTTTTTTTCATGTTATTGATTTACAACATGGGTCAACAAAAGCTGAAAAAGGAGAAATGCTTGCGTACTATGATATACCCACTTGAAAATCCCAATAAAGTTGTTTTTAAAAAAAACAAGGAAAAAAAAAAAAAACATGGAGGGATGCCAGACCACAGTTATTGGGATACTGGGATTTGAAAGAAGACAGTTAGCAATCGTGGTGCCTTTGTGCTATCGAAAGTTTAATTTGCAATGTATCAATGGGCCTTGTTACTGGTCATTTGAATCTTTCAAAATGTTCTATCCCATCTTTTCATGTCTGCCTCCCATCTTTAGCTCTCATTCCTTAATCACCTTTTTTGCTTCGAACAGATCATCCAATGTCTTATTCTTCGAGCAGTGCTACCCCTCACCAACATATTTAGATCCCGCTATCAATGCCACTGCTGTCCTTTGCCCCTTTTATTCGTATTTCCACCCTTTCAAATTTTCCTCGCTCCCCCATCCTGATCTCAGCTCTCTCCCAGTTCTCCTCAACTCCACTTCTGTCCTCCTGTTTCATCCATTTCTTTATACTTCCTTTTCACACACAGATGTATACCTCGTATTATCATGCTTTTGCCACGGTCCCTCTCACGTCCCCTACTCTACTTGTTCTAAAAATGTTGCCCTCTCCTATAGTTCACCTAGGTTTCTTGGCACCTCAACCTCTAATTAGTTGTCTATTTCTTCCAATTTGCTGCTTATATGCAGTTCTAAAACTCTTATTTGGTAGACTATAACTCTATGTTACCAGCAATCACCTCTATGTCTCACAGTTTCACAGACACCCTATCAATCATTCTCCCCTCACTCCTTGCATTTATTTCAACCTGCACACCTCACATTCTCTAATATCAATACTGTCCACTCTTCCTTTAACATTCAAATCTACCGTAATTCAGTAAATATTTCTCTATTAATTTAATCTTTTATTTCCCACATTATTCCTCTCAGTCTCTCACTAGCATCACTCAATTCCACTTTCATCAGCATCTCTGCCTCTGTAATATTCTCCCTTCTGCATCCCCAGTTTCCCCAACTAAATCCACACTTTTTTCTTCACCGCTACCTCTCTCATTCACATGCACCTTCCTACGTCTAGTATCCTTCTGTTATCATGCCATTTTTCCCATTAGCTCACTTCCCGCTGCCTCGCTTACTATTGCCCCTTTTTAATTCTATACGTTGCACTTGTGCCATCTGTCCTTCACATTCCATACCTTAATTCAACCAGTAACATTCATGTCCATTTGGCCTGAACTTCTTGTCCACTTTGCAATGGCTATCTCTCGCCTTTTATTTGTTTGTCTCCCACTCTAGCACAGTCTCTCACTCATGGGCTCCTGCTCATGCTCATACCCTGGGCCATTGTGCAGCCTATAGTTGTACTTTCTCAATTCTTTCGGCCCCTCACTTCATTTTTCCAAATCCTTTATTCTTTTTAAATCTGTTCCTTTCTGTATGTGTATTATACAGTGCATGTTCCTTCCTCCTCTGCATTTCTTAGTTATTACCTCCTTTCTTATATATCTTTTGCATCACCTGCTTTCTTTCTCATTCATGATCCCCTACCCTTTCATTCTCTCCCTTCTAGGTGTTTCCAAGCATTTTTTTTGTCTACCTCTTACGGATTCTTTCCCTTTTAGTGTAGTTCCCTTTTACTTCCACTTCATTATTGCTTCTCCTTCGCTGTTCTTTTGCTTCTTTCTTCTTTCTTTTTAACTCTTATTTTCTTAATCTTTCTCTGCCTTTACGTCCTAACTCTCCTTTAGCTGTTACAACCTCAGTTCTGTCCGGTCTGTCTCCTCACTGACTTATTTATAACCCTCTGACTAAGGGTCCAATTACGATGGTGGTTGGTTAAACTGTCGCATGTTGGTTTGACTGGAGTGCTGGTGGTTGGAAAGTGCTTTGTAACATGGCTGGGTCATGCACATCCATGAACTGTGTGCCATGCACCATGTCGTGCATGGCACACGGTGCCCAGAGGTAACTGGGGCACTACACGTGCTCCCATGCACACTTACCATTGTCCTATGACAGCCACAGGCCCTATTTGGGGCCCCTCTCTAACCCTTTCCGACAATCTTTTCATGGCCGGGTTCTCACCATGGAAAGGCTGTCGAAAAGGGATATGAAAATCCGAGGCAGGCACCATCACTATAAGGGACTCTCCTTCCACCCACTGCACCGCTGCGATCTATGATCCTGGCGGAGACGGCGCTCTTGTGTCCGACAGGTCTGGATCTGACTGCCAGGATCCTAATATGGCGGTTGGACCACAGTGTTGTCGGTGGTCAGACCGACGCCGACAGTCTGTCGGCGGTCCGACCACCCTGGTCATAATCGGCCCCAGAGTGCAAGTGATTTTCTTCAACACTTGCAGTAGAAAGAATAGACAAAGTAGCAATAGAGCAAGAGTTTCAGTCAAAGCACAGGCGCAGCATACACAGGATCAGTTGAGGCGATCACACTCACAAGAAGTAGGTCATATGTAGCATCAGTGAAACATTGTGAATTAAGACATGTACTCATGCAGATTATGCACAGTCAGCACGAGTATACATTTCCTTTATGCTGAAGAGGAATAGCATACGAGGCTACCCCGATGCAAGACGGGTACAGCTGAGGCAGCTGGTGTGCAAGGTCCCTCCACACAAGGAACAGGCACATCATGTGCAACAGAGCTGCAAATTGTGACACATATGAAAGGTGAGGGAGGGACATCAGCACTGAAATCATTCTCCAATCAGTGTATTACAAATAACAGCGTAAGTCTCAGCCCCCCAGAAAAACAATTTGAGCATGAACAGCCCCTATGCAGGCGTCTTTCACTCCACACGTGAAAACTATGAGCAGCGGCTGTAGGAGTCTCCCTCATAAAAAGACGCAGCACAGGAAACATGGTGCTGCAAACATCTCTCTCAAGAGCAGTGCATCATGGGAAACAAGGCGCATGTGCAGACACCTTCACAAGAAAGGTATAGTGTGGGACGCAGCTGTGCAAGCACCTCTCGCCTGCATAGAATATTACAGCAGAGGAGAAAGCCTATGTGACAACATAGGCAAAGCAGTGTGAAGGGATGGCTGTGCACAGCTGCCAAGAGGCAACATATTGCATGTGGCATGTTCAGTCATTCCTGCTTTTTTATTCGAAAGGAATATGCAAACAGGAATTTCGAATCACATGTTTACAAATCTACAAACACAAAACTGCAAATACTGGAATGCACAGCGATGGTGAATGCAACGCTGGAACTAGCTGGAGGTGTCCCATAGGATGGCCGTTGGGTGTTGGTGAGTGTCAACACGTACACATCATTCTGTCACATGAGTCAGCAACTAATTCCAAAAAGCGATGAAACATAATTTCACTGTGCCATCAGGTAATTTGTGTTATCCAGCTCCTGGTGTTCTGCTGGACTGCACCTCCAGTCTGCATTTCTTGCTGATGGTTGTGAGTGAGTTTCTTCTTGGTTTTGCGCTTCACATCGTTCCAGCACCTCTTGAGCTCTTCCATTGTCCTCCTCCTCACTCCAACTGCATTCACCTTGTCCAGGATGGCCTGCCATATTGCATTTTTAGTTGCCAATGACACGTTGGAGGTGATGAACAGTTGTTTTTGGTGTCCTACCACCTTCGTGATGATGATCTTGTTTTTCTGCGGACTGAACCTTGTCTTCCTCGTCTTCTTCTCCTTGCCCTCCCGTGACCCCGAGGTCCTAGCCTGGTCCTCCTGGGGGCTTGTAGTGTTCTGGTCATCCTCTGTGCTTTCTCCGGCTTCCTCCATGGTGCTACGCAGTAGGATTTGTTTTATTAGTGTTTTTCTGTACTTTTTTAGTGCATTTCACCGCATGACGCGTGGGACTTGCAGGCCTGTCGCTGTTTTTGCTGATTTTTGTATCGCGTTTTGAAACATCGCCACTTTTTGGGCGTTCGTGTTTCCTATTTTTTTTCGGTGTCGCGTTTGTTTTAACGCGGTCATTAGTAGCGTTCTCGTGAGACTATCGCATGGTGCCGCCGTGTTGTGAATACGACGTTAAAAGGGCGGTCTGTTCCCGCAATAGACGCCGATATGTGAAGTTGTGTTAACCTATTTTGGCGATGATTATCACACGTTCTTGAGAATATCCACTTAGCTAGCTGTGTGCCACTTTACTGCCTCTATTTGTAGTAATCTAATCCACCAGTTGATTATAGTCAATGCAGACAGTACATTTGTGACCCTATCCATAATGCTTAAAGTATATCATAATAAGGGCTCCCTGTTTTCCATTTTTACTGATTTCTACAGATAAATACAGACAGAAATCTTGGTGTTTCCTGTCTATTTTCTTTTAATAAGTGGAAAAATACAGATAATTTGGCATCTGTACATATCGGCAGCATGGGCAGTTACAAAGGTGAATGAGATTTGCTTAAATTGCTGCATATCTCAACATGTACTCGTGCTATTATGCAAAAAAAAATTCAGGTATGTTTATTAGTTAATATTTTTGGCTGTGCGATGTGCTAAAACTTTGCATAGTACCAGTCTAGTCTTAAAACAAGTGGAGTTACCCCATCTTGACTAGATCTGGTTCATCCTCTATTGCCTATAGCTAGCTTTCTTTTGATTTAATTCCCTTGTTTCAATACGGTATACCAGATAATCCACCCCACCACTCTCTAACCTTCCATTATTGCCTTTTATGGCCAGGCCACTCTCCTTCAATGTATCAAGAACTTTTTTAATATAGGATTATGTTCCTCCCAGTCACTTCCATAAACCCATGCATTATTCTGAAAATAGGCAATGTTATTGATTTTTGCCAATAGTTTGTGCATCGCCTTTCTATGTAGCTAATGCAGAGTCGAATCCAAAGAGTATGCAGCAAATGCTATATGCCCCTTTCAGTGTGACAAATAGGTCAGTAGCTTGAAACTCTCCTCCAACATGATTATGTGATCTGTTGAGAAGGGATTCTTGGTTGAAAAAACTGCTGCACCCCTGAGAGTTCCAAACATTTCAATAAGATTGGTTAATTGGTAATCTCTATACTGATCCACTCAGTTGTTTTGGTTAAGATCCCGCAGATCAACACACATTCTCAAGTTGCCACCTACTTTTCATGCCTACATAAGGAATCAACCAGTCCAAGGCCTAATTGGCTCTTGGACACCCTACTTGCATATTATATCTTGTTCCTCTTTCAATTCTAACCTCAATACAAAAGGAACATACCTCATCATGTGTGTCTTTACCACAGCCTCTTGATGCCAAACAATTCTGCATTTGAATCCCTTCATAAACCTAGCTTATCTTTCAAAACCTCTGTATACCTCTCATAACAAATGTTTGTTTTCCTGCCCCACATATGCTCAGCAACTTATCTGAATGTTTGGGTCATGCTGAAGTCATCCATGTAGACATCCTCTCTCCTTAGCTATATACATTATATACACCTACAGCTAACTACAGTCCTGGGAGATTTTATTTACCACTCAGAGACAAAGTCAGATTCTGACACTGCCCCACTCCTACAATCCCTCTCGGCATTTGGTCTAGACCAAATTGTTCCTGAACCAACACATCAAGCAGGGCATACCTTGGACGGGATTTTTACTAAAAATCCCAACCTAGTCAATATAAAGACCACTCAAGTAGCTTGGAGCGACCATAAAGCCATCTTCTTTTATTTGTTGCTTCTGAAATCCAACCGTAATATTGGGAAATCTGCCTCCGTTCGCCTGTCACGAAACTGTCGAAATGTGAAAGCAGACCATCTTAATAGTACTCTAAAAAACATAAATGTAGAGACTGGAAATTATGTGGAGACAGCAGCCGAACAATATGATCAATGGTTGGAAACAGCATCAAATCAAGTAGCACCTGTTAAAATGGTCAAATTAAAGCAACAATATCCATCAGTTCCCTAGTTCTACCCAGAGCTTAGGAAATGTAAGCAAAAGTGCAGGAAACAGGAAAGAAAATGGAGAGTTTCATAGAAAGAGGAAGAAAATAAAAAATATAAACAGTCAATAGCTGTATACAAAGATAGCATTGTAAAAGCCAAAGTAGCATATTTTACAAATAAGATTGAGGGCACAAAAGACTCAACTAAAGAGTTTTTTTGCACAGTGACCGAATAAACAACTAATCACAACATCAAAGCTATCAATGCCAATCAGCTCTTTTGTAACGCACTAGCAGATTTCTTCTTAGAGAAAATAGATAATAGATACAATTAATAAAAAAAATTGCAGCTGGTAAACCATGAACTATGCCGACACTGGCAACTGAGAGCAATCATCACCCCAATAAATCAAACCTCTGAAGGAATGTTGTTCTCCACCAACAGAGTATACTATAAAGTTATTAAACACTGCCACCTCAGGCTCATCAGATGATCCAAGCCTGCCAAATATAACAAAATTAGCAGCAGAAATTGCTGCATCTAAATTAACACCTATTTTTCAACATGTGTGAAACAGGAACGTTCCCAAAGATCTGGAAAAAAAGCAGTTGTGATTCCTCTTCTAAAAAAGCTTCTCTTGATCACAAAGACATGTGCAACTATCAACCAATTTCCCGTCTCCCATTACCAGCTAAGATAGTAGAAACATTTCTTAATTAACAAATAAAGCAAAACCAAAGGGGATGATGGACGGAGTGTTGAACATTGCAAGCACTCACCCCCAGTCAACTGATCTGGGTTTAATCCATCATCATTCTTTAGCTTACTCCGCCACCCCAGTTCAGACATGGCCATTTGCAAATCAGTCTGACCTTGTGCCTTATGGGACCAGTCCAGCCCGAACTGCCAAGCCATGTCTTCCCTGGACCGGAAACAAGCATCCTGGGACCGGTTTCTGGCTAATCAGCCGTCATCAGCCAGGCTAGCTTGAATCCAGTGGCAAAGTGAGCAAGGGGCCCACGTCTGGGCATACCCTGCCAACTTAGCGTGAACAAAGCAAAACCAAAGGGGATGATGGATGGAGTGTTGAACATTGCAAGCACTCACCCCTAGTCAACTGATCCGGGTTTAATTAGTTTTGCTTAATTAACAAATACACTTCTGGACAGCACACAATTTGGATTCCGGATAGGCCACAGTGCGGAGACAGCACTGCTCAAGGCAACTGAAGCGATCAGGCAGGCCCTAGATCAAGGAAAAGGGGCCGCCCTGATCCTTTTGGACCTCTCTGCGGCTTTCAACACTGTCAACCATGAACTACTATTAAATTGCCTAATGACATGTGGAGGCCCAGGTCAGGTGTGGAATCTACTAAAATCCTACCGAGCAGATCGGGAGCTGTTAGAGTCGGGGATCTCTGGTTGGCGCAAGGTTGCCCTTGTGTCAAGCAGGAACCCTCTCCTCCACGTCAGGGCGCAGGATAACCCCTCGCGAATGACCCTTGCTCACCCTCTAGGTGCGTGGCGTGAGCAGCCAAGGCGATTCCTCAGGCGTTGTTGGTTAAGCACTTACAATCATACACACAATAAATACATTAATCCCCCCAGAAACGGACACCAGACTTGGATATATATAAAAATACGTTGCTTTATGTAAAAATAAGGTATATATATCTCAGCAGACTTATCACAAGACCAATAACGTTTTCGCTAGGCCACCAGGTTATACAGCAGGCAATTGTTCTTGGTTCGTAGTCTCTTTACTTGTAGTTCCAGTACTCACAGAGATCGGTTCCTGCGAACGGGGAAATAAGGCGTTGCGGGCCCCGAGCCCGATACTGGACTTCTTTCGTGATTAGGAGAGTCGGCACAGGTCGGTGCGACTCTCAACTTCGGGAAGTGTTCTTGGGTCCTCAATCAGCAGGTGTGGGCAAGTAGGCAGGCGCGGCCCGCGACCCTTTGGCACGGCGGTGCAGGAGGGTCTCCACAGCGGGGGCGGCGCGGCCTGAGATGTCCGGGGATAGCGAAGCGGGGTCACAGGGCACAGTCAGTGCAGCTGGATGACCCGGCGTAGATCACAGTCGTCGGACGGCTTCCGGCAGGAGGGGTGATAGCGCGTTCAGCGCACTCCAATGGCAGGCGGTGACAGGGATGCAGGCGGCCTGGCCCGGGAACAGAGAGCGGCTCCGGACGGAGCGGGGCTCTCACGGGTTGGAGGCAGGCGAGCTTCTGAGTGTCACGGCCCTAGGAGGGGCGATGAGGGGCGCAGTCTCTTTTCCAGCGGGATGCACACACGGCTCGAATTGGAGGACGAGCAAGAAGCACAGAGAACCCACTGTTCCTGGGGTTCAGTTCAGGGGGCAAGCTCAGATCAAGCCCTTGGAGAATGTTCAAGCACAAAGTAGCAAAGTCTTTTCAGTAAGTCTCTTCCTCTCCTTTCTCAGCAAGGCAAGCAGCAGGCCAGCTCCTCCGGCGTCTTCTTCTCCTTCTAGTCGGGCAGAGGTTCTTTGTGGTAAACAGGATTCCGATTTCTTAGGAGCCAGGCTCCTACTTTTATACCATGATTCTTTTGTTCTTTAGCGCCAGGGGGCCTAGGCCTGGCTCAGTCCAGTTCTGGAGCACTTTGTTATGGTGACTCTGCTCTTTCCTTTCAGCAGCAGGGCAGAGACATCAGCCGCCCCACAGGGGGTGGCGCCGGCTTTGTGGTGGCAGAGCACAGGTCTATTCAAGAGTCAAGGTGTACTCCTCCCACCCATCCAGGTGTAATCTCTCTACCCACCACCTGGCAGCCAACCTGTCTCTGGGGATTCCCCAACCCTGCTCCTTACTGTTGCTGGGCAGAACACACACACATACAGCAGAGGCGGACTGAGATGGTCAGGTCAGTAAATACTAACTTTCTAAAAGTAGTATTTACAAACCCAGGATATTAAAATAAACTTGACTACAAGAAGTATTTTATCATCCTGAGTTCAGGCATACTAAACTTGACACTTCTACCATGCTCTCTGAGTCCACTGGGGTCACAGCGTTGGCGTGATCCCAGCAGCCCATTCTGGCCTATGGAGAGCAGGTAGCCTTCAATAGTGAAAAACGACAAGGGCTGTAATTCACTACTAAGACATGCCACACACTACAGGGCATGTCTTACCTTATGCCTACAATGCACCCTGCCCTTGGGCCTACCAGAGGGGTGGCTAATATGTAGGTAAGGGAAGGTTTAGGGACTGGCAAGTGGGGGCACTTGCGCAGTCAGCGCGACGGTCCCGGACCGCGCACAGGGTCTGCGGTGGCAGACCCTAGACACATTTTACAAGGCCGCTTCCGTGGGTGGCGCAACCAGCGCTGCAAGCCCACCAGCAGCATTGGCATTCACAAGCCCTGGCACCCCTGGTGCACTTTACTGGGGACTGACAGTGAATCCAATAACCCAATCATGGACATTAATTACAGGTACACCTTACCTAGGGAGCACTTGCACTGCGGCACGGATTAGCCGTGGCGCAGTGCCCTGAGCGGACAACACCAGCAAAACAATCGAGGCACACCATCAAAAAGTGGAAGGGAAACTCACGCCAAGGTGCCAGGTCTAACACGTGTCCCCTCAAGCTGAAATGTGGGGAGAACTACCCTTGCCCAGGGGGTTCCTCGTCACTAAGGCGGAAATACCTGGACAGACCGTCAGCGTTGGCGTGATCTGTACCAGGACGGTGTTCCACCGTAAAGTCCATACCCTGTAGGGAGATGGACCACCTCAACAGCTTCGGGTTTTCACCCCTCATTTGCATCAACCATCTGAGGGGCCTGTGGTCCGTCTGAACCCGGAAGTGAGACCCAAACAAGTAGGGTCTTAGCTTCTTCAGCGCCCAGACCACAGCAAATGCTTCTCGCTCAATTGCACTCCACCTACTTTCCCGTGGAAGTAACCTCCTACTGATGAAGGCTACGGGTTGGTCCCAGCCCTCCTCAGTCATCTGTGAAAGAACAGCCCCTACACCATGCTCTGAAGCGTCTGTCTGTACTAGGAATTCTTCGGAGAAGTCAGGGGCCAAGAGCACGGGCGCCGTGCACATGGCAGTCTTCAGGGTGTCGAAAGCTTTCTGACAGGTGTCAGTCCAAATCACGTTCCTGGGCTGCTTCTTCGAAGTCAGCTCTGTCAAGGGGGCAACGATCGTTCCATAGCCCTTGACAAACCTCCTGTAGTACCCAGTGAGCCCCAGGAAGGCCCTCACTGCGGTCTGCGTCTTGGGGGGTTCCCAAGCCAGGATGGTCTCAATTTTGGGTTGCAAGGGTGCCACCTTGCCACTCCCCACTTGGTGTCCCAAGTACACCACGGAACCCTGCCCGATCTGGCACTTGCTTGCCTTGATCGTGAGGCCTGCTCGGCGCAGCGCCATCAACACTTCCCAGAGGTGGCGCAGGTGTTCAGGCCAGGTGGCACTGAACACGGCGATGTCATCCAGGTAGGCGGCACTGAACGCATCCAGCCCAACCAGAACCTGGTTGACCAACCTCTGAAAGGTGGCAGGGGCATTCTTCATCCCAAATGGCATGACTCGGAACTGGAAGTGCCCATCTGGTGTAGAGAATGCTGACCTCTCTTTGGCCCCATCGGTCAAGGCGATCTGCCAGTACCCAGACGTTAAATCAAACGTACTGAGGAACCGGGCAGCCCCCAGCCGATCAATGAGCTCATCAGCTCTGGGGATGGGGTGCGCGTCAGTCTTCGTGACTGAATTGAGTCCTCTGTAGTCCACACAGAACCGGAGTTCAGGTGTGGCTCCCGGCGCAGCAGCTTTGGGGACCAAGACCACGGGGCTGGACCAAGGACTGCTGGAGGACTCAACCACCCCTAGCGCAAGCATTTTGGAGACCTCCTCCTTAATGCAAGCTCTGACCCTGTCAGTTACCCTGTAAGCCTTGTGCTTCACAGGTAAGCTGTCTCCTGTGTCCACATCATGGACGCACCAATCTGTGACACCAGGAACCAGGGAGAATCGGTCGGAAAACTGTCCCAGCAAGTGGCGGCAGTCTGCCTGTTGTTCGGGCGTCAGGGTGGGTGAGAGGTCAACTCCATCCACTGACCCATCTTTCTCAGAGGCCACTAAGAGGTCAGGAAGAGGCTCGGTCTCCTCTTCCATTCCATCATCAGTGGCCAGCAGCATGCCCACTTCGGTCCTCTCTAAGTGGGGCTTAAGGCGGTTAACATGTAGGACCCTCAAAGGGTTCCTGGGAGTCTGCATGTCCACCAAGTAGGTGATAGGACTTTTGCGCTCCACAACCTCAAATGGACCTGTCCACTTATCCTGAAGTGCACAAGGCTCCACTGGGGCCAAGACCCACACCTTTTGTCCAGGTTGAAGCTCTACCAGAGTGGCATTCCGGTCGTACCACCGCTTCATCTCCTCCTGGCTGGCTTCCAGATTTGCCTCAGCAAGTTGCCTGAAACGCCGAGTCTGGTTTCGGAAGGCCAGCATGTAACTATATACATTCTGGGGAGGTTTCCTGGGAGATTGCTCCCAGCCTTCCTTCACCAAACTCAGAGGTCCTCTTACCGGGTGACCATACAGAAGCTCAAAGGGGCTGAATCCTAGAGACTTCTGTGGCACCTCTCGGTAAGCGAAGAGCAG
Source organism: Triturus cristatus (assembly GCF_964204655.1). Lineage (NCBI taxonomy): Eukaryota > Metazoa > Chordata > Amphibia > Caudata > Salamandridae > Triturus > Triturus cristatus. Next base: position 83,972,275 of record NC_140587.1, on the reverse strand, counting down.
GCATGGCAAGAGGACGTCCCACTTACGCCTCATTGGACCGTCCAGGCCCATGATCATGCCTTTGAGGGTTCGGTTGAATCTCTCAACCAACCCATTTCCTTGGGGATGGTAAGGAGTGGTGAACTTGTAAGTTACCCCACACTCCTTCCACAGGGATTTCATATACGTGGATATGAAATTGGTCCCCCTGTCGCTCACCACCTCTAGAGGGAATCCCACTCGGGAGAAAATTCCCATCAGTGCCCGTCCCACCACGGGGGCCGTCACTGTCCTCAGAGGGATGGCTTCAGGGTACCGGGTGGCATGGTCCACCAAGACCAGGATGAACCTGTTGCCCAGGGCTGTCTTGGGATCCAGAGGCCCCACAATATCAATACCCACTCGTTGGAATGGCGTACCGACCACAGGGAAAGGTTGCAGAGGAGCCTTGTGCTTCCCTCCGCTCTTAACACTTGCCTGGCAAGTCTGACAGGTTCTGCAGTAGGAATCGGAATTCTTGTGCATTTGGGGCCAGTAAAAGTGGGTGACAAGCCTGTCATAGGTCTTGTCCATCCCCAAATGTCCTGCTAACGGCACATCATGAGCCAGCCCCAGTAGGAAGGTTCTGAACTTCTGGGGTACCACCAGCACACGGGCTGACCCAGGTTCAGCAGCCTTAGGCTCGGAATACAGGAGGTCACTCTCCCAGTACACGTAGTGTGTTTTGGCCTGAACACCATTGGCCTGGTCTGCAGCCTGTTGCCGCATACCCACGAGAGAAGGGCATTCTTTCTGCTCCCTGCAGAATTCCTCCCTGGAGGGACCTCCTTCTTGCTGCCAATGGGTCAGCTCAGGCAGATCTCCCAGTTCGGCAATCTGTTCCCCGGTAGGCTCCAGAGTATCCCCCTCAGGGTCTACTTCCTCCTGGGCCGTGGGAACTTCGGGGGCCGGTTTCCCGCGCCTCCTGCGCCTTCTCCCTAAGGCCGGTTCCTGGACCTCTCCCTCAGGCTCCAGGACCCTCTCAACACCCCTACTGGCTGCCATGGACCGGGTGGTCACGCACGCCCAGTCGGGTAGACCCACCATCCTCAGATGCGTGGTCTTCTCCACCTTTTCCCAAGGGGAACTCTCCAGGTCGTTCCCTAGCAGACAGTCTACAGGCATGTCAGTTCTCACAGCGACTTGTAGAGTACCAGAGACCTCCCCCCACTCAAAGGGAACTTGAGCCATTGGACAACGACTCTCTACGTTGTCAGCATTGACAACCCTACAGTAGGCATTGGGTACAATTTGCTCTTGAGACACCAGGTGTTGCCTCACCGAGGTCACGCTGGCTCCTGTATCTCTAAGAGCCTCAACCTTCTTTCCATTGATGGTCACCACCTGCCCATATTTCTTAGTGTTAGAGGGCAGGTAGGTTACAGGGACCATCTCACTGTCTCCTAGCGAGACTAGGGTCATCTGCCCGGGACCCCCACCCTCCTGGACTGCTACCTCCTCCCCAAAGTTAACACTAGCTACTTGCCGGGGTGGAGCACCAGTGGGTGCGGTCTTACCAAACAGGCGACACTTAGGATCAGAGGCAATGTGACCCGGGTCACCACACCTATAACAATTGAAGGGCCCCTTTGGAACAGGTCTACCTGTCGGGGCCCCGTTCTGCGGCGGGGTTGGGGGAGGCTGAGAACCCTTCTGCTGGTTCCCTTGGGAATTACTTTGGGGGCCTTTTTGGAACCCCTTCTGTTTACCCTTGTCCCCCCCACTCTTCTGCGGGGGACCCTGCCCACCTTTGGCGGAGTCTCCCACTTGACCCTTGTGGACCCTGGTGCTGAGCCAGCGGTCCGCCTCCTCAGCAAGCTTCCTCGGGTTGGACAGCTTGCTATCAATCAGGTGCTGGCGTAGCTCAGGAAAACATTGACTGGACAAGTGCTCCCATGCAATTAAATCAAGCAGCCCTTGATAATCATTCGCTTTGCTACCCTTCACCCAACCATCCAGCGCTCTGCAGAAAAAGGTCACATATTCCACATACGTACTCTCAGGGATCTTCTTCGTCTCCCTGAACCGCTGTCTATATAGCTCCGGAGTTAACCCATACCTGGTCATTAAAGCTTCCTTCATATGGGGGTATGAGGTTTGGAGATCTAAGGGTAAATCTAACAGTGTGTCACGCCCTTCAGCAAGGAACCTTCCCCACAACCCCGCTCCCCAGTCTTTCTCAGGGACCCGGTGTGAGGACATGGCCACCTCGTAGGCCCTAAACCACTGCCCTATGTCATCCTTTCTAAAATACTCCTTTACTACATCTTTGGGAATGTACACCTTGGACTCTACCTGCACTGGTGGAGTGCTGCCACCAGAAGGAGCGGTGTCCAAACTTTTCGCCTTCAGCTCCAACTCCTTCAATCTGATATCATGATCCATTTGGCGTTGTTGTGCCTCCAGGGCCAACTTCTGCTTTTCCATTTCCATTTGTCCGGCCAACTTTGCCATCTCCATTGCATGCGCCCTGTCTGCTGCCCTATCTGCCAGCTCCTCTGGCGACCGGACTCTGCTGGGCTCCTCAAGGTTGTCGGGTGGAACGATGTCCCCCGCATTCCGTAGGTCTCGTGACTCCTTCCAGGCTCTCAACGCCTTGGTGTACTGGGGCTTCCTCTTGCATCCAGCATGGGGGACTCTGAATTTTACACTGTAGCCTTTCAATTGCTCCATCGTGTAGCCTTCCAGTCTCTCCCAATCCACCTCATCGATTCCAGAAATCACAGAGAGTGCTCTTCCAGCGGAGTGCGAGCCAGGCATGGTTGCAGTAATGGCAGATGTCTCAACAAAGTTCCACAATTACAAACCTGTGGCTGCGTTATTTGGTCTGCTCTCACTATCTGGTGATTAATAATTCACTGTATGCAAATTACAAGTGCAAATCCGAAATCCCAGCCGCTGCCAACAATGTTAGAGTCGGGGATCTCTGGTTGGCGCAAGGTTGCCCTTGTGTCAAGCAGGAACCCTCTCCTCCACGTCAGGGCGCAGGATAACCCCTCGCGAATGACCCTTGCTCACCCTCTAGGTGCGTGGCGTGAGCAGCCAAGGCGATTCCTCAGGCGTTGTTGGTTAAGCACTTACAATCATACACACAATAAATACATTAATCCCCCCAGAAACGGACACCAGACTTGGATATATATAAAAATACGTTGCTTTATGTAAAAATAAGGTATATATATCTCAGCAGACTTATCACAAGACCAATAACGTTTTCGCTAGGCCACCAGGTTATACAGCAGGCAATTGTTCTTGGTTCGTAGTCTCTTTACTTGTAGTTCCAGTACTCACAGAGATCGGTTCCTGCGAACGGGGAAATAAGGCGTTGCGGGCCCCGAGCCCGATACTGGACTTCTTTCGTGATTTGGAGAGTCGGCACAGGTCGGTGCGACTCTCAACTTCGGGAAGTGTTCTTGGGTCCTCAATCAGCAGGTGTGGGCAAGTAGGCAGGCGCGGCCCGCGACCCTTTGGCACGGCGGTGCAGGAGGGTCTCCACAGCGGGGGCGGCGCGGCCTGAGATGTCCGGGGATAGCGAAGCGGGGTCACAGGGCACAGTCAGTGCAGCTGGATGACCCGGCGTAGATCACAGTCGTCGGACGGCTTCCGGCAGGAGGGGTGATAGCGCGTTCAGCGCACTCCAATGGCAGGCGGTGACAGGGATGCAGGCGGCCTGGCCCGGGAACAGAGAGCGGCTCCGGACAGAGCGGGGCTCTCACGGGTTGGAGGCAGGCGAGCTTCTGAGTGTCACGGCCCTAGGAGGGGCGATGAGGGGCGCAGTCTCTTTTCCAGCGGGATGCACACACGGCTCGAATTGGAGGACGAGCAAGAAGCACAGAGAACCCACTGTTCCTGGGGTTCAGTTCAGGGGGCAAGCTCAGATCAAGCCCTTGGAGAATGTTCAAGCACAAAGTAGCAAAGTCTTTTCAGTAAGTCTCTTCCTCTCCTTTCTCAGCAAGGCAAGCAGCAGGCCAGCTCCTCCGGCGTCTTCTTCTCCTTCTAGTCGGGCAGAGGTTCTTTGTGGTAAACAGGATTCCGATTTCTTAGGAGCCAGGCTCCTACTTTTATACCATGATTCTTTTGTTCTTTAGCGCCAGGGGGCCTAGGCCTGGCTCAGTCCAGTTCTGGAGCACTTTGTTATGGTGACTCTGCTCTTTCCTTTCAGCAGCAGGGCAGAGACATCAGCCGCCACACAGGGGGTGGCGCCGGCTTTGTGGTGGCAGAGCACAGGTCTATTCAAGAGTCAAGGTGTACTCCTCCCACCCATCCAGGTGTAATCTCTCTACCCACCACCTGGCCGCCAACCTGTCTCTGGGGATTCCCCAACCCTGCTCCTTACTGTTGCTGGGCAGAACACACACACATACAGCAGAGGCGGACTGAGATGGTCAGGTCAGTAAATACTAACTTTCTAAAAGTAGTATTTACAAACCCAGGATATTAAAATAAACTTGACTACAAGAAGTATTTTATCATCCTGAGTTCAGGCATACTAAACTTGACACTTCTACCATGCTCTCTGAGTCCACTGGGGTCACAGCGTTGGCGTGATCCCAGCAGCCCATTCTGGCCTATGGAGAGCAGGTAGCCTTCAATAGTGAAAAACGACAAGGGCTGTAATTCACTACTAAGACATGCCACACACACCAGGGCATGTCTTACCTTATGCCTACAATGCACCCTGCCCTTGGGCCTACCAGAGGGGTGGCTAATATGTAGGTAAGGGAAGGTTTAGGGACTGGCAAGTGGGGGCACTTGCGCAGTCAGCGCGACGGTCCCGGACCGCGCACAGGGTCTGCGGTGGCAGACCCTAGACACATTTTACAAGGCCGCTTCCGTGGGTGGCGCAACCAGCGCTGCAAGCCCACCAGCAGCATTGGCATTCACAAGCCCTGGCACCCCTGGTGCACTTTACTGGGGACTGACAGTGAATCCAATAACCCAATCATGGACATTAATTACAGGTACACCTTACCTAGGGAGCACTTGCACTGCGGCACGGATTAGCCGTGGCGCAGTGCCCTGAGCGGACAACACCAGCAAAACAATCGAGGCACACCATCAAAAAGTGGAAGGGAAACTCACGCCAAGGTGCCAGGTCTAACAGGAGCAAGTAGTGAAGTTGGAGAATTTCACCTCTCACTCATTCTCCCTGCCTAGTGGAGTCCAACAGGGATCACCACCGAGTCCCTCTTTTTAACATTTATGTTTTCCCATTAGCAGCCCTGATAATGAATTTTGGATGTTTGCTCATATTCCATGCTGACGACACTCAAATTGTTGTCTCCATGGAGAAAAATGATGGTAGCACTGGAAATAGATTTCAGAATTGCATGAAAGCTGTCTATAATTGGATGGATAAAAACTGCCTTAAACTGAACTTGGAAAAAACAGGTGTCCTACTGTTTGGACCAGAATCCCATTTTCGGGGCCCTGCAGTCTGGCCAACTACTATGGGTCCAGTTCACCCTCCAGTGGAAAACGCACAAAATTTAGGAGTGATTATTAATACCAAACTTAATTTTACAGATCAAGTAAATAAACTTACTTCTTCTACGTTCAACACCCTCAGAATAATTTAAAAAGTCCTACCTTTCAAACCAGCTAACCCACAAAAAAGTTACAGCGTTAGTGCTGTCTAAAATCGATTTCTGTAACAGTTTGCTTCTGACCACCCCAAAATATAATTTAAACAAACTCCAGGTCCTTCAAAATGCCACAGCTAGACTCCTACTGAAAATCCCCAAATTCTGTTCAGTGCCTCAAAATCTAAAAGATCTGCACTGGCTTCCTGTTAAGCAGAGAATAACCTAAGGTACTTTGCTTGACCTATAAAGCAATCCACAATCTGGACCTGGCTTTTCTGAACCATTGTTTCAAACAGTATGTTCCAGTTAGGAAACTTCGTTCAGACACTGCCAACCTATTGGTACAGCTTAGATTTCAAAAAGCACGATGGGTTGGAAAGAGCATTGTTCTGGACGCATCCAAAATATGGGATACACTTCCTCTATGCATAAAAAATGAATCCAGTCTTCTTTCTTTCAGAAAGGCTGTAAAGACCTGGGTATTCAAATCTTGGTATCTCTTCCGGCAGTCTTGATTACACTCGCAGTTTAAACAAAACAGCGCTTAGACGCCTCAGGGCATTAATGCACTATATAAATGAAATTATCATAACATAACACCTTGGAACAAATCTGACACCTATTGAATTTGATAATAGTAGGTGGAGGATGATTCAAGATTTCTCTCCTATCTTCTCTAGGGCAGGAGTTGAGTGGAGCTAGTTTCCTTTCACTTGCAAAGATGTGACCATAGGATCCAAAGGCCTCCTTCCATTATTGCACTCCAAACATGGGGGCATTTTTACAAGGGCAGTGCACCACAGGAAATTCACTTTTAATGGGGCGAGGAGTTGGCCTAATGGCTAGGACGATCGACCTGAAATCTAGGAAACTGGGTTCGAGTCTCGGCAAGGACATGCAACATCCTGGGATTCTGGGCAAATCACTTGGGGGCATATGTATCAACATCACCATTTGCGATTCTCAAATAGCGATTGTTAAGGAATCGCTATTTGAGAATTGCAAAACGGGATGTATTTAAAAATTCGCAAACTTTTTGCGATTTCTTAAAATTCCTTAATTGCGATTAGCAAATTGCGAAATCGCAATTAAGGAATACCTGCCCATTCATTTCTATGGGCCAGGAGACCCATAGGAATGAATGGGAAGTAATTCTCAAATAGCGAATTCGTAATTTGCTAATCGCTATTTGAGAATAATTTCAAAGGTGCAAGGGTGTCATGATGACACCCTGATGCACCCCTGAAATGAGCATGTGTGTGCATATGGCGCACATACATGCCCTAAGGGCATGTATGAGCGTCACGTGGCACTTTGCAAAATTAAAAATAGTGCATTTTGAAAGGAAATCGCAAATTACCACCAACTGGAAGTTAATGGTAATTTGCGATTTCTTAAGGATAATTCGCACAACTTGGGTGCTTTTTACATATCATTTAAGAAATCGCAATGTGCGATTTCTTAAATGGTTAGGCAAAATTAAGAAATCGCTAAATTAGCAATTCCTTAATTTTGCGATGGGATTTTGCCTAATACATCCCGTTTTGCGAATTTTTACTCGCAAACGCTGTATTTTGCGATTCGCAGCGTTTGCGAGTAAAAATTAGCTTGATACATATGCCCCTTAATCTCCCCGTGCGTCACAAAAATGAATGTGTCCTCATGTAACGGAACTGGTGCCTGTGTAAAGCGCTCTGATACCCAGTACCTTCGGATCAAGTTTGCGCTATATAAAACTCCGTCCCAAAAAATTTGGTTTCTGTGGAGCAATACCCAGCTCTTTATTTACAAGGTGGGGTTAAGCCACTTAACGCCATCTTGCAAATATGCCCCTTACAGCAGCAGTCTGCTGCGGCAAAGGGGCTGTCAATGGGTGTTGCTGTGCACGTTCCACCGCAACGCCCATTGATTTTTGACACTGCCCCCTATTTGTAATTATGGGGCAGCACCAAAAAACGTCCAGGGAAAACCTTGTCTTAAACAGGCGCAGCGAGGATAAATGATTATTTCTCCTAGTTTCTGCTGTTTCTATGTGTGCTGCATTCTGCACCTTCCTGTGCATGAACAATCATTCCCTGCAGCACAGGCACCCTTGCACTATGGTGCAAGGGTGTCTGCGTTGTCGCTCGGCTGCTAAATTTAATGCCAGCACTAGGGGAAATGCAGGGGTGGACCGTATTCTTGTGTGGCACATCCGTACAGTTTGAAACTGTCAGAGCGTGGTATTAGCAATATTAGCTTTACACCACAGTCTGACAGTTTCTTGTGAGTATCCTCCCTGGTTGGTCAGATGGCTGTCGAAATGCTGCTAGGGCCAATCCATCTATGGTGATATTGAACATTTGAATGGATGTTCCAAACTTTTCTTATTATTTCTGTTCTCTTATATGACTGTCACACAAAACCTTATCACAAGTGCATTAGAAGTTGATGGTGCATGATTTGCCGGTGGTGCTCGTATGGGTTGATGTGCCTCACATTCACAATATTACTAATTGATAAATCTCAAAGTGTTACTTTGCTTGTATTGTTAAGAGTTCCACACAGTCACATCATTTAATAATCAAGCCTTTGAGGACATGCTGTTTTTTGTATGTCAGTTTACTGTGATGTGAGTGTCAGGTTGTTGGTTCACCACCTGACACAGTAGTGATTTAGTGCTACGCCTCTATATGGTTTGTGATCACCTTGTTCAATGCTTGCATATGTATATTACATTATTGACATTTTTGTAATTGAACTTGTATTCCTCCTATTTGACTTCATAGCATTCCATGCTCTCCCGTGTGAGCTGCTTCTGGTTACTTGTTTCCTTTTCATGTATTCTCCAACACGCTGTGTATCACGCATACCTGAAACAGCTCTCTGAGCATGAGCTGTAGTGCTCTGTCCAGTGCCACCATTCTACACACATCTACACACTGGCAGATATGCAAATTTCAAATGACATTTTTAACCCATGATTGCTTAATTCTCTGGATCAGCGTGCTGTTCTCTTCCACCGTATAGCTTGTGCATGGCCTCAGCTATTGATGGTCGGTGCATATACACCGCCAAAATTGTTTTTCATTTGTAAGGTTGCTGAGTTAACTACTTAATTGGTGCTAATCAGCCACTATTAGCTTTTGGATGGCACATGTTTGTTAATGTATTTTCTTAGTTAAATAATTATTTTGACATTTTAATTTATTACATAGTAAGATTTCAGACACTTAAGGCCAGGTTTATCAATGTGTTGCATTACCCTTGCATCACGCAAGGTAACGCAAGGATAACGCAACACTAAAGTCAGGTTTACCAAGCAACGTAAGGCCACCTTGCTTAGCCCTGTGATGTTTGGTAAATCTGGAGTAACACAAGGCAATGCAAATCACTGCCTTGTGTTACTCTGCGTCAGAGAAGCATTCCTCGGGTGGAGCATGGGTGTTCCCACGCATTCTACCATGGACTTTGGCGGATTCCCAGATTTACCATGAGTAGTAGACCTGGTAGTGTGTCAAAATGCTATGCCTTCCGAGGGGAGGTGTAACAAGGAGACCTATGTTTATTTCTCCTTGTTGATTCCTCTTTCATTGTGTGCTGCATTCTGCAGCACACATAGCAAGAGGAAAAAGCCTAAGAGGATTGTTTTTGTACAGGAAGGTGTCCCTTCCTGCCCGAAAACAATCCTGCCTACAATGCAGGCTCCTTTGCATCACAGTACAATTGATGCAGAAAGCACATTGTGCGGCAGCTCAAGGAGAGGACAGAAATATGCCATATAATGTTAAATATAAGTAGGCACCGAAACTCCTAGCTTGCCACTTGCCTGTGACCTCCAGTTCCTGCTTGTTCCAGGCTGATGCAGTGACAGTGCAGCTGATCGGGTTTTCCCATTGGGGTTTTCCCGACCGGGTTTTCCCACTCATCGCTCTTCCCACCAAATGAAGCCCCATCCACCCCAGGACCTTCTTAATGCAGCCCGCAGCACGACAACACAGCAGATGTAAGCTATGGGCATGCCAAAGGCAAACCTGTTTGCGCCCATCTGAGCTGGGACTGTGCCCAGTACCACGACCCTTGCTCCTCTCACCCCAGAAGATACACTATCACCGAGCTATACACCCTTGACCCCAGACTCTGCAACAAACACTGCCATGGTGCCGACCCACGCTCCACGGTAGGACCTTTCACCTACACCCACTTCACCTGCCACTGCACAGACACAAGCCCACAAACCCTGAACACACAACAGACACCGCCTGAACAAAAAAAACAACTCACATGCTCCCTTATTTTATTTATTTTTTATTTATTTTATTTTGAAGCTTTTATATAGCGCTGGCTAGACCCAGAGGTATCAGAGCGCTTTACAAGATGAGGATAGTATAAGGCACATAGGGTATAAAAGCATATGAAAGGTAGTGCAACAAAAATTTACAAAGTACAGACAACATGAGCATTATACAAAACCAGATAAATAAACATGGGCAGGAGCTATACATTTAAGTAATTAGGTAAATGGTGAAACAGGAGAACAGGGTATAAAATTACTGAGCAAATATAGTGTGATATATAAGAAATCAGGAGTAGGACAGAGGTTAGGAACCCCAATAATAATTGAGGAGGTGGGTTTTGAGGTCTTTTTTGAAACTAGAATAGGAGGGATTACAGCGCAGGTTTTTTGGGAGGGCATTCCAGATAATAGGGACATTGCCAGAGAAGGAGCGTGATTGTGTAGCTTTCTTTTTATGCAGAGGTGGGATTAGGAGTAGGGTGTTGGTGCTTCTCAGAGGTCGAGTGGAGCCCGCAGTGTGGAGTTTCTTTGAGAGGTAATGCAGAGTGTTTTGGTGGAGGACTTTATGAGTAATGCAGGCGGTTTTGTAGGCAGATCTGCCTTCGATAGGGAGCCATTTAAGAGATTTGAGAGCCAGGGATATATGATCGAAGCGTTTGCAGTCCGTGATGAGCCTGGCAGCAAGGTTGAGCACAGCTTTGATAGGAGCTAGGTGTACCTTGGGGATTCCATTAAGGATGGCATTACCATAATCAATACGTGACAGAACAAGCAACTGAATTACGAGTTTGAAATCATCGGGAGGTATGAATGGTTTAATTTTCTTGAAGTGACGGAGAGTGAAGAGGGCTCCTTTGGCAGAGTTTTTGATGTGAACATTAAGGGTTAGGGTGTTGTCGATAGTGATGCCAAGAGATTTGACGGAGTTGGACCGGGTGAGTGAGCTATTGAGTGCATTGAGGTCAGGTATCCATGATTGAACGGGTAGAGGGTTAATTTTTGGGGAGAAGGGAATGATTTCGGTTTTGTTAGGGTTGAGTTTGAGATGATTGGAATGGAACCAGGTTTGGATCTTGGTAAGGGTGTTGTTCAGGTGTAAGATGTCAGCATGAGTTTTAATCTTGTAATAGATTTGGGTGTCATCGGCGTAGAGGTGGTAATTTATGCCTGCTTGGTTAAGAATGAGGGTGAAGGGTTCCATAAAGAGGTTAAAGAGGGAGGGAGAGAGAATAGATCCTTGGGGGACTCCAAGGGAGACAGGAGTGGGGGTAGAGAGACAGTTTTGAATTTTGATTTGCTGAGTACGGTGTTGTAGATAAGAGATGAACCATTTGTAGGCGGTGCCATTAAGGCCGAAACGGGTCCTAAAAACATTAAGTAGGGCTGAATGGTTGACTGTATCGAATGCTGCGGAGAGATCAAGAAGGATAAGAAGGCAGGTCTCGCCATTGTCAAGTGATTGATGGATGTCATCTATGACATTGAGCATTGCCGTTTCGGTGCTGCAGCCTTTTCTGAAGCCAGATTGAAAGGGGTCGAGAAGGTTGAAATTTTCTATGTGTTTGTCAAGTTGTAGTAGGACACATTTTTCAAGTACCTTTGAGAGAAGGGGGAGGTTAGTGATGGGTCGGAGATTATTTAGGTCATTGGGGTCAGCATTGGGGTTTTTGATTATGGGCGAGATTTGACCAAGCTGAAGGGAGGAGGGGACACAGCCCGTGGAGAGAGAGGTGTTGATGATTTTGGTCCAGAATGGGGTGATGATGTGCTTAAGGGCAGGGACAAGGTTGGAGGGTATTGGGTCTTTTGTGTGGGAGGACGGTTTTAGATTGCCAATTATATTGAGGACTTCAAGCCCAGTGACGGGGAGAAAGTTGAGCAAGGAGGCATTGTTCTTAAGTTGAGATTTAGGGGAGTTGGTTACTGGAGATGTGGAAGGTGAGAGGCCTCTGGAGTGGTGGGGGGGTATAGAAATGGGCGGGAGAGGAGGCTCGCTGGGGAGCGGTAGGATAGAGGGCAGAGGAGAGAGTATGTTGTCTGGAAAGGGGGATGTGGTGTAGGCATTAGAGGTGAGGACAGGATTGGATTGGGAGTTGGAGGATAGCTGTGTGGGAAGGAAGGATTGGTCAATTTTGGCAATTCTTTCCAAGGAGAAATGGGCAATTTCTTCACATCTGTCTGATGAGGCTGTCATATTTGGAGGTGCGGGGGAAGTTTGGTTTCGGATGATTTTGAAGAGTTCCCTGGGTCTGTTTTTGGCATGGTCAAGTTGAGTGCGGAAGAAAGATGCATTTTCCTTGAGGATGTGTTTTTTGTAAGTGGATCTGGCATGTCTGAGAAGTGCAAGATGGGAGGGTGAGGGATGGTGTCTCCAGGTTCTTTCCGACAGTCTGAGTGCCCGTCTCTCATTATTTATCTCTGTATTAAACCAAGAGTTTGAGGGGGTGTTTCTTTGGTTTTTTAGTTTAGGCGGGGCTAGTTAGTCAAGAATATCTGTAACAGTATTGTTAAATAGTTCAGTGAGCGCATTCGCATTTTGGGAGGGGGGAATGAGAAGAAGTTGAGCTTGGAGTTTCGATTGTAGAACTCCTGGGGGGATGCCTTTTAGGTTTCTGGTCAATTTCTTAGGTCTGGTAGTTTTAGGGGCAGGGAGGTTTGCTGAGGTAGCAATGGTGAAGAGTATAAGGTGATGGTCGGACCAGTCGGTGGGGATGATATTGGTAACAGAAGTCAGATCATCGTTGGACAGAATGACGTCAAGTATTTATCCTTTAGTGTGAGTTGGAGATTGGCAGAGTTGTTTGAGTTCGTTGATTTCAAGAAGTGTAGTGAGGAGGGAGATGGTGGGGTCTTTGGTATCATTCCAATGGAGGTTAAGATCCCCAAGAAAGAGATTTTTTGAGCTGGATAATGCTGATTGTGCCAGTAGATCAGATAAGTCCTCAATGAAGGGCTGTGGTGGTCCCGGGGGGCGAAAGATGTTGTGTAGACGAATTGGGCAGGAGTTTTGAGTTAACAGTTCTGCTTCCAGGTATTCACATGAGGAGTAGCCTGGGTTAGTGATAAGGGAAATCTGAAGTTCCTTTTTGAAGATAATGGCTAGCCCTCCCCCAACTCTGTTAGGTCTGTCTTTTCTAAGAATAGAGTATCCCGGGGGGAGAGAAGGTCAAGTATGCTCGTTGAGTGGTCATTTAGCCAGGTTTCAGTGAGGAATGCAATATCAATGGATTCACTCAGGATGGTTTCCGAGATTTCCGTGGCATGTAGGACCGCAGAGCGACAGTTAACTAGCATGCATTTCAGTGGTGTGGGGTTGGGTATGGAGGGTGGGCAAGAGTGGATCAGCGAAAGTTGAGGTGGTGGTCTGGGGGAAGCGGGGGAGGAGGGGATTCTATTTGTCCCTATGATAACAGGGATGGGGCATAAGGGAGTGGAGGGTTGGTGGTTGGCAGATTAGTAAGGTAGGAGTTACATAGGTCGGCGAGGTCGGACGGGGAGAGATGGTTCGAGGTGCGGAGAGGTCTATGCTTACGGCATCGGAGAGGGAGTGATCTCCAAAGGTTGAGTTTGTTATTGGGGATGTTTGAGGAAGGGAGGATGGTGGTTTTATGGTGAGGGAGGATTCTGGCACTGTGGGCAAAGAAGTATTTTCTGAGTCGGGCAAATTCAGTAGTTAAATTAGATAGGTCACATTCAATGTTGTGTAGGATCTGGGCAATTGAGGAGAGGGGAGGTATAGGGAGTGCGTGGTCTGAGTTATTTACAGAGGGTGGACTAATGTGAGAGGGGGAGATGTGGTAGATGGTGTGGGGTGAGCGGTGACGGGGCTGGGAGGAGTGAGGGGTTCGGAAGTTTAAGTAGATAGGACGAGTACAGTGTTGTGTAGGCCTGGGGTAGTCCGGGTACAGGGAGGTAATGAAGGGGCGTGGGAGGTGGGAGGAGAATGGTCTGGGGATAGGGAGTGGTCGTGATTAGTTGCGGATGGAGGCCTACTGTGTGAGGGGGGAGATAGGTTAGTAGGTATGGAGTGATGGCGGCAGATCTGTTAAGTGAGAGTGGAGGGGTTAGGTTAAACAGGGGGCAGAAATCTGCAGGTGATGTGGTCAGAGAGGATAAAAGGGCATGAAGCGAGTGAGAAACAAATATATTGGTGTGATGGGGATGTGTGATTTTTTAGGGTTGGGGCGAGGGGGTGTGAGGGAGATGGGTGTTTATTGGGGGTTGAGGTGCGGGGTTGGGGGGGTTGGGTAGGTAGAGCCTGAGGGGGGCAGGTAGAGGGGAGGGGGAGGAGCAGGGAGTGTATGGGATTGGTAGGGGTACGGGGGTGAGGAGTTGTGATAGGTGATTGCGGGGAAAAGACGGTGGAGTAAGTGAGTGGTTGGGTCAGGGGGAGGGAGGTTTGGGGGACAGGGGGAGGGCGGGTCATCGGAAGGGAATGATAAGTAGGTGACAGGAGTTTGGGGCTACCGTTATTCAAGGAGGGGTCCGAGGAGTAAGGGTTAAGGGGGTTAGGGGGAGAGAGAGAGATAAGTGGGGGATGAGAAGTAGGTAATTGGGGATGGGGTAGTTGTTATCAATAGGGGGGTCAAGGGAGGGAGATGGTGAGGTCAATTTTTGAAGGTTGAGAGTGGAGGTAGAGTGGGGGGGAGGGGGGAGGTAGAGGTTTGAGGGGTTCTGTTCGTTTGGGGAGGAGGAGTGTTAGACGCTGAATGGTTAAGGAGGAGAGACATAGTGCTAAAGTGGTGTTCAAAGATAGAGAGGTGGGATGGCGAGGCTTGTATGAGGATGTTACCTGTTTTGAAGATGGAGATATCAATATCACCATGAAAGGCTGGGGAGGGAGCGGTGGATATTTTAAATCCATATGGGATATTGGTTGATTTAGAGATAGGGAGGTGTTGGAGGAAGATGCTCTTCCATTTGGAAGGGCGTTTGGAGTAGAAGATGTAGTTGGTAATAATGGGGGAGGTGAGGCTGAGGTAGTTATCGACAATGAGTGTTTCAGGGTTGCGGATGAGGAGTTTATGTTTGAAATTTTCCTTGTGTGTTTGGAGAGATTTGGGGGGTAGAGAATGGTCCAGGAGTTGGGGCCGTGTTTAGAGAGGGTATGGTCCTGAGGGTGATGGTCAGTGCTGTGAAGGGGCATTTTGGGTGGAAGTGAGAGGGAGACAGAGAAAAGAGAAGGAAGTTAAAGGAGATGGGGGTAGGGTAGGAGAGGGTGGGCGCTGGGAGAGTGTGGGTTCAAAAAATCGGGGGCAAGATAAGGAGGTAGTGTTAAGCAAGAGAGGAATAAAATCAGGAGCAGATTTGATAGCAAAACAGAATTACATCATTGATGTTCAGTAGGGTAGAAAAGGTAAAACAAGCACGGTAGATATGATGAATCAAGCAAGGGGGGCAAATAGGCGAGGAAATACAGTCAGGCGCAGATAAGGTAGTAAAAGTCCTGCGCGCATATGGATCACATTAAATAAGTAAACAAACACGATAGAATATGGGAGTTGGATAACCAAGGGAGGAATTAAAAATCAAGAGCAGATTAGGTAGCAAAACAGATTACATCGTAAAATTGGAGCAAATTAAATAGGTAAACAAACACAAACCTCAAAAAGCAAAAGATAAAATTCAAAAACAATAGTCTGTGGGGGAGCAATTATATTATATTAATATTATAATATTATATCATATTTAGCAATGTGAAACAAGTAGCTTGGTTTGATAGGCTCGATTTCCAGGGTTTACTCAGGATTTACGCCGATGGCGATCCCAAACCTTCGGGGCCCAACCATTCAATAAGCATAGAAAAACAAGATGAGGAGGAAAACAATGGCTGATGTCCAGTCGGCCCCTCTGCTCACCTTTTGTGGGCCACACATGGCGTCAACCTGAAATCGCCTGACCGGCGCCATTTTGAAGATAGGCGACATCAACCAGTAGGTACAGAAAAATATAGGGTGGCCATGAATAGTTAAAGTCTTCCGTTTATTGGAGGCCCCTGCAGAAGGTTCCTTGTTTGGCGTGTTGCTAGATTCCTGGCAGGTTTCTCGGTGTCCTACGCACCCTTCTATCTCACGCTATTGCCCCGCTGTGATGGCGTCGGTGCAGTTCTTAGTTGCTCCTCTCCCTCCGCTGGTGGATTCCTTGGAGTTGGATGTGCTGCTCTGGTAGACTGCTAGTGACTGCTTGATGTGGGGCTGCTATGCTCTTGTTTGCAGATGGTGCACGGGAGCTTCTCCCTGTTCACAATGGCCGTTCCTTTCCCCCTTTGAGTGCTGTTGTGTGCCTCTCTGTATATTCTGTGCGCTCTGTGGTCCCACTCTCATCTTTTCAGTACTGAGCCCGGCTCCCCCGCTCTCTATGCTTCTTCTCCCTGGGGCCAATTATGTCTAGAGTACAGGACAGAGCTATTTGTGTCCGGTTGTGTGGCCTTTCTTTTGTGCTTGCTTCTGTGCCTGTGGTTTGCACCCCTTTGCACTTGTTGCGGTTCCTCTCTTGGCAGTTTTGGGAGGTGGGGGGAGGCGGGGTTATTGGAGGCCGCCACTCTCCTACCATGGTACCTCGTAGTAATTACTCATAGCACTCGGCCCGGCGCTCTCTGTGGGCCCTCGATCCTCCCCCTCCTTGTGCCGCTCTCACTGGTCCTAGGTAGTCAGGCTCTGCTGCTTGGCTCCTCGTCTGCTCGATTTCTCCGGCACAGAGGTTATGCGCTGTAGTATCGCGTGTGTTTTCAGGCGCGGTCACGGTCAGAGAATGGCCTGTCCCCTCAGTGTTACTCTCCTCCGGGGCGGGCGTGTCTCTTCCCCTCGACCCGATTTCCCCCGGGTGTGCTCACTGTGTACCGCTTGTGCTTCTTCTCCAAGCAGTTAGATTTGTTGAGGGGCAGTAAACATTGTAAAAGGATTGCTGAGGGCTGTTATTTTTGGCAGATTCAGCGCAAAGTAGACCAGAAGGTATTGGAGTGCTTTACATGATTACCGCCAAGAACACATTCATCATTTATTTATTTATTTATTTCCGAGGCTCGAACCTTGGTTTCCAGCACCAAAGTCGGCAGTCTAGCCGTCAGACCACATCCTCTCCCCAGTTACAAAGCAGACGGGCAGATGTCATCCCCGGTTGCTGCTTATGCTAGGCAGTATGCACTGGGGGCTGTGCATGGTGGTAACGCTATGCATCGAGTCGAGAGGTGCTACGCACAGATGGCCGTCTCAAGCCTTATAGTTGGGGCAGGGCACTGCCGGCTGCCTATTGACACTACGAATTCGGCCAAATCGCGCTAGGCTAGTTGATCCCAGAACACCTAATCAGGACAACGGATGTCGTACACTGGCAGCAAGATAGTGGTGTGCTGATCACGCCGGTAGTTTTACGAAAAGTCAAGGAGAGCAAGCGTGGTTTCGTGCCAAGGATAATAACTGTCCCTTTAGGTGATACAAAGCTCTGGCGGCTGCCAACTTACCGGAGATTGGCAGTTCTCCCAGGCCGCAGTCGAGCGAGGGGCACTAACCTCGCAATCACCGTGGCAGCCACCTCACAAAGCACTGTCTGCAGATGAACACAAAATGGCAACGCCAGTCCCAGCGCAGCTTCTCGCCGTCTCTTCTCTTGGCGCAGGTACTTTTAGGATGGCAGTGTGGAGTGGTAGGCCTCAAAACGTCCTCTAGCAGCCTGGTAGGTGTGTCTTCACAGCTGGGTGGCCCGCTTATTTCACCCGAAAACTGGGCGAAGCCCGCCGTCGCAAAGGCCACGCTGCTCTCACGGCTACCTGGATCAACGTTGGGTGGCCTGCCCCGACGTCCGCACTATCGCTCCACTCAGGCTCACCACCGCCTCTTACTGCTCCTCAAAACTCACGGTGAGCGTCTCAGCTTGGTGATCACTAGGGCAGCGAGGTCAGCACTTCAGGGCCGCAACGCCCACACGCCAATCTTTGTCGCTGTGCCTACGCTGTTTGTATGGTCTCTAGCTCTCGGAGTCAGGCCTCCGCGTTCTCTTCCGTCTCCTGCGGCCGCAGGGAGCTCCGATTCCCGAAGTTGGCTCAGGTCGTAGGCGGTAACTTCCGCAGCTGGAATCCACGTGTTTCGGGGCTGTAAAGTCAGTGTTGATGCCGGATTATTTGTGGATAGCGCGATGGCTGGACGGAGCTCTCAGCGTACGTGGCCATCTTGGCTTCCCTCTGTGCCACACTTTGTCCCTTCTCAAAACAAGCTCACTGTGCAAGTATTCCACTGAATTATGGGACCTCATCACCACCCATCGCACCCAACATGGTCTTCCTCACTGACACCTGGCTATATTTCACATCTGGCTCAGATATTGCCACAGCGATCCCCAATGGACATTAATCACTCACCAGGACCACACCAAGGAGAAACAGCCATCATCCACAAAGAGACTATATAGTCTGCCACCACTGTCAATGCCACTACACCCATGGAACATCTCAACTTCAAGCTCCACACACACAAGACAACCATCAGAGGCACCCTCACAGATCGACCCCCAGGCCTGTGTTCCAGCTTCTGCATCACCACTGCAGACTTCATTCGACCCCTAGCCTTGGAATCCAACTTCCTTGGTGACCTAAATTTCCACATTGACGACCCCAACATCATAAACACTGTACAACAGTATGAGAAGCCTCGGATTGACCCAGATCATCTATGACCCTACACACACTGCGGGACAAACGCTGGACCCATTTTTCACCTCCAGCAACCGCATCAAATACAGGCATGTCACAGAACTCACATGTACCGATCACTCCATTGTCCACTTCAGCATCTCCAGCCTGTGCACCACCACCTCCAAGATGAGCAACGCCCCCAACTGGAGGTGGAACAAAATCTCAGAGACCAGCTGGGCAAACGCCCTCAACACCTCCAACCCTGATACCGCCACCAACCTCGAACAGGGAGCAAAAAACATTAACGCCTGGATCACCAATTGCACAGACAGCATCAGCCCCATCAAGAGCAACATCCAGAGAAAATCCTCCAAAAAGGCCAGCGGGTACACCCAAGAACTCAGAACAGTGGACCGAGACAGCAAACAGTTGGAGAGGAAAAGGCACACTAGCAAGGACACCTCCAACAGGGCGGCCTACCAGACCTCCCTCAACCTCAACCACCACCTGCTGAGGGCAACAAAGAAGACAACCCTTGCCACATGCATCAAAACCAGTGCCAAAAGCACCAAGGAACTTTCCAACATTGTTAAGGAATTCTCCAGCCCAGCTGCCAGCAAAAGCAACATTACACCCTCACAGGAGCTGCGTGACAACCTCACCCACTACTTCCACAACAATATGGCAACCATATACAGAAACTTTGAACTCCAACCCACTCCCACCGACTTCCTCGACAGATTCTCCACCACCGTCACCAGCATGAACCACACACTAACTACCTGGAACATCCTCTTCACCAAGAACACCACCTCAACCATGAAGTCCATCTACTCAGGAGCTCCTATAGACCCATGCCCGCACCACATCTTCAACCTCAGAAACAGGTCGGGAGCTAACCACCCTACTCAACACCTCTATCACCACCGCAACATTCCTGACACCTGGAAACATGTCATAAACAAGCCACTACTCAAAAAACCACCCGCTGACTCTAGCAAACTCAAAAACTACCTGCCAACCCCCCAGCTCCCATTCTCAGCGAAGACCCTGTTAAAGATCATCAACAATCAATTCATGACGCACCTGGGGCAGAACTAGCTACTCTGCGCCTCCCACTCTGGCTTCCACAGCATTCACCACACCAAAACTGCCCTGATTACAGCCACTGATGACATCCAAACCCTCCTCGACCAAGAAGAAACAGCAGCTTTGATCCTCCTCGACCTTGCTGCAGCCTTCAACACCACATCCCACCACAAACTGATCGAAAGACTCCACCACATTGGCATCCAAGGAGACGCACACAGATGAATCAATTCCTTCCTCACCGGAAGAACCCAGAAGATCCACATTTCACCTCTGAATCCAAGGAAATCACCTTCAGTGTCCCAAAGGCTCAAACCTCAGCCCCATGCTCTTCAGCCCCGTTGGCCAACATCTTCAGATTCCATGGTCTCAACATAATTTCCTATGCAGATGATACCCAACTCATCATCTCACTCACCGATGACTTGATACCAACTCAGAATCAACTTCCACAGATGCATGAAAAACATCACAGACTGGATGAAGAACAACCGCCTGCAGCTGAACACAGACAAGATGGAAGTATTGATCTTTGGCAAAAGAAGCAACACATGGAACGACTCTTGGTGGCCACCAGACCTAGGACCTGCACCCACTCCCTCTAATCACGCCAGAAATCTCAGAATCATCATTGACAACAAGCTCACCATGAAATCACTGATCAACACCGTTTCCTCTGCCTGCTCCTCACTCTGCGTATGCTACGTAAAATCTTCAAGTGGCTACCCCTACACAAGAGACACACTGTGACACAAGTTCTCATCACCAGCCTACTGGACTATGGCAATGCCCTCTTTGTAGGAATGGCCACACACCTTTTACAGAGACTTTAAACCATACAGAACGCCGCAGTCATACTTATCCATGGCCATCTCCGTCTCACTTCACATATCACCTCAAGAAACTGCACTGGTCCCCTGTAAAGAAGAGATGCCATTTCAAGCTGCTGACACATGCACACAAAGTTCTACACACCCAAGGACTTGCCTACATTAACGACGGCCCGAACTTCCACCAGCCATCAAGATTACCCTCCGCCTCCCTTTTGATTGCTCATACTCCCCACATATACCGAAGAAGAAGTGGACGATGCTCCTTCTCCCACATTGCAGCAAAGAACTGGAACAGGCACCCCACGCACCTCCGAAATTCCAAAGCGCCCTCAAGACCTGGCTGTTTGAATAAGCCTCCGGGGCCTGCAAGCACCTGGGTACCCTATCGGGTGATTAGTGTGCTTTATAAATCCTGGTTGATTGATTGAAATTTGCCAGATTCCTGCCCATTCCTTTTCAAGCAGTGTAGTGCAGCAAGGCATCTTGCTGCATTGCTTTCCGTGAAAGTTTGATAAATATGACCTAAGATTTAAAGTTTGGTAGACAAGGTACCCCATTGCAAACATGATCGAGTACCATGTCAGCCAATTTTTTGTCTTCAGGCCCTATGTAGAGACGTACAGATCATAACGTTTTCAATGATAGGGACCCTGCTGGATCCATTGACGGAAAGCTTCCTCCAACAGTCCACCTGCCTTATTTAGGGCGGAGAGTGTAATGTCCTTTTTTTCTGCCCACCAGCCCCTGAAAAAATCTGATTGTGATGGATGGAAAAAGCGAGAATGACCCCACACCTAAGGGGCCATTAGCTTTTTGTTTTTTTAAAACACATTTTCACTTTGAGGTTTATTTTTGTAAGAACAAAACAATTTAAAAAGTTTGGTTTACAGTTATCAAAACCGATAGCGGACGTTCATCACACATTTTGTTCATGAAAGGAATTGCCTTGATGGCTCAGCCAAAGATCATCTCTCAATTTTACAGATGGTAGCCCGTCAGGGTGGCAGAGGTAATGTCCTCTGCAAACCTGATGGATGGAGTACTGTTTGTCAAATTTAAAATCAGGCCTCTAGTGTTCTATCCTTTGTATCATGTCAAACAGAATTTGTGGCTATAAATTAAAGCATTAGTTAGGCACAGACTAATTTGTCTTATAGCCATCAACAATAACAAAGCAGAAGAAACTTAACTCCCCCAATAGCTAGTTATTTTTCATGTCCACCTTCTGCTAATACACAGAATAAACAAAACAAATCCACTAAGCTTTGTCTCATGTCAACTGCTTTGTATCAAATTCAATGTAAGCCTGCTTTCAGATCTCAATGCTCAATGGAACTCATTCTTACGCACTCTCGATGCCTCTTTGCTGACAAAGCTGACATGTCCAAGAAGAAGTTAAAATTTGATACTTCTTGGGTATACAATGTCCTTTTGCGATAGCTTTAGCAAGGATCTTCTCCTTTATTCAAAAATCTGCAAAGTTCAATAGGATAGTACGAGGAAATTCCGCCTTTAGAGACCTCTGGAAGGACTCTGTGGGCTCTTGTAATAGTTAAGTCTGCCTCGAGCTCAGGAATTGCTTTCTTAAGAAGAGCCTCGACCCACTCACATACCTGGGGTCCTTCGATAGTTTCTGGAACACCTACCAGACGTAAATTAGATCTTCTATTGAAGTTCTCCATGTCCTATAGCTTGGATTCAAGGATTTCCGAATTGTACTTGAATTGGGCTAATTCCTGATCATAGGTGGATATTTTATCTTCAAGATTGGAAACCCGCTCTTCTACCTCATCTGGGATTTTCCCCAATGATTCTTCTATCTGGGAGAGCCTGGCATGTAATGAAGCAATTTCTGCCATCTGAGAGATCCGGAGTTCCTTGATCTCTGAAAGGATGACTTCGAACATACTTTGGAGAGCAGGGTCTGTTTCTTTCGAGTTCCGAGAGACTTCGCTATTGCTACTGCTCAGTGAGACCGAGTTTGCGAGTTGTTGTTGAGCTGTAGGCTCCTCTGTGTCATTCAATTGTAGAGTGCGGGGGAGTATAGGGGCAGAAGCCTGTGCTGTAGAGATTTGCAGAAGCGGTGTGGCTGAGGGCTGACCGACGGCTATTGCAGCTATTGTCGTGAAGTGGGACTTGAAAAAAAGCGGAAATTGCTTACAGAAGGCAAGTTAGAGAAGGACTGTGTCACGGGTGTTTTCTGTAGGGGGGCAATGCCGGTATTTCCTTCTTCTGTCATCAGCCCGGGGGAGAGTTTCTGGTATGGCCTGATGAATGCCATTAGGCTCCTTTCCAGACACGGCACCCTGACTCCAGAGGACTGTGCTTTCTCCTGGGCAACCAGCTGTTGGACTTTCAGGTCCATTCTTTGTTGGGCGTTCCGCAAAGCACGAGAGCTGCCGGCTATCTTCTCTGTACCCAGTCTGCCACGTAACTTCCTCTGTGTTTCTGGTGGCTGATTCCTGATTTCAGTGCCTGTTATAGGGCTTGTGGTTGCATTCTTTTGTTTTAGCGGGTGCATACTTCTGAGCCCCCTCCCTTTGCAGCTGCCTTTACCCACCATTCCTCTTTTCCTTCTCCTGAGCCCGTGTTCCTGACTTCACCTTCAATTTGCTTCTCTTCACTTTAGAATATGCCACTCAGCTTCTGCCCAATATTGCTCTCCTTCCCATCAATTTTAACTTATTGTTTCTTTATTTATTTATATTGACCCTCTGTGTGGAATATTCTGCTCCAGTTAGCAGGGGGCTGTGACTCTAGCCCGCATCATATTGTCACGAGGCAGGGCCAGTAATGAACCCTGAAACCCTATTGCGCGGCTCACCTCCTCCTCTTCCACTCGCTTCTGAGCAGCGCCGTGCCGGTATTTCTGGCCTGCCTTGGCCTGTAAGCGTACCCAATGCGTCTGATAACCTCGACGCTGCTGAGAATCCAAGCTGCAAGGCATGCCGACCGCCCGGGGTATTTCCTCCTTGCTGAAGCCGCCAAACGCCACACAATTCCTCGCCGCCACCCCCCCCCCGCTCATGGCTCCCTGCGCCAGTGCTTCCGGGGGCAGGGATCACCAGGGGAATCACGACGCATGTGGGTAGCGTACTGACCATGCTCAAATCAAAGGATACTCAGGCATCCATTGTTCAACAATCAAAATTGAAGGTTCTGGCAAAAGGAAAATTCCATATATTTGATAATGTAATGAAAGCGCAAGAATTACTACAGCAGATTTCAAATTTAGGATAGGGCTGTTAGAAAGTAGCAAGACATAAGTACTGGAAGCTGGAAATATTAGGCAGAGTAGGGCCCTCTGTGATAATAAGTAGGGAATAAAGCTGATCGGTGGCCACCAGGGCTGCGGAGGCTATCCAGCATCCAGTAGCAGAAGCGCACAAGGGAAGGGGTGCAGCTACAAGCACAAGGGGGGTAGGGAAGAGTTGTGGGCTCCTCTTCCACACACACACGGAGGGATTTGATTGCAGGGTGGGGGCAGCACAGGGGGAAAAAAGGAGACAGTGCTTATATTTTCGGAGACAATCAGAAATCAACCATGAAGGAAATAAAAAATAACCAAGTAAGAGCTCAAGACAGTATCGAAATTGGTTTATGCACTTTAGAGGTTTTTTGCACATTATGGTCTAGTTTCATGGATTTCTTCCTATGCATAGGCACTTTTTTGGTTACAACTCTTTGTACTGTTTTTAATGCTGGATACCTCACTGGGGATGGTTAGCGTTAAGATTGATAATTGCACTTGTTATGCACAGGCACTTTCACTACTCAGGTTTTTAGCTCAGCGATATGCGATCTCCCTCTGGGGAAGGACTTATGGTTAAACCTTGCTAAGCACTTTATTTGCACTGTCACTTTGGGGCAGATTTACAATAACTGGCGCATCCCTGCATATCAGCAGGGATGCGCCAGTTATTGTGCGTCACGGCTCCGCCACCGTGGATGCGCCGCATTTACAATGCGGCGCACCATGGGGCAAAAACGGACAGATGCGTGACGCATCTGTGCCGTAAAGGCAGCGCATTGCTGCAGTTGCGCAGCTCCAGCAAGGGTCTGGGGTGCCCTATCTGCACAATGCTGCGTCAATCCTTACGCCTGCTTCAAGCAGGCGCAGGGTTTTGACGCAGCATGGGCTCAAAAGTGACTGAGTGAAATCTTGTAGATTTTACTCACCCACTTTTAGGAGGCGTTCCTGCGACGGAACGCCCCCCCCTGCACAGGAACGCCTACATGTGGCGCAGGGCTGTACAACGTGATGCATCTCCCAGATGCGTCACGTTGTAAATACCCCGCAGCATGGCGTTGGTTTTGCGCCGCCGCTGCGTCACAAAAGTGACGTAATGGCGGCGTAAAAGAGGCGCAAGGGGCTTGTAAATCTGCCCCTTTATATTTATATGGCTTATAGCTTAAGCACTGTGGTAGGGATCAAGAAAGTTACAGTCCTATTTGATAAAAAGCACTTTAACCAGCTATGATTTTAGTTTATAACTGTTTACAAATAACTTGGTTGTTGGGTGTTTTGTAATCTTCTTCTGGAAGAGGCTGTTATTGAAAAGCACTTTCACCATGCTATCTTCTAGGTCAGAAAGTTTACCTGTGTTAAGCACGCTAGCTGCACTGTCACTTTATATTTATAGGTTGTATAGAGTTAGCACCTTGTTGAGTTATATTTTGACCTTTTACAATAACTAGTAAAAATGGCTAGGAAAGCAATACATAATGATCAAGTAACTGCTCTAGCTAGCATGATAATTGGTGTATGCACTTCAGATGTGTATGTTTTGATTGCTACCTTGCAGGTGGTGGCCACTGCGAAGAGTGGTAAGTGCTCCTTTTATGTGCAAGCACTCTCACAATTCAGGATTTTAGCTCAGGGATTTATGATCTCCTCTGGGAGAAGGATATGCTGCTTTATTTTGTTAATCATCTTATTTGTACTGTCACTTTCTATTTATCTGCCTTATAGTTTAAACTCTTTGTTCTGGCATTCTTTATCTTGGTATCAAGCAAAGATGCTTAGGTGCCAAGAGCTTGTGCATTCTCAGGAAATCATGTATCATGTGATAGGTACCATGCTGGGGGTGATTTTTGTTAAGAATGATAAATGCACTTACTATGAATAGCACTTTTACAGATCAGGTTTTCAGCTCAGCGATATGCTAATTCCCTCGGATAAAGGATACACGGTTATATATCGCTAAGTACTTTACATGCATTGTCACTTTATATTTATATGGCTTATAGATTTTGCACATTGCTCTGGCACTTTATATCTAGGTATCAAGCAAAGACATTTAGGCGTCAAGAGCTCGTACATCCTCAGGAAATTATGCGTCATTAAGACGGAAGAAATGTATGCCAATCAAGTAAGAAATCACGGGGATAGTCAATGTCAGGATTTGTTTATGAAAGAATGCTTGGAAGTGCTCCGGCCTATTTTTAGTATCTCGCAATTATCTACTGGAACCCACTCTGGTCAAATGGAACTTTTTACTTGCCTAATAGCATGGAGGGAAAATTACCGTTATCACAATTACAGTCTGCAATTTGCCATAATCAAGGACTCGAAACTTAATCTCTTGGCTCTCTGGTTTTTATTATCAACATAAAGATTTGGAGATACAAAGTCCTCAACACGAGGCACAACAAGTACATAGGCACTAAAACAAATGCTACTCTACGAAGAATCCGCATACGGCTAAAAATAACTAAAAGTACAATCTCTAAAAGCATGAGGTAGAACACTACCAAGCAAATGTCGATACTAGGGACACTGAACCATACCATCTCTGTCCCTACTCTGTACTAGGTGACATCCCTACATAGCAATCCCTTGAGACCCTCATCAGAATAAAAGGTGTCAGAGCGAAACTTCCTAAGAAGTCCTCACTTAGAGAGCTTGGTCTAAGTTGCCCCCTCTACCCTTCGCCTAGCCGTCCTCTGCTTTGGGCTGCCTCGCTCTGCTCTGCCTCCACCCTCGGGGCGCTGTCCCTAATACAGTACCCCAAGTCTCCGAACACGCCCTTTGCGCCTCCTCTCCTTCCGGGGTCGTCTTTCAGTACTTTTCCACAGAGCGCTGTCCAGTTCCATCGTCCATCGCTTGGCCTTGAGTCCCAGACGCCATCCGCACTAGGAGTTACGATTGGCACATTCCAATACACTCCCATGTCTGGCTTTCTCTACATAATTCAAATTACGAACAAAGAGCTTCTCTACTAACGAGCAACTGTCCTTGCACCTGGGGTGAGATCATGCAAAGCAGACATTCTTCACATCTTTTAAGTTGCAATTTACTACAGCCTGAAAACCTCTACTGAGACAAATCCCTTTTGGCCTATTGCCCTGGCCAACATAAGAAAATACCAGGCCTTTCGCCTCAACGATATATGCGAATTCTGGCCACTACTTCGGTTACACAAGCAGTTTTAAATCACAGTATTGACATTTACGTCTTTCTTTCATGTGTGGTCAATCTAAACAAACTACAGACACGAAGTCTGGGGTACACATTTCTAACACCACATTGCATTTCCCGTAGCTAAACATTATACATTTCTCTACTACGTTTACCATGTGCTTGTACATAGCTAGCACTTCTACTTAAAATCGATATAGGTTATACGGTTGTAATACATTGCACACGAAATCCCTGAGTACACATTTGGTTATATGCGGGTGCCGACTAACAGTGAATATAACGCACCCCTACAATTCTCAAACTTTTAAACGCTACATCAGTTCCCCCCTTTGATGACATCCGTCATCACACCATTACATTTCCTTCTTCAGAACTGATTTAAACCGTGCTAGTCATAACATTTCCATGTCGGACTCCCTCCAGTTTCTTAAGACTCTCATATTGCTGCTCCTGGAGCTTTGCCAACCTCCTCTCGTTTGCCTTTAGAGCTCTTTCAACCTTGCCTCCTTGATACCACTTCCATGCCTTCACACATCCCCACAAACAGATCACACAAACCACGGCAATAATAATTGGTTTCAACACTGAACCCAGAAATCCCCTTCCCAGATTCGCAAACCAAGTTCCCACTCTTCCAAATCCTAATCCAATCTTCTCCCACACATTCACCTCCGTCAGATCCGTAATCTCCTTGTGAATAGTCGTTATGTTGTCTATGTACTTCCCTATCTCCTTCGAGTTGTCTGGAATATACGTGCAGCATTCCTGAACCTTCAATAATTTGCAGACTCCGCCTTCTTTTGCTAACAACACATCTAAAGCAAGGCGATTCTGCAAAACCATATTCCGGATCGACAACATCTCTCCAGCCACCAATATCAAAGATCTCGCCGTGTTCATAGACAACTCATCAACTACAGTCGCCAACCTTCGGATCTTCACATCATTCAACACCACACCCATACTAGGTATCATTGCTCCGTATATGTCCCCAATCACTGCACCGGCATTTGTAGCCCTACGTTTCCTGGGCGGTCGCTTCGTCTCTAACAACTCCAAGTCCCTTGTGTGATAAATCTTCGGGAATATGATAGCCAAATAGCATACTCCATACCAATTGTCGGGTAGTCTGACATAAGCATTCGTCCCACAAACATAATACACTGTCGGGATTACCTCTACTGGACCTTGCATAAAATTCTTAGCATAAGCTTCCATTGTAAAAGTCTGAGAACAAATGCTATGTCCTACTGCGACCTTCTCCGTCTTGGATTGAGGCCGTGCAATACACAAATTCCCTCTCTGTGCCTCATCCAATGCTATTGGTCCATAACTTCCCTTAGATCTGTGAGCTCTCTCCTCGTCCGTCCAATCTACTGGGCTATCTCCGGTGTGTCGTGTCTCGGTCAACTTTCTATACCTGTCCTCTACTTGGTCTATGAATTTCTTCTCTATCTCTGATAACGCACATGTCAGGTTATTCCTGTGAGCATGCGCCGTATCCAGTTTCACAGTCGGTCTAAAATATTTCAGGAGCCTGTCCTCTTTCTTATCCAGATCATATCTATTCAAATGCTTGATTGCTGGCACCTCGGGAAGTACCGTGTCAAAATTTGAGAAGAAATACTCGAACTGTCTCTTGTCATAAAATAAACTGAGCCATATGCTACAAGAAATCCCATAAGTCAATGGGAGATGATGATACTTCATACCCTCATCCACTGAAGCAGGCAACTGCATGCACACATAACAATCCTTCACATCCATCGCATCAACATACTCATACAGCAACCTTGCATACGCGTTAAGCTTAAAATCACCCTTTGACAAATCCATGTGAAGTCTGCGAACATCTCTCAACTCCGATGATTCCTGTTCGCTAATACTAACACCACTCTGCCCTGGGGTAATAGGTGTGGGTGCTCCCTGAACCTTCCCCTCTTGCCTGTGAGCCACCATGTAGGAACTGATCACTACCGCAAATATGGTGACTACTACAACTCCTATCAATGTGCCTATTATCAGTTTAGCCCTACGATGTGGGTTTACAGGATCTGCCATCTTCGGAATATGCTCAATGTCCAATGCAGTCTCTGAAAGGATAAGTCTCTTTCTCATTAATGTCTCTTTCGTGAACTTAGGCAACCCTCCCTAACTTTTCTTCGTTCTACAACGGAAAAATCCCTAATTTTGTTCTTCTGCCGCTCGGCTCTAGGTAATCTTCTTCTTAGCTTGCAACCTTTCTCAAATCAATCTAACATAAGCGCCGGTCCCAACAGCTCCAGGACTCCCTGCAATATTTCGAGCTTAAGAATAATCAGTTCTTGTGGATCTGGCAATGCTGTGAACGTCGGGAACTCTAAATTGTCCAAGATCATACCTCGAATGGTACTCAGGAATGGCGGACTTGGGATATGAATCGTCAGAATCCCTTCGATCTCCAATCCCGGAACTTTCAGCAACACTTCCACCCTCTGGAGCGGGACACTGTTGACCAATGTCATCGACCTCAATCTTCCCGTGCTCGGTAACCCTGGCATCAGTCACTTGGTATGCCCACTCTGGGGAAGCGTACTTCCGACTTGGCACTCGAGTTCTCTTGGACCTTCTCACACCACCTTGAGGATTTTCCTCGTCTCCCGATTCTTCTTCTGGTTCTTCCGAAACTGGTGCAAGGTCGGTGTCTGGGGCCAACTTCAGGTTTACCCGGTTCTGCTTTGCGGGCCAAACCCTTTCCGCTTCGGTGGCTCCCCCAGTCTTCTCTCCGATACCCTGTGCACTGACTTCCTCTTCTTCGGCAGAACTCGATTCTGTACTACCCACTGCACCTCTTGCTCCTTCGCCGGTTTCTGGGTCAGTACTTTCTTCACGTCCTCCCCCACCTCGATTCAGTGCACCATCAGCCGCTTCAGCAACCCTTACAGCTTGACTGGCCCTCTCTGGCGGCTCTGTCGGCTCACTGGGATCTTGGTTCTCGAGAGGGGCTGTATCTTCCAAGGGTGCTGGAACTCTGCGGGTATGAGAAGCATGCACCCAGTTCGGTAACCCTCCGCACTTGACAGCAGTGTTCGTAACAAGGATTACTTGGAAAGGGCCACGCCACCTAGCATCCAAACAACTCTTCCTCACGTGCTTTCGGACCAGGACCCAATCGCCTGGGTCCAAGTCGTGGCACCAGTCACTCGCAGCTGGAACCGTTGCTGTCTGCACCTGCTGAGACACAGAACGGACCACGTCAGCAAGGCCTTTACAATAGTCCAGGATCATATCATCAGTGATATTTATCAGAGCAGTAGCAGGTATTGCAGGCAAACGCATCGCTCTTCCCATGAGGATTTCATGGGGTGACAACCCAGTTCTTCTATCAGGCACACTTCGAAGGCTCATAAGGACCAAAGGTAATGCGTCAGGCCATTTCAGAGACGTAGACGAACACACTTTCGCCATCCGAGCCTTCAGAGTTCCATTCACCTGCTCCACTATCCCTGAAGCCTCTGGTCTATAGCTACAGTGTAACTTCTGATCTATATTCAAAGCAGCACAAAGCAATTTCATAACTTCGCTGTGAAAATGAGTTCCTCTGTCCGATTCAAAGGACGTCGGGAACCCGTACCTTGGAATGAGTTCTCTCAATAAGAGTTTCGCTACTGTGAGTGTGTCACATCTGCGTGTAGGGTACGCCTCCACCCACCTGGAAAAGACACATACTATCACTAATATGTACCTCAACCCATTACACTTCGGCATTTCGACAAAATCCAACTGCATCCTATTGAAAGGTCCCCCTGACCTCCCTATGTGGCTCAATGTCACAGCAGTTCTTTTCCCTACATTCATCTGTTGGCAAGTGACACATCTCTGGCACACAGTTTCAGCCACGGCACGAAACTTCGGATTGTACCAAGTCTGACGAAACACTCTCATCATGGCATCCCTACCCAGATGTACAGCACCATGTATCAACCTCGCCATGGGATTCAACAAACTTTCCGGCAACACTGCTCGTCCATCATTCGAAACCCATATATCCACATCTCCCTTCTCACATCCAGCTCGTATCCAGCTGTCCCGTTCCTGATCTGAGACCCCTTCCTGAAGCTGCTTCAGTTCCTCCCATGTGTCAGCCATTGCTAACATCTGACCATACACCACCTCTTCCCCAGTTTCCTCAATGTGGATCTCAGTAAAGTTGCATCCCTGCTCTGCACAAAATCGAGCTACTTCGTCTGCATAGTTATTTCCCAACGAGACAAAGTCGCTTCCCTTCGTGTGGGCTGCACATTTAACAACAGCAATTTCATCAGGACCTTGCAATGCTTTTAACAATTTCCGCACATGATCACCATTTCTTATAGGAGAACCTGAAGACGTCATAAACCCTCTCTGGGACCATAGCTGTCCGAAGTCATGAACCACACCAAACCCGTACTGGCTGTCCGTGTAAATAGTTACACGGATCTTGTCGGCTGCCAAACAGGCACGAGTCAGAGCAATGAGCTCAGCCACCTGCGCGGAGTGTACTCCTTCTAAACAAGCGGCTTCAACCACACCCGTAATGGTGCATACAGCAAACGCTGCTCTCAATCGACCGACACTGTCTCTTAAACATGAACCGTCCACGAAGAAAATCTCATCTGACACTGGGAGCGGTTCGTCGACAATGTCGGGTCTCGGTTTGGTGCATAGTTCAGTCACATCGAGACAATCATGGTCCTCACAATCTTCATTATCATCTATTTTTAGAACAGGTAACAGTGTAGCAGGATTTAAAACAGCACACCTCTTCAATGTCACATTATCGGCTGCAAGAATAACTTGCTCATAACGAGTCAGCCTATTATTCGTGAGGTGCTGCGTTTTAGTCCTAGTCATCAACAATTCAACAGAATGTGGCACATGTACAGTAAGTGGATGACCCATCACAATGCTCTCACATCTCTCGATGCTGACACCTGTTGCCGCAACGGATCTGAAACATCCGGGCAACGCAGAAGCTACTGGATCTAGAGTAGCTGAGAAATAAGCAACTGGTCTACGGACACCTCCATGATTCTGGGTTAACACTGCTAATGCGCAACCTTCTCTTTCGCAGCAGAACAATGCAAATGCCTTGTTATAATCCGGCATTCCCAACGCAGGAGCGCTACATAAGGCTTCTCTCAGCCTCAGAAATGATTTCAAACAGTCGTCGTCCCATGGTACCGGATCACTTACATCCTTTCGCGTCAGCCGCTGCAAAGGCTTCGCTTCAAAGGAAAAGTTTGGGATCCACTGGCGGCAATAGCCCACCATTCCCAAAAACATTCTAACTTCCCTCTGCGTCGAGGGAACTGGCATTCTCAAAATCGCATCAATGCGATCTGGAGACACCTTCCTTTTACCCTTTTCAATTCTGTGCCCCAAATACTGTACCTCAGGTAAACAGTATTGCAGCTTGTTTGGAGACACCTTGTGACCGTTCTCTCCCAGGAAATTCAACAACGCAATGGTATCGATCCTGCAAGCGTCTTCTGTCTCTGACGCGACAAGCAGGTCGTCAATGTATTGCACCAAAACAGAGTTTTTCGGCAACACAAGACCTTCCAGATTCTTCTTTAACAGCTGATTGAAAATCGATGGGCTCTCCGTATACCCCTGTGGGATACGGCACCACGTTAATATACGATTTTCTAGCCTAAAGGCAAAAAGAAATCTACTCTCTTCATGTAGGGGAATCGAAAAGAATGCCTGACACAAGTCAATCACTGTGAACCATCCAGCTTCGCATGGGATCTGGAACAGTATCACAGATGGATTCGGTACCACTGGACAACATGGAACAACTATGTCGTTTATTTTCCGCAGGTCTTGCACTATCCTGAACTTCCCACTCGGTTTCTGCAGTCCCATAATGGGTGAATTACATGGACTACCCATGATCTCCACCAGTATTCCCTGCCTAATCATAGACTCAATCACAGGTTTGATCCCAGCAATCGTCTCAGGCGACAGTTTATACTGAGGGGTTCTCGGGAATTCCGCGTTTGGCTTAACCTGTATCTTCACTGGTTCCACTCCCCTGACTAAGCCGATCTCCTCTCCGCTTAGATCCCACACATCGGTCGCAACTGACTCCCTCAAGTCCTGTGGAAGCTCCTCCACTGTCAGAGCCGGGTACACTTCCACGCACCCCTGCTGATTTGCAACCTTAAAGGTCGCGTCGTCATCTCTGGTCTGTACCTCTACTCCCCTCGGGGTACAGTAAATTGTGCAATTGAGCTTACACAATAAATCTCTTCCCAACAGACAAACAGGACTAGAATCGCACACCACGAACTGATGTCGATCCCTAAAGTTTCCTATCCTGACGGGAATCGGTTCCGTCAAGGGGCTAACTAGTCTCTTGTTCGCCACTCCAACCACTTGTATACTTTCTCCCGAGAGGGCTACCCCCGGAACTACTGCTGATCTTATGGTTGACCTGGTAGCCCCCGTATCTACCAAAAAGGTAGTAGGGCGTCCATCGAGTTCGGCTTCCACAAAGGGTCCCTTCTGATCTACTTCTAGTATGGCCCTGAGTAGGCAATCATCGTCCTGACCCAAACTTAACTGCGCCAGCAAATCTGCATCCCTCTCCTCTTCCACTTCGAACATGGGCATCTGCAAATAAGTCCGAGCTCCCTGCTGTATGTTCTGCATCCTGGGTGGCTGGGGAACCTGCACCTGCGAGACGCCTGTCCCCCCTTGCATCGTTCTCGGTACAGTCACCGTCTGTACCTGTTCCGCCCCAGGGACCTGACCCATTCCTCCCTCCATCTGCGGCTGATTATAGGGGTTCAAGGGACACTCGCGCCTCCAGTGTCCCACCTGGTGACACTGGTGACAAGCAGTCGTCTTCTTCAAGATCGCTACATCTATTCCTGTCCTAGGGTCTACGGGTCTCGGCCTTCCCTGACCCTGCATATTCTGATTCCCTGTCTGATAATTTCCCTGTCTTCGCCCCACTGGACCCCCATTCGGCGGTCCCTGAGCCGCTTGCATCTGAATGAGCAATAAGTTATCCTTCATCTTCTTGTGCTTTGACTCAATCTCATCCGTGCAGTACCTGGCGTACCGCAAGATCTCGTCTACGGGCTTATTCTGCCAACAGATCAAATGCTGCTGTATCATAAGACTGACCTCGGGCTTCAAACCCAGCACGAACTTAGACACAAACTGTCCCATGTCCTTTGTTTCCAGCTCATCTAACCCACTGTACTGCTTAAAAGCTTTCAAAAGTCTCTCATAGAATTCATGTACTGTCTCCTTGGGCTCCTGCACTGTCCTGTCTATCTTCACCCAATCGATATCTTGGGGTGAAACCTTCGATTTCAACCAGGTAATTACCTTATCATACAGCCTCATTACCACGGGCGACGGACCATTAGTAACTATGTTCCTATCAGGCTCATAGTCCGGCCAATCAACAGCAATTTTACATGCGTTCCACAGATCTCCCGGAACTACGATATCGAATAAGGTGTTCAGATCTATCCACAACACCTTCGAAATCTTAACGAAACGCTCAACTTGCTTGTACCACTCTGCAGGCTTCTCCCTGAGCCTGGGAAAATCATTCGTAAATGATGCCAAATCCCCCTGCTCCATGGTACATGCACATATCCTCCATTCGCCACCTCTCTCAAAGGAAGGATCTTTACCTCCTGCAAATCTCCTTCAGAGCTCCCTCCTTTCGCTCCCCTAGAATTCCTTTTCCTAGCCCATTTCTCTTGCCATTTGTCGAGCATCAGCCATATTCTCATAGCTACAATCAGTTCCCTAGTATGTGACCTCAGACCAACCACTCTTTTCTCTTCCAATTCCCGCTCGGTATAATGCATCCTATGGCTCCCTTGCAATGCTCTAGTCTTGGATAGATCCACCACATATTCTCTAGCCAAACCCGCCAGTTTCTCATGTGCCACTCGTGCTTTACGAGTCACATCCTTTGCCACAAAAAGCAATTCATCGGGAGTATAGGTCAATACTCTCTCCAGAGGTAGATTCCCATATATTATTTCATCCGCCTCTGCTTTAAGTCTTACTACATCTATCATTCCTGCCTTCAAGGCTCCTTTCAACACCTGACAACTTGCTCCACGTCCCTCATCATACTCGCATTCCGATTCCTGCTCTCTCCTTTCCTCTGGTAGTTCTATGGGAGCAGAATGGCTCTTAAAGGCAATTGGGGTTGTCCCTGCTCGGCCCATATTCCAGCTCATTTGCTTCTTGGGTG
Source organism: Triturus cristatus (assembly GCF_964204655.1). Classification (NCBI taxonomy): domain Eukaryota; kingdom Metazoa; phylum Chordata; class Amphibia; order Caudata; family Salamandridae; genus Triturus; species Triturus cristatus. The sequence goes on along the minus strand of NC_140587.1, from coordinate 83,937,170 downwards.
ATACCCATGACCCTAAATCTGGTCTCGACTCCATCGGAGTCCTCGACCTCACCGGTCTCTCGTCCTCTTCGCCCCTAGATGTGTCTGACACCGCTGCTAATGGTGTACTCCATTGTACTGGGCTTGGAGGTCGGGCCGTTGCCCCTTCCAACTCACTTTCCCCACTTTCTCGCCTACTTCTCTCTGCCTCTCGTTCAGACCTCTCTCTCGCCTCTGATTCCGGGCTGTATATAGACACAATCGGTCCAATGGTGACCGGTACCCTCAATGCATCCGGTAACCTCATCTCTCCTTCAATCCTTCGGCTAGTCCCCGACTGACCCTGTGAACTCGCTGTATCAAACGAGACCAACCCTTCCACTCGGGTCTCGGGCTGGATCGTTACCCTCCTAGTTTCCTCTCTGTCGCTCCACCTATCATCTGGCTCATCCGGGTTATAAGGGGGTGGTCTCTCTTCTAGCAATCTTCGTAATACATCATCATCAGAATCACTATCCTCTTTCTGGGCTTTCCCATTCCTTATTCCTGTCTCCTCCATTATCGCGGGATACAGTTTCGCTTCCTCAATTGTCTGCACTCTCCATCTTTTCTCTGCTGCGTCCCACTTGGCATCCTGGAATGCCCTAATCGACTTCCTCATTCTCTCCTGACTTCTTCCCTTTTCCTTATCATGCGCTGCTCTAATCCACGCATGTAACGCTTCAAACTGTGCTGGTCTTGGCAAGGGTTTTAAGGACCCCATCACCGTCTTCAGTTGGTACAGCACCGCTAATCTAAATGAGCCGTACCTCGGGAAAGCTAATTCCCCTTCACCTTGTGTAACCTTGTGCCAATTCTCGATCCAAACGATAGTATGTAACCCCACATTCTGTGCCATGTAATGTGCCGGTGTATCCTCGGGAGGAGCTTCTTCTCCCCCGCGGACAACCACATGCCTATCACCTCTACACAACTCTCGCAAAGCCCTAAGGCACTTCATAATGAGCAAATTCGATCTCGCGCTCTATTTACTTCTTGTTCTCAAATCCTCCAATAACAGCGCGACTCACACCAACCGGCCTATCACAGCGCGACACCCTCTGACGTCACCTCCCTTCGTTCGCAGCAGTTCCCTTCTCCAAACTCGTTTCACGCTTACTCACGTCCCATTCATACACTGAAATAACCAATTAAGTTATTTCTCTGGCTGTCCGTCCACAGCCTCTGACTGTCCGTCCACAGTCTCTCGACCTTGTTGACCTCGATTGGCGCCCGTCTGCCCCCGTCCGGCCAGACAAAAACGCCTCTGATAGGTTACTAACACTCCGATCTGCTCACCACAACCCACGACCAGCGTTAAGTTGCCATACACACACGCATTCGCTCCCCCTATCTCGGTCCAGGTGATCGATGGTACCTCACGATCTCCTTTGGGTGGTCAACAAAATCTATCTCAGGTGTCTTCTACACCACAATTCCCGGGCTGCGCGCGCTCACAGCCTGATCTCACAATCACACGACATACACAACAACTCCGCAAGACATCACACAACAAATCAACACCGCAATCTACAACCACTCATTATGTTCATACTCACTCCTGGAACTGCTGCTTTCTGCCGCGCTGCTACTCGCCGTCGATGCTCATCTGCTGCCGTCTGCTGCTCGCCATCTGATGATTCAGCATCACTTATCGTCTCTTGGGCCTCAAGGGTCACTTATCCTTATCTAATCTTCCCTCGCTATCAGTAAGAAACCATCCTCGTTTGCTACCAACTGCTCCGGCCTATTTTTAGTATCTCGCAATTATCTACTGGAACCCACTCTGGTCAAATGGAACTTTTTACTTGCCTAATAGCATGGAGGGAAAATTACCGTTATCACAATTACAGTCTGCAATTTGCCATAATCAAGGACTCGAAACTTAATCTCTTGGCTCTCTGGTTTTTATTATCAACATAAAGATTTGGAGATACAAAGTCCTCAACACGAGGCACAACAAGTACATAGGCACTAAAACAAATGCTACTCTACGAAGAATCCGCATACGGCTAAAAATAACTAAAAGTACAATCTCTAAAAGCATGAGGTAGAACACTACCAAGCAAATGTCGATACTAGGGACACTGAACCATACCATCTCTGTCCCTACTCTGTACTAGGTGACATCCCTACATAGCAATCCCTTGAGACCCTCATCAGAATAAAAGGTGTCAGAGCGAAACTTCCTAAGAAGTCCTCACTTAGAGAGCTTGGTCTAAGTTGCCCCCTCTACCCTTCGCCTAGCCGTCCTCTGCTTTGGGCTGCCTCGCTCTGCTCTGCCTCCACCCTCGGGGCGCTGTCCCTAATACAGTACCCCAAGTCTCCGAACACGCCCTTTGCGCCTCCTCTCCTTCCGGGGTCGTCTTTCAGTACTTTTCCACAGAGCGCTGTCCAGTTCCATCGTCCATCGCTTGGCCTTGAGTCCCAGACGCCATCCGCACTAGGAGTTACGATTGGCACATTCCAATACACTCCCATGTCTGGCTTTCTCTACATAATTCAAATTACGAACAAAGAGCTTCTCTACTAACGAGCAACTGTCCTTGCACCTGGGGTGAGATCATGCAAAGCAGACATTCTTCACATCTTTTAAGTTGCAATTTACTACAGCCTGAAAACCTCTACTGAGACAAATCCCTTTTGGCCTATTGCCCTGGCCAACATAAGAAAATACCAGGCCTTTCGCCTCAACGATATATGCGAATTCTGGCCACTACTTCGGTTACACAAGCAGTTTTAAATCACAGTATTGACATTTACGTCTTTCTTTCATGTGTGGTCAATCTAAACAAACTACAGACACGAAGTCTGGGGTACACATTTCTAACACCACATTGCATTTCCCGTAGCTAAACATTATACATTTCTCTACTACGTTTACCATGTGCTTGTACATAGCTAGCACTTCTACTTAAAATCGATATAGGTTATACGGTTGTAATACATTGCACACGAAATCCCTGAGTACACATTTGGTTATATGCGGGTGCCGACTAACAGTGAATATAACGCACCCCTACAATTCTCAAACTTTTAAACGCTACATCAGTTGTTCTAGGGCCGGTAGGTATTGAGAAAATCACGGGCCGGTTCATCAATATGCATTTCAACCAAGCTATTAATTTGATTTTCAATTGTTTGCAAATCATGTATACGGCCTGGTGGTATGTAATCTCCTTTTGGAGAAGGCTAGATTGTCTACCCGTGTCAAGTATTTTAGTTGCACTGTCACTTTTTATTTAAAGGATCATCAGATTAAGCACCTTGTGGAGTTATTGTTTACTTAGGCACCAGTTTAAGATATCCAGGTACCAAGAGATTGATGGGCATATTCTCAAGGACTTATCGCAGAGTTAGTGGCACTTTATCTCAGCCAAAGTGGTGATAAAGTCATCGCACCATTCTCAAGCTGCTGCTAACAGCCCATATTACCAGTTTCCTGCGATAGCCGCCGCCACTAATATCGCCACGGATGACACCAGCAACTAACGCTAATGAGATGCAGAGTAGGCGTTCCCGTGCAAAAAGCAGCGAAAACACCACTACGCAATACTCACAACGACCAACCAGATTGGCGATAAGATCCCAAAACATGTGATAAGGCGCGTTAGCAGAGGGATTTAACACCTGGTCTGACCTGGTGTTAAGTCAGACTACAACCTGCACCAGAAATGGGAGCCCAGCCCACAGCCACACCAGAAGAACAGATGCCATGGCGCTACTGATCATGCAGCTCGGACACCCAAGAGGGACACAACACCCACCGCCACCACCCCCATGCCTGCAATTACCCCCCAGGACCACCCCCGCCCCTCCGGACTATCACAGAGGCAGCGCAGACAAAGACGGCTGACCTTCAGCAAACGCACCAGCCTCACAGACTTAACACCATGGGATGCCATTGCCCACTACAGGCTCAAAAGGACACCAATCCTCCGCATCCTGACTCTCATTGCCCACAGGCTGACGGTACCAACACAGCGGAAAGCCAACATCCCTACGCGTACAAAGCTGCTGGCTGCGCTGCACCTGTTGGCCTCTGGGACCTCCAACCAACAACTGCCAGACTCGGAAGAGTCTCAAAGCCAGCCCATCCAAGTTCTTCACAACTGTCTTTGATGCCATCATCAGCTGGGAACCCCAGCACCTTTACTTCCCACACACTAAGCATAAACAGCTGGAGACCAAGCAAGGCTTCTACACCATAGCTGGCTTCCCAAACGTCTTGGGGGCAATCGACTGCACACATGTACTCCTCGTGCCCCCTGCCGCCACGGCACAGAATTTCCAAAACAGGAAGCACATGCATTCCATCAATGTGCAGGCAATAGTGGACCACCGGGGACTCTTTACCAATGTCGTCGCCAACAACCCAGGCAGTGTGCATGAGTCTTTCATTTTCCGACAGTCCTTCATCAATCAGCGCTTTCAGGATGGCACCTATGCAAATGCACTGCTCGTCTGTAAGCAACAACTGAACACACCACACACCTCAACACAACCAACATACAACTCACAACTCTCGGAATGCACACATTGCTAAATCACATGCAGCATGACAACCAACATGCCCACATACCAGACACAACAACACAACTTACTGTGGCAACCTGGGCTAGCCATATACACAAGCCATCAACGGCATGGCACCTCAGCCACACAATAGCAGAATGTGGGGAGAGGTGGGAACCAGGTATGTGCGAAGGAGGCAAGTCACCCATGAATGTAAATGGACACAATGCCAAGTGTGGCGTGAATGTGCTGGAAAGACCTGAGTATGCAGACCACGGACATTTCCACGGTGACATACGCTGCTGCTCTTTGGAGTGTACTGGACAGTGGACGCTACCATGTTACCACAGACAGTGGGGAAGATCACGGAACTGTAGCTTGTTACGTCCCCCCTGTAAGCGTGAGTACAGAGGGATGGTCCGGCGTATGCCAGGCCAGCGTAGGAGTGTGAATAAAAAGTCCATTGCTCTGGGTGTGGTTCTCTTCCGGTATGGCCAACGTCTCTGCCAGGGCGGCGCCTCTCAACCCGCCACGAGGCCGACGCCGTGAGCGGTGAAGCCTGAGATCCTGTGCTCCTGCTGCACCCCAGGCCGCTGGCCCCCAGACCCGTCTTGGCCAACCCTGCACACCCAGGCCTCACTGCTCACCTGCCGACACTGGCGTGTGTCAAAGAGGGCCCACCACGTGCTGGTGCAAGCTCCAAGCCCGAGGCCCGCAACCTTGGCGGCCTCCTCAGACCATCGCTGGACTCCGCGACACAGGCACCAAGCACTCCTTTCTCATTGACGTACTCCACCACTGCCTCCGGCCTACACTGCGGTCAAGTAGGCCACACATTTGGAACTGTGTCTTGTGAGTTCATATCATCGTACGCAAGGAGAGGAGTAAGAGGAAGAAGTGGTTCAGTCCGGAGGAAAAAAAAAGGATCATCGTAACGGAGGTGATCGAACACTACCAACAACTTCTCTGGTGCCACTAACTCTGTGCATCGCAAGCCAACGACACATGTCTGTGGGCCTCTGCTGCCCACTGCCTCCGGCCTACACTGTAGTCAATGTTCATATCAGAGTTTATATCACTGTACTGCCTTCGATATGGTGCCACCAACTCTGTGCATCGCAAGCCAATGACACATGTCTGTGGGCCCCTGCTGCCCACTGCCTCCGGCCTACACTGCAGTCAAGTAGGTCACACATTTTGAACTGAGTCTTGATTTTTAAATGGCAGAGTACATATGTTCATGTCAGAGTTTATATCACTGTACTCCCTTCGATGTGGTGCCACTAACTCTGTGCAGTTCTAGTCATGGACCCTGTCTGACTGACTATTGGATGGCCTCTGAGTCGATGGCCTGGGGGTCATCAATGCCGTGTGTCTGTGGCCCTGCTGACCGCTGCCTCTGGCCTCAATTGTGGTCCACCTGCCCGGACACTGCATCACAGCAGGATGCACATGCCACCACCGCCAGGACCACCTCCTAACAACACTTGCCAGAGTCGAAAGAGTCTTACAGCCAGACTATTAGAGTTGCTCATACATGTCTTGGATGCCATCATCAGCTTGGTAACCTGCTCAGCTCTTCAGGTGCCACTAACTCAGTGCACCACAACGCATGGACCCTCTCTTATGGTTTTTTTTCCCTGTGTTCAGCTCATGCTACAATGTCACCTCAGGCAGTGTGATAGACCTGGGACAATGATGGGAAAGATGTTGCAGGTGGAACACACCTTACTGCAGCTGCTGCAGGAATATCCCGAAGGGACACAATCTTAGACAATTTCTTCACACGAGCACAATCAGGTCTGCTACCCCTACCTCAGTGCACTGCGACTCGCCGACCCATCTGATTGTATATTGGGTGACTTCTGTACTTGCTCCGGCTAACACCATGATGCTTCGCAGTTAGTTATGTTATGTTGGTGTTTTCTGTTTCCGCTTTAATAGTGATCACTGTTCAAGTTGTTGCCAGCACCAACCACACCCTGAGGACTGGCTCACACTCACCCCACACCCATCCGGCAAAGGCGTCACTGGTCAGGTGACGCTGATAATAAAGAGTGGCTGGGCGCACGTGCCCGTAGCCAGTTCAACTGACTATCAAAGTGTGTCTGTGTGCTCATTTCGTATGCATGAAGGCCCCGGGCCTGACCACATTACATTGTGCGGTGTACAGCTCTGTCGTACAGCTCTGTCATCCCCCCTTTATAAATCAGAGGAGTGAACTGGGCCTGCGTGCGCAAGTCCAGCGTAGGGGTGTGAATGATTGTCCCAGGGATCTGGGCATGGTTCAGTACTGCAAAAGTGCAAATGGTTGTGTCTCTGTCGCAGTGTGTGTGACCGTTGGTGAGTGTAAGTGGTCCATGATGGGAATTAGACACCCACATATGTAATCTAGTTCAGATGCCATGAGTTCGAATCCCACCCTCACCTGTTCAGCCACCTCCTTCTGGCGGTCTGACACCTGGCCGTGGAATGCGATGTGTGTTTCGGTGAGGTGCTGGGAGCCATCCGTGGTGGTGTGTGCTTCCTGTTGTGTGGTCTGTGCAGGGGGTGGGGTTTCCTCGATGCTGCTGGGCTGCCCTGCTCCTGGAGGTGGGTTGCCTAAGATGTCCATGAGATGTTGTAGGGAGTCGGTATCGAAGGTGTGGAGGTCCTCTTCATCATTACTGATGAGTTGTCTGGTCTGCTCTGCAGGAGGTTTTGATTGGCCCTCTGCTATGTGAAGGGGAGATGCATTATAACATTGTGTTGACATGTCTGTTGATGCATTGTTCAAGTTTACATACAGACTGCATGACAATGTACATTGTGACTGTTTGGGAGGAGGTGACTATTTGATGAGGGACAGTGGACATTTGAACTACATGACGGATGTGAGGTTGTACAAGTACATCTCACAGTTTCCTGCTATGCCAGATGTTATTGGCCAGTTTCTAAGCACAAGCAGAACCAGTTGTGTCCTCTGTTCTGTAGTGACAGTGTTGCACTTTGTACCACATTGTTGCAAATGTTGATGTGCTGCTATTGCTATGTGTGTGTGCTGCATTATGGGTGAGTCGCCCCTGCTGCTCAGATTTGTCTGCCCCTTGTCCCTTTCAGGCAGTGTGCCTTTGACTTATGTGCTTCTACAGTGCTGGGATTTTGCGAACTTGGGTAAATTGGGCTCTTGGTTGAGTTGTGACTCTTGTGCATGGTTTTTCCGTAGATGTGTTGTTGACATCAGGGGTAGTTTGTGCATGTGGATGTATCAGAGTGTGAACTGCTCCTTTCCGGATGTGGTCCACACTCAGCCACCTCAGTGTCGTGGCGTGCACAATGTCATGATGATTGGACTGCAGCTATGCTAATCGTCATGTAATGTCACTTGCATTGTAGGTGTGGTTCACAAATACGCATCTTTGCTGGGGTTCGCACGTGTGCATGCGTTGGTTGTGAGATTGGTGCTGTATGGGGTGGGACCCCTTTGGGCACATGGTGGACGGGGGCCTACTTGGTGTTTGCATGTGTGCTGCAGTGTGCCACGGGGGTCAGGGACATGATCCAGAGTCAGTGTGGGGTGCAGTGTGCTCTGCTTAATTGTGCGTGTGTGCCATTGTGCCCATCTCCCCCCGTCCCCCCAGTGCCAGATCGGTACTCACCCTGTTGATGTTGTGTCAGGTCATGTTGAGCATTGTCAGGTGCCACGACTCCTGGCACCGTATCCCAGCTGATGACTGTGGACACCATTTTTTCCATGTCATCCAGCTCCTGGCGTGCCGCTGGATCCCAACCTCCAATCTGCGTTGCTTTTGTGTTGGCATCGAGTTTCTTCTTGGTTTTAGCCTTCACATCCTTCCAGCGGCTCTTGACCTCTTCCATTTTCCTCCTCAACGCTGCATCTGCATTCACATGGTCCAAGATAGTCGGCCATATTTGCATCTTTGTTGCCATTGACACGTTGGAGATGACAAACAGTTATTGGTAGTGTTCTATCACCTCCGTAACGATGATCCTGTTTTGCTACGGACTGAACCGCTTCTTCCTCTTCCTCTTCTCCTTGGCCTTCCTTGACCCTGAGGTTCCTTGCTGTTGGTCTGGTGGGCTTGTGGGGTTTGCGTTGTCCTCTGCACTCGGTCCGGGTGCATCCATGGTGCTACGAGGTTTAATTTTTTGGGGCTTTTTCTTTAATCTGCTTTTCTGGTGCATTTTCCCGCATGACGCATGGGAATTGCAGGCCTGTCGCTGGTTATCGCTAGTATTTGTTTTGCGATTTGGGACATTGCCACTTTTTTCACGTTGATTTTTTTGAATTTTTTGGGCGTTGCATAAATGTTAACGCGGTCATTTATCGCGTTATCGTGGAACTATCGCATGGTGCCGCCGTGTTGAGAATACGACGTTAACACGGTGTTAATTTACAGCGATAGACTGCGATGTGAGAAGTTGCGTTAAGCAAATTTTGCTATAATTAATACACGTTCTTGAGAATATCCCCCTGTGTGTCTTCAGAAGAACACAAGGATGTCTACATTAAATACTCATTTCAAATGCTTTACAATTTCACTGGTCCAGCGTTTTGCAATCTAGATTTTAATTCAGCCTTATGTATTTTCAAACATTATTAAGATTTCTATGCAGATTGTCAGTTTATATTTATTAGTACTAAAGAGGATTGACTGAACTATCGGACCAGGAAATGCACAGGTACACTTTAGGCCGACCTCTCTTTTTCATCAGTAATGGAACTTAACCAGCAGCAGTCTGAAATGGGGTAAGAATTCTCTCCTTTAACGCTAATGGCCTAAATAATAAAATGAAAGCACGGGCTGTTGAAGTATGGTTAAAAGGCTACTCCCTACAGGAGATGTGTTAGACCTGGCACCATTGGTGTAGGTCTCCCTTCTATTTTTTTGTCACTTTTTGTCTCCTTCGTGGTTGCTGGTGTTAGACGCTCTGGGCGCTGTGCCACTGCCATTCGGTGACACAGTGCGAATGCTCCTTATTATAAATTAATTGTATGAACTAGTATAGTCTTAGTAGTGCCAAGGAACATGTTAGGAGAATCGAACTTGGTATGCTTGAGCTTCAAATATTAACGTGCATCTGGTAGTGGTGATTGTCTTTGTATTCTGAGTGTGCAACTACCGCTTTTGGAAAGCAGGTATCTTTTTGTCTAAACCTTCCTACGTGTTTTCTTGGTATGTGTATTGACCGTCTGGTTTAGAGGGCCAGAGCAGGCTGAGACCGACCTGGGTCGAATGTGGGAATCTGCCGTTGAAGTGTGGGGAGGGGGAAAACCTTTGATCTGAGCAGGGCATCTGAGGGTGGGCCCCCTCTACCTGAAAGGGAAGATGCCACCTCATAAATAAAGTGACCCAAGTCGACACCAAACTGGTTCTGGCTGGGTCGAGTGATTTGTGACTTTCTCAAGAACAAAGGGCCCGATTCACAGAACTAACTTAAGACAAAATCCTAAACTTACTACCATTTTGGTATTCACAGAAGGCACTTACTCATTTTGGTATTCACAGAAGGCACTTACTCATTTCAGTATTCACAGAAGTTAGGAGTCCTAACTTTAGGACTCCTAAATGCCTTCTGTGAATACCGAAAGTCTTAAAATTAGGATTTTTCTCAGTTTAGTAGTAGTGTAGTTAGGACTCCTAACTTTAGGACTCCTAAATGCCTTCTGTGAATACCGAAAGTCTTAAAATTAGGATTTTTCTCAATTTAGTAGTCCTAAATTTAGGACTCCTAACTTTAGGACTCCTAAATGCCTTCTGTGAATACCGAAAGTCTTAAAATTAGGATTTTTCTCAGTTTAGTAGTAGTATAGTTAGGACTCCTAACTTTAGGACTCCTAAATGCCTTCTGTGAATACCGAAAGTCTTAAAATTAGGATTTTTCTCAATTTAGTAGTCCTAAATTTAGGACTCCTAACTTTAGGACTCCTAAATGCCTTCTGTGAATACCGAAAGCCTTAAAATTAGGATTTTTCTCAGTTTAGTAGTTGTAACTTTACAACTACTAAACTGAGAAAAATCCTAATTAAGGCTGACGAAGATTGTAAATGCCTCCCTACAGCAAGGTGTGATTCCTTACTTTCTAAAGGCTGGCCAGGTTACACTCATTCTTAAAAAAATCCTCTGCTGAGCAAGACGACCTTAATAACTTCCGCCCAATCACTACCATTCCTACTCTATCAAAGCTGCTAGAGAAATGTGTCCATGTCCAACTTTGTACCCACATAAATCAATTCCAGCTTCTTGATCAATTTCAATCGGCTTTTGCCAGGGTCATTGCACCGAAACGGCCATTACCCATATAATGGATGACACTCTAAAAATGCTGGATCGGAACAAAGCTTGCCTTCTAATACTCCTTGACCTCTCGTCAGCTTTTGATACGGTCAAATATGACAACCTCCTGGATATACTGGAACGCAGGATGGGTCTCTCAGGATCAGTTCTGAATTGGTTTGCCTTATTTCTTCAAAACAGATCACAAAGACTTAAAGTCAATCACTCCCTCACTAACTCTTCCCCAATCACTCTGGGGGTCCCTCAAGGGTCCTCGCTCTCACCCACACTCTTCAACTTGTCCATGGAGCCATTAACGCAAATGCTCAAAACATCAAATATACTGTATCACATGTTAGCAGATGATACCCAATTGTACTTTAAAATCTCCTCCCCCGAAGACATCAATTCACTCAATTCGACCCTACTCAAAACCCAACACTGGTTGACTTCTAATCATCTCAAATTAAACTCCATCAAAATGGAATTCCTCCTTATTTCTTCTCCCAAACAGACCTCTACTATCACTGCATACATGAAGCAGCTTACGGCTCTCAACTGTGTTCCACACATCTTGACTCTACCAAATCTCTCAGAATAATACTTGATAAGGCCCTGAGCATGCAGGAACACATCAGCGCTGCCACCAAAGGAGCAAACTTCCAAAGGAGCATACTAAGACAGATAAAACCCTTCCTTCCTCTGGAAGACTTGAAGTCTGCTGTTCAAGCACTAGTCTCCAGATTGGAGTATGGGGGCTCAACTCTCTGTGGGCTTCTGAGCTACAAGTTGGCTCCGCTGAGGGCCTATCTGAACTCGGCGGCTAGGCTCATCACAGGATCCAAAAGAAATAACCACATCACACTGGTTTTGAAATCTCTAAACTGGCATCCTCTTGAGGCTATGATTCATCTTAAAATTGCTTGCATGGCACACAAAGCCCTTCACCATAACACTCCTCTGTACCTCGCCCAGAAACTGGAACTCTCGGTGGCTGCAGATCTTTGAGGAGCTCTAGCACTTTACTACTGAAACCAAAAAAATTTAAAAGAAAGAAAAACTATAACCAAGCCTTCTCTGATATTGCCCCGAGAATCTGGAACGCCCTACCTCCGGAAATCAGACTGAATCCCTCAACGACCTCTTTCAAACAAGAAGCCAAAGCACTTCTTATTCATACGTTCTGAACCTGTACTGTGACTACTCCACCTGGAAACAATGTGCTGAGACCCCCTCCTCACACATCTGCTCATTTACTGGATTTACTGTATTTATGTGTTGTTCTGTTACCACGGTACTCTTGTTTACCCCTTTATCCTGCTCTGTCAAATTGCTGTTTACTCACCCGTCTCCCTTTCTGTCATCCTCGGCATTATGTGATGTGCTCTGATTCCTGCTTGGGTCACGTTTGTGCTATATAAAACTTTATAAATAAATATGTTTCAGTATTTGTCAGGGAGTTGTTATCTGTCTTCAACAGGCAGCAAGCAGAGAAGGGTAGCTATTTTTTCCGTACAATTTTTCCCTTTTAGGTCACATACTCACAGACGGATAAAGATGGCAAGTGGGTAATAGTTAATGAAATATTAAATATTATTAAGATGACTTTAGAGGATAATCCTGCCCCTCTGATGGATCTTCACCAAGCATTGCTGCTAATACCTGGCTTGATCATTTTGAGCAGGGATTTTAATTATTTGCAGAATCCAGGCTTAGATTCTTCGTCAGGGTCATGGAAACAAAAAAAACCCGGGTAGGAGAAGTGTTAAAGGATTGTAAGACAAATTCAAATCTGATAGATTCCTGGCGGTTTAGATATCCAGAAAGAAGAATATTCATATTACTCAGCAAAATACAACTCAGCTGCTCTCCAGGGACCTATCACAGTCTAATTGCGTACATATACAGTACAGCTTTTCAGGTCATGCATTGCTAAAACTAGAATTACGAGGTATCAGTAGAAACTTAAATACCCCAAAATGGACATTTAAAAGAATTCTTCTGGAGGATGAAAACTGGTGTGGGAAAATCCATGCGGATATACAGGGCTTTTTCCAGATTAGTAGAGATGCAGCCTCACTGGAGAATGTATGGGAGGCCTTTAAACAACAATTTGTTAAGGGCATGTATGTCTGCCACATTGCACACTTCTAAGTGCCAAAAGATGCTTTTTCAAAGCCATTCGTCATTTACCACCAACTTTTAGTTGGTGGTAAATAACGAATCCACACAACACCCACACACTACCCCTACATCTCATTTCAGGATTCGGTATTTACCGAATCGGTAAAATTACCGAATCGGTAATTTTACCAATTCGGTAAATTACCGAATCCTGAAATGTCCCCCCTACATATCAAAAGCCTGAATACCGGTCGGTAACGAGATTTTTACCGAAAATCGGCCGTTACCGACCGTTATTAGGCTACCTACATATGGCCCTAAGAGTCCTATTACAGATTAAAACATAACACAAAGTGAGTTTGTCAGGCATTATGAGTCTATTTATTCCGTGAGACAAGAAGTGGATAGCATAAAGCTACATTTTTTTTAGTGGATTCCAAATTCCAAATCTAACTATGGATCAATCCTCAAGTTGAATGGCCGATGTGACGTTAAAAGAAATAGAAGGAGGGGTTCGAACTATAGCCAACGGCAAAGCTTGCGGGGAAGATGGCATTCCGATTGAGTTTTTGAAAAAGTTTAGCATAAGTCTAAATAAGGAACTCGTGCTACCGGCCAATCATATTTTATGAGGTGGGGAAATACAATCCTCTTTTAGAACAGCAGTGGTCGTTAGCTATTTAAAAAAAGATAAAGATAAGGAAGATATAAAACCTATAGAACCATTCGTTTTTCTAATTCTGATTATAAGATTATCGCCAAATTGTTGGCTAACAAAATCAGCAACTATACAGGGTCTATAATCCACAAGGATCAATGCGGCTTTGGTGTAGGGCGGCAATTATCTTTTAACACCACCTTCCTCATTGAAGCACTGGATTATGTTAAACAGAATAAAATACTGTCCCAGATAATGCTTTTAGATGAAGAAAAGGCTTTCGACCTTGTCTGCTGGGAAAGCTTATTCTATACATTGGGCCCCCCGAACTGATCCCAGTTATCTCAAAATGTTATGAGGGGGCCACGGCTCAAATAATTGTGAATTCCAAGAGGGTTGGTGCTTGTACAGTAGTTACGGGGACAAGACAAGTCTGCCCGCTTTCCCCCGTGCTCTTTGCCTGTTTTATAGAGCCTGTAGCAATAGCGTTCACTCTTTAAGTGGCACAACATCTCCAATGACCGGAATGACTAATATCAAATTGTATGCGGATGATATCGCCCTATTTTTAAGAACTGAAAGGAAAGTGTAATTGCAAATTTGAAATTTATTTCAGGAATTTCAAGCAAGGTGGGGCTTTACAATCAATACATCTAAGACAGAGATCATTCTTTGCAATTGCTCAGTCGAGTCATTTTTAACAGATTTACAGCCTCATGCATCAACCCAAAATCCAGTCGGTAAAATACCGATTCGGTAATAGCTCCTGGTATTAAGTAAAAAATACCCAATCCCAATGCATCAACCCAAAAGCAGAAATCGCTATTTAAGGAATCCTTAAATAGCGATTCTTTAAATAGGGATTCCTTAAATACCGATTCCTTAAATAGCGATTGCATTTAAGGAATCCCAAAGTGAGATTCCTTAAATGCAATGCATCAAAGTTAAAAAATTAGCGATTTCGCTAATAGGGGGAGCAAATTACCATGAAGATGAACTGCATGGTAATTTGCAAAAACTTTGAAAAATGCACTTTTGTGCATTTTTCAAAGTTTCATGTTGCGCACAAACATGCCCTTAGAGCATGTGTGTGTGCAACATATGTGCACATATCATTTTCAGGGGTGCAACAGGGTGTCCTTTTGACACCCTGGCACCCTTGAAAGTGCTCCCGCTATTAGCGATTCGGTAATACCGAATCGCTAATACAGACTGGCTTTACATTCATTCCTATGGGCCTCCAAGCCCATAGGAATGAATGGGTAGGTATTCCTTATTACCGATTCGGTATTACCGATTCGGTAATAAGGAATATTAAGGAATCGCTATTTGAATAGCGATTCCTACATGCATAGCCTTTTGCTATTCCTTATTAGCGATTCCTTATTTTTCGCTAATAAGGAATCGCAAATGGCATTGTTGATGCATAGGCCCCTTAGTCTTATTAGTTCACTCACAGCCTAAGAGATATTTAGGGATATACATTACAAAAACTATTAATGATCTTTACGCCCTAAATTATATCCCTCTCATTAATAAAATAAAGAATAAATTGTTAAAATGGAAAGAACTTCCAGTCTCGCTAAGAGGCCGTGTAGCTATTATTCGCATGATGATTCTTCCACTTTGTAATATTTTGTTTTTAGCCATTCGTAATGAGGTCCAAATGAATTTCTTGAATGAAGTCTAAGGCCTCTTCTCTACATTTATATGGGCAAATAAGGCGTCAAGGCTGTCAATGGAAACGCTCTTTAGGCCAGTGTCTGAAGGAGGACTAGCTCTTCCTGATTTGAAAGAGTATTATTATGCCAATTTTGCACACACTTGATATAGATCCACGAAGATTTTAAATATTAATAGGTATGATAATTTTTCCTTAGATCTGATTTACAAGGAATATTCAATTCAAGATTTTTTGTGCTTAATTAAAACCCCCAAAAAAGAAAGATATAAAACCCTTCAATGGAGATTGAATGGAAAAAACAGCTATTTAGGCATTTCTCGATCCCCACGTTACATGCAGAAACTTACCTTTCCGACATCTATGTCGGTAAAGACTTACTACTAGATCCAGTACTTTTGGTGAACTAAAGAAGTCAGGGATTTAGAAAAATAGGAGATTTTCTGCAGGGAGAGTGGAAAACCTGGTCTGAAATTGATCCACTACTTAAGCAAAGCAAAATTATTTTGCAATAGTCTTTTGTTAGGATCAAAGACTTTTTGTCAGAACTTAACCCTACACTGATCAGCAATGTTAGTAATGTCGTAGGGTGTCTGGTAAAACCATATACATCGCATTTCAATAAGTGGTTGGGTCTCATTATTTCGGACTCAAGGAGAAGACAAATTCTGTCTGAAGGCGCAGAGAAAGTGGGAAAATCAAGAAGGGTTATCCATCTGAAATGCAGATTGGCAACAGATTAAGTTCAACAGTTCCTTGCTGAAAGTGGCCAATTTGGAGTGGAAGCAATTTAATACCAAATTGCTGCTGTATCGTACACCAGATTGTTTGCTGAAAATTAACCCCCAAATTGCTTCAAATTGTTTTAGATGTAACTTAGAGGGAGGAGGGAATTGGACTCATTATCTGTGGATGTCGGAAATTAGAGGGATTCTGGGAAATTATTAACAAATATTATTAAAACACACTGAAAGTCCCAAAGGTTCTAGATATACAGACTATGGTGCTAGGTTATTCTGCAGAATTTACAGCAACTATTCAACAAAAAATGCAAATATTCATTTTGGTCCTGGCTGCACAGTTGTTGATTCTGCACAGATGGACATTGGCGGATATTCCAACTTTTACACAACTATTCAGTAAATTGGGTAAAATTAAGGAGCACAAAAGAAAGTATGCTCTTAGAGCAGGCTCCTATAAAAAATACTTAGCTCTGTGGGAGAATGAGTATTGTAAACAGTTTGGGGAGGTAACGATGTTGGAAACAGCTATATGGTAAAAATATGGTTAAATCAGTTTGTACATTCAAGGAAGCAAGCTATTACCCTTTATTATCATTGTGTTTGTATGGTGTTTTAAACACTGATTCCCACCATGTGGGTATGCTGCTCGTTGTCTAAATGAATTGTTTTATTTTCTTAATGTCTTTTGTGTTTAAGATTAATGAACTGTCTCCCAATAAAGAATATATATATTTTTTTAACTCTCAATGGAACTAGGGCAACAGGTTCTTACTTGAGCTAAAAAAAAGCCAGTGCAAGTGTTCCTATCATATTTTTAGTGTTGTTCACTGCAGTTTGTTATCAGATTTTGTCCCCTTTGCCGCTAGAAATTGTGTTGAATGTGTCTGTGGATGCCCCTCTCCCGTTGCTTCTGCACCAATTATTGAATGTAACTAGTTAAGCTTGAGTGAATTTTGTTATATCATACCACCATTTCACAATATCCTGTGTGTCTTCCATCCAATGGCTATGTTCCTTTTGCTAATTATCAATGCAAGATCAAGGAACTCTCATTCCTGTTCGGAAGATTTATTTTATTTTATTTGGCCCAATAAACATTGAAGGAACCCAAGGCTATTCAACTATCTGACACTTTTATATTCGGGTTTTTGCCTGCGGACGGTTGTTGAATTTGTTTCCTCTGTGATAGAAATTGTCATCACAGAGTTCCCAATAAAGAACCTTAAATCAGGAAGGATTGCCTCCCCCTTTCGACAAATAAGAATATTATACTCATGGTGCTGCCCTGCAGTATTGTTATACCCCTCCATAGATATTAAGAAGTAATATCCTCATCCAATTAGGATCGGAACCAGCACAATCCATTTGAGGAGGAGATACAATTGCTTATTCCTAGACTGAATACAATAAATCACAAGAGTCCTTTTTAGAAATCTCTACTGTCCTGAAGATGGTCTGACGGATTGACGCCATTACAGACCGAAACATCGACTACACTATCTATATCCATAACATCTTTGTACAGTTGATTGCTCTCCTAATAGGAGATAGATCTCTGTGTTACCTTTTGGATTAGATACTTTGTGTCATGAAATGTGGATAACATTTATTCTTTTCTCTTTTCATGTGACACCGCACATTTAATTGTTCATCTGTACTCCTTTTTATTGATTGCATATATAAAATGATTTGTGATTTTTTCACGTAATAGATACCTCGTGTGTGTTTTTCATATTTGATTAATTCAGCTAATTAACATGTTGTTGAGTATCAGTCTTGAACTCATCTCCGAATTAATTTTTTAAAACTAAAAAAAGATACAATTTCTTTAAACAAAATCCCTTGTTGGCACATTACCTTTTTGTTTAAACTTGCCCAAGCCCTCAAGGGTATATTGGGTCTTTCCCCTACGGTTACACTTTTATATTGTGTCACAATAATTTTGTACCTGTGGGCATTCCCATACAATGTGATAGAAATGTGTGCATCTGTAGGCATCTCGGGCAGGAATCTATAGCCTCAGGGTGCATCTTGGCGGTCTTCTGCAGGGATAGATAGGTAAGCTGTATACATTTAAATCTGAGTTTCCTTGTTATTGTTTTTGTGTATTCCAAAATTCGCCCCAATCTCTATCTGAGATTATCTTGCCTAACTGAAGCTCACATTTATCTTTTGTTTGGGATATGGTAGTGTAGAGGTAGGTGCTAATAATGGATGTCTGCAATTCCAAAGTATGTTCGATTTCATGGGTTCCTGTTCTCCTCAGTCCAACTTAGTCTCGCTGCTCTAACCAGTGGAGAGTGTGCCATAAAGTATCCGGCTGCTAACTCAAAGAACAAGTCTTAAAGAGGAAATGAAGTACGAGTAGGCACAGATTCCTAAACCAGCTAGTTTACAAGAGTTAATTAGCCTTCTCATTCAAATCGACCAACAAATTCAAGATAAGAAATGTGAAAAGAAAAAGTGTAAATATTGTTTTAATATACCTATCAAGCCACTTGAATGTATGCAGTTAGATTTACCAGGGGTCCATTTCCCAAAAATAAGAAGAATCATACGAAAAAATGATGGGTCTACTATGAAGGTAATGTGGACAAAAAGGAAACCTGTTTGGAAATTGTCCTACTCGCCCAAAAAAAATGAGCAGGGAAACAAAAGTACTAATCCTTATAGTAGGCCAAGAGACAAGTTTATATCTAAATGAAACCAACCCTCAAGCCTGTATCAGTCCAACTTCTACTATGTTCATCTTTTTATAAACAACACTTCAGCTTCAAGGAAGCATTAGCCAGGTTGTCCTTTTTTATCGACTGTTCAGCATCTGATTCTTTCATGGACAAGTAGTAGAGGCTGCTAATAGAACTTTGGTAAGATACATATCCCTTACATTTAATAATTTCCTAGCATCATTAATGGATGCAACTCAATCTCATATCTGACACAGGTATCCACCAATACTAGGAAATTCTTCATAATGCGTATGTAAACTAGATGGCTAGAACATTATTCCTGGGTTCAGAAATGTTTGCCCAACATTGTGTTCCCATGTAATGATTCTTAGACAAATATCACCCTTTGATCAAGGAACTGTAGATGCTATAGCTCAAATCTCCTCCTTTCCATCTAAGGGCCCGATTACGATGCAGGCTGTATCGTAAACGGCTGGTATAATTCCTTTCTGACCGACACATTTTGATGGGCTCCGTCGTAAGGAAATCCAAATGGGTTTTCCGAATGGCCTCCGAGCCTGTCCGCCATTCAGAAAACCAACAGTAATCACTCTGCCAGCTCTTTCCGGCTGAGGCATTACAATGGCAGATTCCCACTGTCTTTCTGTGCAGGCCTTTCCGACACAGGAAGGCATTGGGAATCTGTCTTTGGTGGCCCCCAGCAGGGCCCCCATGGATGCAAGGCTGCTGAATGGTGGCCTAGGGGGCACCTATAGTGCCTCCCAGTTGATCCCTGCAGCCGGTGGCAAGCAAAGGGATGAACTGCTCCTCTGCTCTTTACAATGAGAGCATGCATTCTGATCAAAATGCATGCTCCCATTGTAAAGAATAGTACTGTGACCTAACAGAGTTCAGTCGCCTCCTAATTCCTGGGCTGGAACCGATGACAGGAGGTCGTTCGGTTCAAGTTACAAACTAATGTCGGACAGACTACCGTCCGACATCAGAATCTGCCCCTATGTATCAGGATTTTTTAGATGTATTCCCTGAATCCCAAGATTTCAGTTTACCTCCTCATAGGGCCTAATTATGACTTTGGAGGTGAGAGAGCGGGCCGCATGCCATCACCATGCTCCCACACCGCCAAAGTCAACCACTAACCAGATTAGGAGTCTTCTTCTGGTCTAGCGGGAAGTCCTTTGGCGGTTCCATGGTGCT
Organism: Triturus cristatus; assembly: GCF_964204655.1. Taxonomy (NCBI): domain Eukaryota; kingdom Metazoa; phylum Chordata; class Amphibia; order Caudata; family Salamandridae; genus Triturus; species Triturus cristatus. The sequence goes on along the minus strand of NC_140587.1, from coordinate 83,917,266 downwards.
GCTGGTCTGAGGCTCATAAGTGAGCTGTAAAAACAGCAGGGGCAAGGGACTGCCAAAGTTTGTTGCTGCATGGCATGGACTGGGAAGGAACAGGGGGTGCATGCACAAAAGGGGGCATACCATGTGCCCCCCAGCATGCATCCCCAGGCCTGTAGGACCCCTTTGTTTCCTCACTGCCACAGTTTTCATGGCAGGCTCACCACCATGAAAGCCTGTGGTGGTGAGGAAACTTATAATATGCAGCTGCACCACCATCATATTGTGTCCTTTGACCGCTGGGCCACTGCCACAGGTCCAGTAGACCACTGAACTCGTAATCGGACCCTTGGAATCCAACACTGTTCTTCGCATAGGACCCATCTGTCCTTTGTCTCCATCAGAACAAGAAACCTTATAGAAATATCTATATATGAATGCTTGCTAAAAGTATTTTTGTTCCACAAAAATCACCAGTAAGGCGCTTTAATATTCTTTGTTCTGAAAAAGGATTCTAAGGAGTTATGTCCATGTATTAATTATAGAATGCTAAATCAAGCCAGGATAAAAGCTTAATATCCACTTCATTCATTTTTAACATACTAACAACTGTTCAAGGAGCAAAGATCTTTACAAAATTAGAATTCCATGGAGCACATCATTCAATTCTGATACAATTGGGTGATGAATGGAACATAGTTTCAAAACACCACCAGGTCATTTTGAATATAGAGTTATGCCATTTGGACTCTGTAATGAGCCTGCTGCTCTTCTATGCTTTATGAACTCAATATTTTCAGATATACTTCTTTTTTCAGTAATTGTGCATCTAGGTGCTATATTTACTTTTCCCTAAGGATCCTTCTGAACATGAGTTGAGGAACTCCTCTGTCTCCTGAAATCAAACTATACATTAGCCAACTCTGAGAAATGTGTATTTAACCATTCATATTTATCTTATCTGGGATATGTTTTATCTTAAGGATGATTTACAAATGGATAATAATAAGGTAAAGACATTTTAGAAGAGGCTAGTCACACTTCTATGAGGCATGTTCAGGGTTTTCGTTTAATTGCAATTTTTTTAAATAAAAAGTCCAATCTAGTCTGTCCTGCAACTAAATTACTAAGGAAAGGCAAGAAATCAACTTGGACTCCAGATGCATCTCAAGCCTTTGAAAGACTCAAGAAACATTTACTATTACAAAATCAGCAGCAGTGGCAAGCTACAACCAGCACTATAGCCCCCCACTCAAAGTGGTTAGTGGTTGTTCAGATTGTACGGTGTGCTCCCACAGCCAGCACTCCTGCTACAAAGAAGTGCAACTAGGAGCATGACCAGGGGCAATGCCCCACAAAGCTACCAACTAATGTCTGGAGCACTGCTCGATGTAAACTAGTACAGTCACAATTTGATGTGATTAAAAGGAAAAGAGCTTTTTTCTGCGTATAGCAATGTTTTATTTAAGGACATGGCAAAACAACTCTTGCGTGATATTCAGCAAATAGCATATATAAGCATTACTTGTGTGTTTGGAACAACATACAGTACCTATTAATACATCCTAGATACAATACAACAAATGGTGGGATCTGAAATTTGTTAAACACAGCCAGTGCAGCCAGTGCAGTGCATTTAATTAAAGCTTCAGTTCTTTGTTAACCTGGTGTTTCCAAGCTATTATCATTGAAATTAATGAGTCAAATGTGGGTAGAAGAACTGTATTAATTCGAGAACAGAATAGAGGCGATTAACATCACATTTTTTTTCATTCTCACAATTCAGAGCAAAATTATGACCCTGGAAAGGATCTTTGCCCTTGAAGGAGGTATTTCAAGAATGGATACACTTTTTGTTGGGTGATCATCATCAATTTTACATACAGATCAGAAGTAACTTTGAGTACTCAATCAGGCTGAGTTTATGAATAGTCAACCACAAAGAAAGACCGTCTTCCTTAAGATCACCTCTATTCCTGGCTCTCAAAATATCATTGCAGATCATTTATGTTATCAATATTCTGAAGACCTACCCCCACCTTGAAATGAGAAGCTTCTTCCAGCTAAGGCATATTTGAATATGGTACCGAATGTCTTAGAACAAGTTAAAAACACAGTTTTTGAACAATATGAATGTTTTTGTCTTTCTCAGGATAATAAGGTAAATAGGTACCATAATGTATTGGTTTGTTTCTCAAAAATAAATGTAGCCCTGCTAAACCACATTCAATCATAACACTATACATATTTCATTATTCCAGTGCAACTAGTGATTGTGAAATAAAAGTTACAGAAGACAGACTAAGAAGTCAATTAAGGTAGCCAAAATGTCAACCAGGTGTGAAGAGATACATCCAATCCCGGGAAATCACCAGCCAAGCCAAGACTAATAGCTAATCTCCAGCTGGATTATTACTTCCTTTAGAAATTCAATCCAAACTGTGGGCATTTACTTCAACCAGCTCTATTGTGGATTAACCTTTATTTGAAGGTTGCATAGCTAACATGTTCACTGTGGATTCCTTAAGAAACCTTGCTCATTGTTTTCCTTTACCGAAGTTACAAAACAGCTGCCCTGAAAGCAACTGTATGTTTCTCTGCTATCTTCAGATTACATGAATTACCAAGTAAAATAGTATTGGATTGGGGTCTACCTTATAAACATTCACTAAACACTGTCCTCTGGTTTTCTCCCTGAAAATAATGGGCATAGTGAGAGATTAAATCAAACCAATGAAGCCTACCTATGATGATTCATTAACATGAATCAGTCTAATTAGAAGTCTCTACTTCCTTTTTTTTTTTAATTTTTTGTATTGATGTTTACAGCAGCAAACATATAGTTAACCAGGCATTACAAATCAGACAGATAATTGAAATAAAATAATTAAAAAGAACAAAATGACACATTGATCACTTTAACATAGATAGACAGATTAGACTTTTAGGATTGAATCCAATTATCAATAGGAGCCCAAATTTTTAAGCCAAAGACTTTCTTTTTCTTTCCCTTTAAACAATACACGGCTTTCTCTAATTGATAGATATTTAACAATTTAGATTGCCATTGAAAAAATGAAGGAGGATTGACATCAAGCCAATGAGAGGTTATACAATATCTAAAGATGGACGTAGATCTAAATAAAAACCCTTTTTCAGCACTTGTCTGTAGCCTGTCAGGATTGGATTGAATACCAAGTATTACGAGTTCAGCAGAAAGTGTTACTGGTGAGTTCATAATGCTATTTAAAAACTTTTTAATTCCGAAAATAAGTTTAGTTAAATTAGGACAATTAAAGAACATATGCATAGAATTTGTGCCAGAAAATCCACATCGGCTACATTTATCACCCCTATTGGCTTTCCATTTCAATAATTTGGCAGGGGTATAATATGAATCAAATATGCTCATTAAGAATTGACTTTTTAAAGATCCATTACATAAAACTAGATCAGACAGTGCCAATGCATCAGATACATTAATACTCTCTGTACCCAATTCCCTTTGCCATTTAATATTAAATAGTTCAAGAAAAATCACCCCAATTCGATTTTGTTTCCAGCAGCATTCCAACACATCAATTTTCTTAACTTTATTAGTATTCAGCAAATTTTTTGTATTTAGAAAACTGCGTACTTGGAGATATTTAAAAAAAATCGGCTTTGGGCAAATTATAATGTTGTTGTAGGTACGTAAATGTTACAAATCGTTCTTCTTGATAAAGATCCCCTAACCGGGATATATTAAAGCTTTGCCAACGCTGCATTATATGATCGGCAAATATTGTTGGCAGCATCGGGTTACCAAATAGTGGTGTATAATAACTAAAATTACTGTTCAAACAAAATCTTTTCTTAAATTGCTTCCATATCTGGAAAGCCGTTAACATAACTTTGAATCTTGTGTTTTTGTAATAACTTGGCTCAGAAAAACATACTAGACATCGTCGTGCTTGAGCACCAAAGATCATTACATAAATTGAGGGATATATAGACTCATCTATAGTTGTTTCTTGAAAGATTAGACCACTCATAAACTTAAGCGATATCGCCAAATAATATAAACGAAAATTCGGCATTCCCCAACCTCCTCTGAACGTTGGTAGCGTGCACCATTTAAGAGACCTCCTAGCTCTTTTGTATCCCCATAGAAATCTTGAAATTATTCTAATTTAATAAAAAAACTTTTTTTTTAAATCATTTCCATATGTCAAAATGTAAATCTGCTTCAGCATTTCAAATCAAACCTGCTTTCATCTGCTTGCTTAAGATGACAAGGAGGATAAGCCAATGTTCTTTGATATCTGCCCTGTTATTCCAAATTCTGTGTGGTCATTGTCCAGAGAGTATCTGACAACTGCAGATGGAAATCATGCATTCATATTTATCTGAATGGCTATTAGAAAATTAATGTTATCCAGTACATAGGTAAATTGGGGAACCCTAACAGCTTAACGGGCATTGCTGTTGATAGAAAGCTTTGATTACTGTTCAAATGTGATGGGGATTTGAATTTTTAGGGACTGCATAGTTCCCTTTAGATGATATCCTGGATAACTCTCATACTACCTTGCAATATAGTACAATCCACATACTCACAACTTTGGAACACATTTTCTAAAAGAATAGTACAATGCAGCTCAGCCTCAAAGTTGCTTCACTCTCTTGCATTAGGAGGAAAGAGGAGAGCACATCATATCTAGTAAGATATGGCGCTGCTGTACTCTTCCCCAGCACTGGTGCAAAAGCATGCTGCCTAGTGCCACGCACACTCCTTTACACCATAACATTTGCTCCAAAACAATGAATGGTAGTGTGTGATAACCCACATGGTAACAGTGGGATCCTCCTTTACGCAAAGTAACACAAAGAAGCACAGACACTATTTCTGCTGCTTTTATGGCAACTTTCCAGTGCAAAAAAGGTTTGACACACTCAACTCTTCCATCACTTCGGGCAGAGTACCCCAGGCCTGGAAATGCGCCCAGGTCAGAGCTCTTTTAAAAAAACCTAATCTGGACCGCTCTAATTTGGCAAACTATCGCCCCATCTCTCTCCTCCCATGGCTGAGTAAATTGATTGAACGTCACATCAACTCTACTCTAGTCCATTACTTTGAATCCAACAATCTACTCCACGTCTCCCAAACAGGTTTCCGCCCCCAGTTAGGCACTGAGACGGCCCTGCTCGCAGTTACGGAAGAAGCCAGAAGACTGCTAGATCAGGGCGGCTCGGCAGCTATCATTTTACTTGACCTCAGTGCCGCCTTCGACACTGTCAATCACAATATCCTACTTGAACGGCTGACTAACATGGGGGTAGGAAAGATGGCACTCACTTGGATTCAGTCCTTCCTGAAGGATCGCTTCTATCAAGTTTTTGAGGGGACATCTACATCTAATCAGTGGCCTCTTAACTGTGGGGTTCCGCAGGGATCCTCTTTGAGCCCCACCCTTTTTAATTCCTACATGGCCCCACTAGCCGAGATAGTGCTTCCCTTGGGCATCAAAATAATCACCTACGCAGACGACACCCAACTAGTGGTGTCACTTAACCACCCTGAGGGTTCAGCAGATGCCCTAGGCCCCTGCCTAGAGGCAGTTGCCCAATGGATGACCCATTCCCACCTCAAACTAAATGGGGTGAAGACCGAACTTATGTTCCTAGGGAATACCCCCTCGCCCTCCTCCTCATTTGTTTGGCCATCCTGTCTTGGACCTATGCCCACTCCTAAGCAACAAATTAAAAGCCTCGGCTTATGGCTTGACAGCTCCCTCTGTTTTAATCATCAGACCACTAAGCTCTCCGCCACGTGTTTCGGACTGTTGCGAATGCTTAGGAAAATCCTCCCCCTGCTCCCTTTTCAAGCCAGAAGAATCATGTTCCAAGCCCTGATTCTATCCCGCCTGGACTACGGGAACGCACTTTACCTGGGCGCCCCTCAGTCCACCCTACATAGGCTTCAGGTGATCCAAAATTGCGCAGCACGTCACCTGTTATAGATTCCCCCGCAGACAGTCAGCTAAGCCTGCCTTAATAAATCTACACTGGCTGCCCACCCGAGCCAGGATCCAGTTTAAAGCCATGTGTCTAACGCACAAAGCCATCTGGAAATACGGCTCCCACATTATTCAATCCTTAGTTGTGCCCTATCAATCTAAAAGGACTCTTCGCTCCAGTACTGCTTTCCTTGTCACGCCCCTGAAAGTTCGAAGATCTATGTGGGGCGGACGCTCCTTCACTCTGAATGCCTCCAATCTCTGGAACACCCTTCCGCACACGCTTCGTAGTGAACCCAACACATCGATCTTCTGTAAACAGCTCAAGACCCACCTGTTCCTCTCAGCATTTCAGTGATACTTCTTCTCTTTTGTGCTTTCCGTGTCCGTAAGCGCTAGGAGGCCTCCGGGTAGCTACGCGCTATACAAATATAATTTAATTCATTTGCATTATCAAGTCGATGTGCTCTTTGCATGACTTTGCATGACTCTGCACTGGTGTAAAGTTTTAAAAAATCTGCACGTAAATGTTTGAAGATGTTTGCTTATCTGTTGCTATCAGCTACCTGTTGGTTGTCTTAACTAAGACAAAGAATTCACCATCTGCAGGTTACAGTGCCCCTATCAAGCACTACAACCACAGTTAAATATGGCTAGAAGCAAAGACAGCCAAAATGAATGAATGTTTCACCACACTTTGGCAGATCTACATTTCAGTTTCCTTTGTGTCGTAGGGCACAAGACTGGTCCAAAATGCTGAATGATCTACTTGAATTCCTACTTTCGAAATTCTGGCAAATTGAATGGATTTCTCCCTGGCCTGGTAGAGATGGATTGTGAGTGTTGCTATCTGTGTTAGGAGACCGTAATGAACAAGTATACTAACATTCTTTGGGCCAGATGTATCAAGCCTGTTGGTGTTCACACATAGCCTGATTCACAGAATCGGGCGTTGGTATGCAGTAATCTCACATTGTGAATCAGCAATACGTTACCGAATTGCAATTTGAGATTGCAAGATATGGAAGGGCCTCTTTAGGGCATCCCATTCACATACTGAATTATAATGTTATGTTACAAAACATTAATACTTAACCGACTACAGACATGTAGTGGTAATGCATTTGAAAACTATAGAGGTTCCCCAAGGGACCCCTTCCCATTTGTGAATGTAAAAAACAAATGCTTGTTTAAGAGGAGGCAATGGTCTATGGGACTACTGATTTCTTAAACAAACAAAAAAAAGGAAGGACACTTTTCTTTTTAAATGAAGCCCGCCTCCTTTAAAGAAAGGGGATGATTTAAAAACAAAGTCTGCTTTCTTCAAAAGCATTCACAGACATGTTGGTCGTGTGAACCCAGCAGGCCACCATCACTGTAATGGCTGCGACTCCTATGGGGTCACAAACTGAGACCTACCTCATTAATATCCAAGAGGTAACAGTATTTGCGACCAGCTAGGGATCGCTATTTTTAAAATAAAACTGTCAAATTCTGATTTCCAACTTGCCATTTTAGTAAAAATTGTAATTTGGAAATCGCAATTCCAAAATCGTCTTTCAAACTACCAATGTAAGTTTTACAAAGTCATTATAAAAGTGAACACACAATAGTTTCCCAATAACAGAAATTCTATGACAATGTATTAAAGAAATAATATTCCCTGGCAATATTTTCTCATCAAATACAGCAAAAACATAAACTGCCCTGAGTTTTGACTTTCTGAACCTTCCCTTAAAAGGGGTACGGGGAAAACAGATTATTCAGCTATGTATAAAGGGGTTACATCTTTACTGTGAGCTGTAGCTGAGTCCCCACAAAGTAAATCTGATTCCTGAAAAATAAACATGTTTCTGTGATGAAACCCCAATTTATTCTAGATACCTTTTCACAAGCAGCAAGGCCTTCCTCAGAATGGCATATGAATCACGGACAGCATCACCCAAACAACATTAATGGTAACAAAAATGAATAGGCTAACACTTCAGAACTCATTTGTTCAAAATCAATAATGTTTATTGGTTATCATGACACTAAAGTAAAAGGATCAAGAGTTATGAAACTGATATCAACTGTTGCACAGAAAGCAGCATGATCCAAAAATAGAATAAAATCAATAGGGTGTGGTTGACTAGGTCCTAGGCACCCTAAGAGGCTAAAGGCCATTGGCGCAAGGTCAGAGACAGGCTGTCTGTTGGTCTCTATCACGGTCTATGTGAGAGCAGGACTTGGACACCATTAAAGCCATATGGGGGCATGGGCTTTTCAATGGTTTTTCTCTCCATACTATTAAGTTCTCTTTCCTTTTCACCCACAATGAGAAGAAAAACATACCCAGTCCTTTCTATGCTGACGACTTGGGTATTATTGATACAATGCAAATAGGGTTGCAAAGGAAATTTAATGCTTTTGGTATATATTGTGGAAAAACAAATTAACAATCAATATGGAGAAAACCAAAACTATGGTTTTTGGTTGTATGAAGTTTTAAAAGACAATGGTTCTTAAACCAAACAAAAGTAGAGGAAGGCCCGCCCAAAAATATCTAGGAATGCTGCTTTCTTTTAAATTGGGGTTACAGGGTTTCAGTAGTTATTTTGGATGTCCTTCCCTGATACTGGTGCTAAATGCTTGCAAAGCAATTATGCAAACAAAATATGTATTCGGCACAGAATTAATATTTATGAGTTGGTTTCAGAACTGGAACAAATTGGGGGATTTGTGAAAGCACTTTTACATCTTTCTAAATCTTCCATGATTTAAGTGATAATGATGGAAACAAGACTAGTCTCCTCTGTGTTTTTTATCGGTGAAGATGATGCTGAAATTTCGAAATAGATTACTAATATCGAATGAGGATAAAATTACTTTTTGCTGTAAGAAATACATTTTGTATCATGAACTGAGGTGGGCTACATGTCTAAGAAGGCAGATGAAAATCATAGTTGCTCTGCTTTCTTTAGGCTCTCCCAGCTCGGTTGTACCTGTGACAATCTCTAGATCTGATCTAAAAATGAAAATGGAAATTATGTTACGGGATCAGGATCTACAATAATTACAATTAGAAACATCATGTTTGATAGAAAATGTCCATACATTTCTATGCTTCTGCATCAAGTTGTGCAAAATAGAATTGTAAAAATATAGCATTGTGGTTTATCCCATCTCTGCTAGGACTGTGCTATCTAATAGGATACAGAAACCAGGTAGATATGGTGAATGTGCCTTACATATGAAATGCTCTAATGTGCATATTTTACTTTATTGTCAATTTCATATAGTAAAGAGATGTTGAATTTTAAAACTGATTGTGATTAAATATGTTACAACCTCTCACCAGGAGTAAATGCCTTTTTTTTATATGCATTCCTTTAACATATTAAATGCTGTTGGACAAATTTCAAAGATGGTAATCGGGAAATAGATTATTTTCTTTACCAGATTTTACATATTTTAAAGTTGAAATAATGATTGATTGTTAAGTATTGTTTAGTTTTAGGTTTTCATATGAAGTATGTGTTCCGGATGAATTGTCACATTAACAAGTGTTGGCTGTATAGAATATTTAACTAAATATGTTAATACTCCTTTTGCTATGCCTGTTTGATTGTTTATGGTCCAAATAAACCTATTTATTTGTCATACATAGGTTTTTCCTTGAGATTGATTACAGCAGTTTTTATAGGATGCACTTTATCGAAACTGGTAAATTTCTCCAAAAAAAACCCAGCTAGAGTTCCTACACATGCTTCTCCTATCCTCTACAACAATGGATCAATTTTTTCACGCCCAAAACTGACACACTGCTAATAAAAAGCTTAAATAATGCTTTGTTCTTCCGTTTACCAATGTAACAGATTTGTGCCTGACCCTGTATTCCCCTTCTTTTCTTTTTACCACATCCAAAGCAAACCCCCTCCACTTTGCCCCTTGTGGACTCATTTACATGTACACTATTTACAATACAGGTCTGCAATGGCATTGATCCCCTCAAAGCAAAAGGATAATAAAGAATATCTTGTCAGGCCGCTGAGACTTGACAGCGATGGGAAATCTTTTATCTCTAGTGGGTTTTAATCAGTTTATGTAGGCCACTTCTCCTGTGTGGGGATGATGAGCGAAAAGCTGTATTTAACTATGAGCCACAAAGGTGTTCAGCCAAGGCGATGGGAGTAAGGCCATCAGCACAGGCCAGTTGCTCTAAAGCCAGTTGTAAGTCAAAAGTTACAGATTTAAGTTTGTAATCGTACTTTCTAGGGTTCAGCTACCGCCCTCCCAGAGAACACAGCTTTCAGGGCCTAGTCACTGAATGAACATACCAATTTTAATTCCACATATGTTCTACTTTTAACTATCAGGCTCTCTATCTTGAGTTATATTTAAAAGCAAGATTCTCCACCTGTCGAAAAGTATTAATTAAACATGTCTGACAGCAGGACAGTAGGTGTTTAGGCTGACACAGTCAAGCGACACATGGTAGGGCTGAAGCCATGCTTTTACAGGCCAACCCTTTTACAGGTAAACCCTGTGAATAGAACGAAAAGATTCATACAGATGATATTCAACTTCCAGGCCCTGGAACCACATGCTACCTACACCACATATTAGGGACCTATAAGCAAGTTAAATGTGTCAGCCAGGGGTACACAATCGAATCCTTTCTAAAAGTGGAGCAAAGACTCTTTAATCCTATTTAGCAGGAGTGAAGTGCACAGATTTGAAAAACAGGCAATAATAGGGTCCAGAAAAAGGAGAAACATGCAGAAAAGGCTGCTGTTCTACAGTGACCAGTTATTAATATTTTACATTAGTAATAAAATACAGCAAGAATTGTGTTGCTACCGATTTTCTAAACGAAGTCATCAAATGTAGGTTCTAGCAAAACAAAACACCACTGAAAGCTTGCAGCCTGGCTGCAGGCACGCCCTTACAACAAAGCAATTACAATCCAGTTACCTCTAATAATGTAAGTGTGATTTACACGGTGTTGACTCTGTCTTTTTAACTTAGAAACAGGATCAGCTTTACTTTTAACATCCAGGGGCTTCTGCATGACTTCTCTTAGCACATGATAAATAACTTGCCACAGATGTGAACGAGAAATCTTTCTCTGCTTGCTCACATTTGGAATTTGGCATTTAGAAAGATTACCATTTGTGTGCACTTTAGAGGGGAATCACAAAAATGTCCTATATGCTAGGTCAAGGATAAAAACAGTTTCCATTTTTCAATCTCTGGCATCAGCATATAGAAGGTGATAACATCCTTCAAGTGTTCAGTATCTTTTTATTTTTTTATTTATTTTTTGTCCTCATTCGCCATCAATCTCACTTTAAATCGTTCTCTAGGTGTCTGTACTCTCTCTCAAGAACTGAGGAATATAGGCTGTTAGAAGTGGAGCCCCGTCCACAGGTACCAGAAACACCTTAGGGATCGATAGAGAAACCACTGAGATACCTCTTCTGCCAAGCTTTAAGAGCAAGATGACTTTCTCCGATAGACCGCCATGATACCTTGCAATGCACGACTTAGCCCGAAGAGTTTAATGGCATAATCATAGGACTCAGAGAGAAGAAAAAAAAAACGCCACTTAAAAATTTCCATGATTTTACTCAGTCATCTGAGCCGCCCATCTAAGTTGCAAAGGCTTCCAAAATGCCTTCTTCTTGTCACTTCCTTGTCAGGCCAAGTCCAATTTAGAGACTGCCAAGACTGAAGACTGCCAATCCGCAAGGGTGGGAGGACTTGATTCCGTCCATTTTATACAAATTTGCCTCCTAGCTAGTAGAATAGAGTAGAAAAGGAGCATTCCAGTGAGGCCAGTAACTTTTTCTACAAGGCCAAATATTTTTAGGGGTAGGTCCATATTGATAGTGCAGCCCAAAATACTTGTCAGGAAATCACCGACCTCGCCCCAGAAAGTGGCAAGAGAAGGACATCCCATGAACATATGTATATCTGAGGCAGAAACCTGGCCACATTTTTTTACAGCTAACCAGTGGCCCATTGGAAATTATTGTCAATTTGTAAGGAGTAATGTAGGCCCTGTGGATGGTAAACAGGTGGTTTCTTTTCAACCAAGCTGGTTTCACAACTTCGAGTAAAGTCTTGCATGATTTTTTCCATAATTTGGCACAGTCCTGTGTGGGGAAAGGGCCCCCCCATAGTTCCTGGGGTAGCTTGAATTCGCCATCCATTTCTTCCAACAAGGTTTGATACCAGAAGGAGACTTCTTTCCGCCTTGGGGGCTTAGTCACAAGCTGGTGTTCTAAAATGCTACCGCTACCCACAGCATTTTTCGTGGGCGAGATTGAACTCAGCTTGCCAGTTGATAATGTTTGAACCGGGAGAGTCCTCCCCCAACCCTATCCAGGAGATGTTCCCAGGAAATAAGGGTGCCTCCATGAAGGAGGTCTCCCCAAACCGCCAACCCCGCATCCCTCAACGGTTTTGCCAGTTTATCCTTTAGGGACTCTGGGGTACCAGGGGAATCCCAAAGGGGAACCAAGCTGGAAAAATAATCGAGCCCCACTGCCCCTCTCACCTCGGCCCAAGTTTTGGCTACCCCCTGAAGAACCTTCAACTTGACTTTTTTTTTAAACTTTGGGTCCCCGAATTTAAACAAAAAGCCTTCCTCTGACAATTTAGCACCCCTGAGCATAGCCAGGAACATCCCTCCGGCACCAGTATTCATGGGCATTCTCAGTAACATGCGTGAGTGTGAGAGTTGGAAGGCCCAGGCATATAGCTGGAGGTCCGGCAACGCCAGGCCCCCCTTTTCTCTTCTCCGCCTCAGCTTTTTCCATGCAATCCTAGATTATTTAGCTGCCCAGACAAATTAATTAATTTCACTCTGAAGCTTATCAATCGTGGATTTTTCAAAATAAAGGGGGATACAATTAAAAAGAAATGTGATCTTTGGGAGTATCGTCATCTTGATCGGATTAATTCTTCCCAAGATAGACAAAGGAAGTATGGCCCAAGATTTCATTAGCCTTTTACAATCCTTTACAACTATATCTAGGTTGATCTCGGCAATTTTTGTGATATCCTGAACCACATAGACTCCCAAATATCTCATTTTGGAGCTGGGCTGGTGACACTGCTGTGTCTCTGTCAAATTCCAGGTCATGATTTCCGTTTTTGCGGCATTAATCTCATATCCAGAGACAGAACCAAACTCCTGGGCTAAGCGAATGACTGCTGGGAAGGCTGACTGTAAATCAGCTGAGGAAACCAAGAAAACAATCGGCGTACAGGGCTACCTTACTCTCCCACTCCCCATACTTAAATGGCTTGATATTAGGATCTGCCCTAAGCCGTTGAGCAAATGGCTCGATGTAAAGATCGAATAGAAGCGGGGAGAGTGGGCAGCCGTGTCTAGTCCCTCTTGTAATTCTGAACGAATCTGCGATATTCCCATTAACCAATAGCCTAGCCGTGGGGTTCTGATACATCAACTGGAGCATATGACAGAATCTTTCGCCCAAATTGAACTTCCTTAAGGCCTCCGACAGGTAGATCCAATTTACCCTGAGGAAGGCCTTGGTAGCGTCCAATGTCATGGCTGCCAATGGGAGGGAATATGTAGAGGCCAGGTTAATAGCACCGATTAGATCATACGTGAGATCTGAAATCTGCCGGTTCCTAACAAAGCCCTTCTGATCTAAGTGGAGAACATCTCCCACCATAAGACCCAATCTCGCTGCCAAAATGGAGGTAAAGATTTCATAGTCTACATTTAAAAGCAAGATGGAATTTTCCCGGGTTTCAATATCAGAATTATTAAAGCGTCGTTCCATGAAACTGGGAGCCGTAAGCCAGCCTCCAGTACATAATTAAACAACTGCGTTAGGGCAGGAACAATATTATCTCCCAGCATCTTATAGATCTCCACCGGAAGGCCATCAGGGCCTGCCGCTTTCCCGGTCTTATAGCGTTGAATGGCATCTCTAACCTCAGCTTGGGTAAAAGCTTGGTCCAAATATTGTTGTTGGTCCGGTCCAAAGGAGGGGAGGGGAATATCCCTCAACCAATTCTGAAAACTAGCTACATCTAGCCTTTTGTCCTCACAATAGATCTCCTGAAAATAGGTCTGAACGGCCTGGCTGATTTCCCCATCTGAGCAGAAGATTTAATTTCCGCTGATGATCTCATTAATATGATTTCTTGCCCGATCAGATTTTGCTTTCCAGGCAAGAAGCTTGCCTGCACCCTCCCCATATTCAAAATGGGCGATTTTACTAGCCTCCCATCTACGGATAAGCCTGGAATGAAGAATGTTTTCCAACTATCCTTTTAAACTATCCCATTTGGCTTTCCGTTCTTGCTGGATTTCAGGAGAGGCTAGAAAAGATAATTCAGCTTCTACATCTTGCAACTTTCCCTCAATAAAAGATATCTCCTCCTTATATCTTTTATTTCTAAAGCTCATCCTGCTGGTAATTTGGCCACACAGGAAGGCCTTAAAAGAGTCCCATACATTAGTTATTGATGTTGACCCCAGATTTATTTCGAGAAACCATTCAGTTTCTTGCGATAAAAAAACCTTTTCTTCCTCCATCAGGAGTAAAGAATGGTCAAACGACCATGTGCGAGCGGGCCCTACTGCTGCACCATCCAAATGTAGCAAGACCCCTGAATGATCTGAAAGATGATTAGCCAGGTATGAAATATCGTTAACTCTATCTCTCAATGAGTTACTTATCAGCACGTAATCTATTCTAGATAGGTGCTGATATTTATGATTTCTAAATGATACACCTGACTGCAAGCCGGTCTTTCTCTCCATATATCTAAAAACGCAAATAGTTCCATAGCCTCCAGGAGAAAGTACCGGGATTTTAAAGGGGCCATAGCTCTACTGTTTGAAGTTTTATCCAGCACAGGGTTCAGAAATATTTTAAGGTCTCCACCTAGAATTATTGGCTCAGGAAAATCTAATAGATGAGAAAAAAGTATCTTAAGACTAGAAGGATCAGCAGAATTCGGTCCATAGTAGCCGAACAGAGTATACAGAGTCTCCCTTATCCTGACTTTAACAATCACCCATCTGCCACCTGGGTCCAACAATTGCTGTAAAACATGCGCTTTGGCTGACTTCTTAAAAAATATCAGGACTCCTCTGATGTTTGCTGTCTGATTCGTGCATACATATGAACCCACCCATCTTTTATTTTTAAGAAGAGAAAATATCTCTTCTTCCAGGAGATGTGTTTCCTGAAGGATCAAAACCTGAGCCGGTGAATCTTGGAGATACTGTTTTATCCTGTCCCTTCTCGGTCTGGTTCGCAGTCCATTAATGTTCCAGGACAAAATCTGTATGACACTTATGTTAGATCATCTGAGAAGCTCAGCAAGGAAACAGAAATTTGAATTTGAGACAAACCAATACTGCATACAGTCCAGGCCAGCTCCAAAACTCTCGTCCTAAAAGTAATATGAGTACAGACAACATAGTCAATAAAATCAACATCAGAAAATGGAGAATGAGGATTTTTTTTCTGTTTGTGTTTTTTCCCCTGCTACACCCCAAACCAACCCCTACCCAGTACCCTCCCCAGACCCTACCCCCACCTCTGGGAACCCATACCCCAATTATCTGGACAGATGGAGTCCAGGCAATTGCATCCCGGAGGGATCCACCCAGCCACCACCCTAGTAAAAAAAAAAGAAAGAAAAAGAAACCCAAAGTGAGAGAAAGAAAAAAGAATAAGGATGATGAAATGCAGAGAAGCCCCTAACTACACTACACTTCAAAGCAGACGTGATCAATTAAAAGAAGCATGGGACTTAAGTAAAAATGGTCTCCTCCTCGCATGTCTTCACGACTTAACCTCTCTCACCTGAAATCTAAAGTTATCTACAGTTATTTTAATTTCTCTATACGGGAGAGAGTGTAAAAAAAACTAATTCCCCAGCTACGTACCCCCTATGTTAACCTACTTGTAGCCCCCCTTTACTGATGCTATTAAGCAGCTTGTGCGCTTCCAGAACCGATCTTATGTTGTGCATTTTATTGTTGTGCATCACCTTTAAGAAGGCCGGGAATTTCAGTTGGGCTACTGCCCCTAGCTTTTTAAGCTCTTGCAGCCTCTTGCCCAGTTCCCATTGTCTCTCCAAAGTACACCTTGAGAGATACAACCGAATTTCAAACGGAAATTCCTTTGCCCGCACTGATTTCAGTTTCACTGCCGAATTAAGAATCTTATTCTTTAAGGCAAATGTAAGAAAATTGATGAGAATTTTCCTGGGTCTGGGCCTGTTAGGGTTCCTACGGAAAGGATCCCTATGTACCCTCTGTATAGCCCGACTAAGTTCTTCCGCCGAGTCTTCAAGCTGTAGCGAGGTCTTAAGTAGAAAAACAATGTAGGACCGAATATCGGATCCTTCAATACCTTCAGGTACATTCAGTAAGCGCAAGTTGTTTCTGCGTGCATTGTTCTCTAACTTCTCCACTCCATCTCTGAGGTCCCAATGTTCAGACTTTAGAAGTTGGATGTCCGACTTTCAATTCACCCGCTGCATTCTCAAGGGCTACAGTCCTACTTTTTTTTCCAGGGATTCGCAAAAAATTCCTGATTTCCCCTTGGTTCGCTGTGGATACTGCAAATCCTCTCTTTATATCCTCTGATAGTGTAGCAAAGAGGCCCTCCTGAGGTTCTGGACTTTTAAGAGTCCAGAGGTGTCAGGGAAACAACACCCGAAGACCCCTGAGTTCCTCCTGTCTCGGTGCACAAATAAACAGAGACACGGGCTTCTCGATGGCGGCGTCAAAGACCAAGGTTTATTTACTGCAGGGACACAGAAATCATAGGAACCACACAGAGGCAGAATCTACGAGACTGTTCAATTTGTATCAAGTGGGTCGTTTCTTAAATACAAGAAAAATGTCCCGGGGCAACATTACACAAATATTTCTCATGCCCAGCCCGGTATCCCAAACAGACAATAAATAAATATCAAACAATGATTAGTTGTAGGTTTTCGGTATTCGATCAGGTTCCCTCGACAGTTCTCCATTCTCCGCCCGATCCTCCCCATCATAAAAATCGTAACCTCCCCATTGTAAAAGCCCAGAAGGAAAGGAGCAGAGCCAGGTGCAAAGGATTGAAATGTAGGATAAGAGGTGTTTATGGATCATAAATGGGTAGGGCAATCGTCTTCGGCCTTTCAGTCAGGACAACGGACACAAGAACCAGTATAGCAGGACTGGCCTCAGGCAAGGGAGGCAGCTTGATTCTGCCTAGTCATGCAGCGTCAGCCTTTCTCGGGCTCGAGCTTACGTGTCCTTAACAAGGTGACTCTGCCGGGGTCATCGTCCGTTCATTGACTATGTGAGGGCAAGAAACAAGATGGATGCCGTAACTAAAATGGATGCCATGGCTTTACAACAGAATGCCCTACTTCTCAGTGAATTCATGCTAGTTGCGCAGTGAAAACACTGTCATGCCTATAATGGATCATTTGCGGTTCATTGGTACCGAAATCGTGTCAGTACTACGATACCGAATTCACGGGTTCGGATCGCTACAGAACCTCAGACCGTCCTTTTGCCCTTACATAGGCAATAACTCACTCTATGTCAGAGTCCAGTTCTATGTTCATCAGGTCACTGATATGTTGTTGTAGCATTACTCTATCCCGTGGCATATCTCTGGAAACAGGTGGTTTTCTTATGCATGATGAAACACAAACGCTACATAAGGCAGGGCCACACTGAATAATGAGACAGCACGAGAATAAAAATACCAACGCAACACCAATGACCATTAGAACCTTCCACCCCCATGCAGATAACAGATTCCAGAACCATCCCATAAGTGACCAGTCACCTTCCTCTACATGAATGGAGTCGGAGATTTTGTGTAGCTTAGAGATGGCCTTGTATACTGTTGGCGCATTATCTGGGATAAAAACGCAGCAACTTGATTGGATCATTTTGCATACCCCACCTCGATCTGCAAGTAACACATCAAGAACCATACGGTTCTGTAACGTCATGAGGCGATCCGCTTGAAGCTCAGCCATTAGGTTACTAAGGGCACCCGCAGTTTCGGTAATGGTGGATTCAACTACTCATGTTAGTTGACGCAGGTTCCTACTGTTGACCATAGGCCCCCAGAACGGAAGGTAACCTTTGAAAAAGTCTCCTGCTTCTTGGCCAGCAGTATCTTCTTTACTGAATACACCTCTCACAACTCTTGTTTTGTGATAGTCCGGTGCAGCAGTGTATGTCGGAGGTAACAGTCGAGCGATATAACATGAGCCTGAGAAGTCAGCGGGCAGCCATGTATATGCTCTGTCTTGACAAACAAAATAGGTACCCTTAGCGGCTAAGAATGCTGGGGAAGATTGTGACGGGAACACGTATGTTTCAATACAGTCACTCTTCCCCAGTCGAGCTTTCTGATTCCTCCCATTCCCTTGCAAACAGACCTGACCTTGGTGGGGTACGACCCAGATCGGAGTTGAGCTCTTACGTTTGTTCTCGCCCAGAGTAATGCCATATTCTGTAATGTTCCACCCCATGTAAACTCGCAACTCATCCTTGGGAATGTACGGAGTATTATTGACATCTCTCACCATGTCAGTGATTCCTTTTACCAAGGCTCTATTAGCAGAGTTATACCGGGTGGAACGCGGAGGTCGTGGAGGGTAGGTCTCTAGAGCATAGGCGAACATGGTCTGAAATGCCCAGAATGATCCATTATAACTGAAAGGCAGGACCAAATAAGGGATGCCCTTGTCCATGGTATGTGGTATCAGGCCACATACCCAGCAGTTTGTTGTGTTAACCACTAGTTGATGTTGGTGCAAGAGCTGAATGAAAGTGTTATTTATAAACTCAGAGCGTCGAGCTTGTTCGTGAGCAGGAAAAGGGTGGAAAGAATGAATAGTACCAATAGTTGGGGAAACAGAAATATGGGGAGATACTGTAGACATAACAGGTGCAAAGATCAATTGAATACCAAAAATAATTCCGCCTACTAGAGTTATAAAAACAATCAGAAGTGTCAGAGCACATTGCATTAGGAAACATTTGCTATATAGTATATCATACAGTTTGGTCTTGTGCACATTTATGACTTTAACCCGTCGTAATTCAGGAAGCTCCATCTTCTATAACCGTTCGCAACGGATGGTTTGTACCTGTTAAAAACTTACCTCTGTCTATCCTGGGAGTTCCCAAGATAAACAGAAGAAACCGACCTAATGTCTGATTCCCTGTAAATTAAAACAAGGCACACGTTACGACCCTACGGTAACCCAGATGGCAAGGTAAGAGGATAGCAAAAAACAAAAATTTTTAAAAAGGCAAACTTCCTGACAGTACGGGATGCAATGCAATCAAAACAGTTTTACAGTTTTCAACCAAAAATGTAGTAATGCAATGTCATCAGTTCATCACATGAGAACGAAGATTGTATCTGTACTTTCCAGGTCTGGTTTGGTCTTGAAATAGCTGGTCCACAGGTGCAGAAATGTTCGACTCCACAGGTGACAAATGTTCACTTTGTGCAATACTTGGTTCAGGGTTCAACGGAACGGTTTCTGCTGAAGTGTCAAAGTTCTGCGTTTCAGTTCGTGGATGGACCGTTAGATACTCTGCATCACTGAATGGGATGTGTCTAGGAACAGGTTCTGTCTCGGATACACCAATTCCTCGTCTAACCCAGTTGTCATAGGGAAGTGGAAGAGGGACACGCTTTGTGTGGCTGGCATGCACCCAATTCTTCCTGCCGGCCAGGCGTACTGCAGTTCTGGTTACAAGGAGAACCTGGAACGGGCCCACGAATCTCGGCTGAAGGTTTCGGGTGCGTTCAAAGTTCCGCACCACGACCTGGTCCCCAGGTTTCAACGTGTGGCCTGGACTCTCCGGCAGTTTAGGCAAGGATTCGAATACCTGTTGATGAATAAGGCTCAGTTTAGCAGTCAGATCATAAAGGTAATCAATCAGCATTGGGTATTCAATTTGTCTAAATTCCTTTGGCCTAGGGACTCCCCAAACATTAGCAGGGCGGCCGAACACAATCTCATATGGGCTAAGCCCTACTCGAGAGTGTACAGTCGCTCTTGTGGACAGTAAAGCTAAAGGCAGTGCGTCTGGCCAAGAGAGACCAGTGGAAGCTTGAATTTTCGCAAGCTTCAGCTTCAGGGTGCCATTGTACCCTTCCACCAAACCTGCTGACTGTGGATGATGCGCACTGTGGAATTTCTGTACAATTCCTAGACCTGCACACACACTCTTCATAACTTTCCCTACAAACTCACTTCCGTTGTCTGACCAAACAATCCGTGGCATACCATACCTAGGGAAATATTCTTTGAGGAGGATTTTGGCAGTGGACATGGCAGTGTTATCCTTTAATGGGTATGCCTCAATCCATCTTGAAAAGGCACATACTACCACTAGGACATACTTAAGATTGTTACACCTGTCCATGTGGATATAATCCAACTGAATCACTTCAAAGGGACAAGAAGGGGGAGCAAAATGACCAGTTGGGGTTGGGGTTCCCTTGCCAGGATTATGCATCAGGCATACCATGCAGTTTTTCACCACTCTTTCCGCACACTTTGTAATTCCATCATTCTTCCATACTGGAGCTAACATTTTACAGATCCCTTTCGAACTAATGTGCGCCGCTCCATGCGCCATCGTGACTACTGCAAGTACATACGCATTGGGTAACATCCAACATTGCTGCTCAGACAGATCAACCCAACATCCACTCGAATCCATTTTACCCGTTTTCTCCTTCCATTCATTCTTCTCATCTTCAGTTGCCTCATTTTGGATTGCTTTCACACTGTTAATCGTATTCTCACACATTCCTGATTCAGCAATCCATCTTGCAGACGTTGCAACGTACATTCGGCTCATCATGTTCTTGGCCGTTTCTTTAGCGACCTCATCAGCAAACGCATTCCCTCGGCCAACATCATCCGTGATCTTTCGATGTGCACTGCACTTCACAATCGCAACTTCATTCGGTAGGGTCAGGGATTCTAATAGATCGCTGACTAACTGTCCATGTTGGATCTTAGTTCCATGGGACGTGAGAAAACCTCTTTCTTTCCAGAGACGTCCAAAACTATGTGCAACGCCGAAGGCGTACTGGCTGTCAGTAAACACATTCACTCTCTTTCCCTCAGCTAAAACACACGCTCTTGTCAATGCAATTAATTCTGCTGCTTGGGCAGAATTCTGACTCACTCTTGCAGTCTCAACAATCGTACTCAAAGTCGTAACTGCATACGCGGCCGTCACATCACCATTCTGGAGTTTGAAACAGGACCCATCGACATATAACGTGCCGTCTGGGTCTGATAACGGAGTATCTTTTAAATCGATTCTACCTTTTGTCTCTTCCTCAGTTCTGAAACAACAATCATGGGGTTCTGAATCACTCGACTCCTGGGCAATCGGCAACAGCGTTGCTGGATTCAATATGTTGCATCGCTTGATCTGAATGTGACTTGCCAAAAGTGTCAGCTCATAGCCTGATAATCTAGCACTGGTGAGGTGCTGAGTTTTCGTTCGATTCACGAGTGTATCCACAACATGAGGAACCATGACTACCAACATGTTGTTCATGACTAATCCAGCAGACTGTCGAATAGACAATGCGGCTGCTGCTGTGGCTCTCAAACAACTTGGCAATGCTCTGGCTACCGGATCGAACGTGGATGAAAAATATGCACAAGGCCGCTGTTTGTCGCCAAATTGTTGCGTTAATACGCTCAATGCACAACCTTCTCTTTCATGGACATATAGAGTAAACGGCTTACTGTAGTCAGGAGTACCCAACACAGGAGCTGAACACAGCGCATCACGTAAGTCAGAGAAACTTTGTTGACATTCATCAGACCATGGCAAAGGGCTCGGAACACCTTTTCCAGTCAGGGCTACCAATGGTTTTGCCATGAGAGAAAAATTTGGGATCCATTGCCTGCAGTATGACGTAATACCCATAAACGCACGCACTTCTCTCTGTGTGCTTGGTACAGTCATCTGCGAGATTGCTTTGATTCTCTCTGGGGTCAACCTTCTTCCCTCCTTTGACAAAAGATGACCTAAGTAGGTCACTTCTTGGCAACAATATTGCAGCTTAGAAGGTGACACCTTGTGATGTAAGTCTGACAAATGACGCAATAAAGAAATTGTAGCTGCTTTGAAAGTTTCCTTGTCATCAGCGGCTAGTAGAAGATCGTCTACGTTTTGGATCAGAGCAACACCAGGAGGAAGTACAAGAATATCTAGTTGACTTTTTAATGCTTGGCTGTAAATTGAAGGGCTTTCACAATAACCTTGTGGAGCGCGTTTGAATCTGAAACTGCGTCCTCCTAAGGAGAAACCAAAAATGTCTCTACTTTCTTCGGCTATCGGGATGCTGAAAAATGCATTTTTCAAGTCAATTACCGTGAACCATGATGCCGATGCAGGAATCAACGTCAATAATGCAGTGATATCTGGTACCACTGGAAACTGTGGAATTACAATTTTGTTAACCTCTCTGAGGTCAATCACAAATCTGTAGATTGGAGGTTTGGAAGGATCAGTGCGTTTCAAAATCGGCAGAACAGGACTATTACAAACGTTTCCTCTAGTTTCCTCAATCACATCTTTCTGTATCAAGTCCTTTACAATCAGTAAAAGTGCTTGTTCACCCTCATTTGAAATCCGATACTGTGGGATTTGTGGAAATTTAACATTCGCTTTTAGACTTACCACGTAAGGCGGAATTTCCAATAGACCTACATCGTTAGGACCAGTTGCCCAAAGAGTATCAGGGAGAGAACGCAGCTCCGGTGGGAGCTTGTCCATCGACATGTACATCTGAGAGATGACTCTTTTGCCTAATGTGAGCTGTACTCCCGAAGGAGAACAGTACAGTGTCGCATGCAGGCGTTTCAACAGGTCTAAACCAAGCAGATTCTCATTACAACCAGTAGTTAGGATAAGGGGTGCTTCTAGCTTGCATGGCCCAACCGAGATAGATAAAGGACTAGACACAGGATTGTGAACAGGGGCGCCTGAGAAACCTACTGAAATGTTCGTTAAGCCGGACAAAGGTGCGCCAGGGAGTTTTGCACGCATGATTGAACTTTTTGCCGCACCAGTATCCAACAGAAACGGTTCGACCACGCCTGAGGTAGCTACTGCGACATAAGGTCCACTCTGATCAACTGGAACTGATACTACTCCCTCTCTCTGTCCTCGGCTGTCCTATTGTTCGCTTCTATGGATCTCTTCATTATGATCGTAGTAATCTTCAACATGGTACTGTGGAGATCTACCTAGTTGCGTAGGTTGTATATTTCGCTGGTCGAAATAATTCGATTGGCGATCAGCCTGTGGTGTCATCGTACCACGCCCTCTACCTCTAGGAGCTTGCGTAAATCCAACATTTCCTCTCTGAGCTGGGATACCACTAGTTTGAGGGTGTAGTACTGGACACTCGTTCTTATAATGACCCTCCTTTTTACAATAGGCACACTGATTCCATGCTAACTGTTGTCGGGGAAAATTATAATTAAATCTTTGGGCCGTCCCTTGCTGAAATTGTGGCTGCGGTTGAAACTGAGGTCGCTGCTGTGAATCTGACTGATTCGAACGAGGCGGATATGCTTGTTGCAACAGAACTTTGGTTTTTAAATCTTTCGTTTTCTTTTCTGATTTTTCCTTCTCTTCTTTCTCTCTATTCTCGTAATACTGAGCAGTTGCAAGTATCTGTGCTGTCGTCGACACTGCCCATGCACTTTCTGAATCTTTTAACTTATTACTAAGCTTAGGTAATAAATTAAACACGAACTTATCAACAAACAACCTCTGACCTCCCTCGGTACTCATATCTTGCCCACTGTGATCTACGAAAGTCTCTTCAAATCTAGTGAAGAAGTCAGAGACGCTTTCGTCCTTCTTTTGCTTACATGCTGATAGTTTATCCCAATTTACTCGCAACGCTGGCATCAGTGTTTTCATCAGATTAATTATTCTGCCAGGTAAGTCAGCAATCAGGGGTTCAGGTTTAGCTCCGCCAACCTGTTGTGCATCTGCCGCTACGATAGCTGGCCAATCACCTCCTAAGGCGACTGAGTGGTTCTCTTGCCGAATCTTGGCCCATATAGGCTGTGGCACTACATTACCAAATAGCATTTCAATGTCTGCCAAATTCATGATACACGCTTGAACTGTCTGCGTTAATTCTTTGTAATAACCAGCAGGATTTTTACGAGGATCTGGCAATGCTTGCTTTACTGCTAATACTTCAGCCCGTTTCCAAGGGATGTGTATCCATACTCTCTGGAATTGTGCCGGAGCAGCTACAATACCAAGGGCCGCATCAGCTTGAACTGCATCACGCCATATGGGCGGAACTTCCCTCATCGGATACTGACCTCGTCTTTTTCTAGTTATCGGTGTACCATCAGGGTCTCTTGTCGCCCTGAAGGGGGACTCATCCCTATAAGCTAAAATCAATTCTATCGCTCTTCCTACTTCTGAACCTATCACCATTCCTGCGGCGAATTTCTGCTGAATATTTATTAAATCAGAGGGAACTGTATCTAAGTCATCATCTTCCCATTCTTCACGCACAAGAGAACACATCACGTCAAAAACATAACGTTGAGTCGGTTCATTCCATTGCATAAATGTGTCTAACACTCTTCGTGCATCATACTTCGCAACTTTCGACATCCACCTAAGAGCTGTCGAATCTAACGTGTCTCGTTCCTCGGGACCAGGAAGCTGGCTACGTCTCAGTATAGAGTCAGAAACGGGGGTCCCAATTAAAGACCTGTAGAGAGGAGTTAAGATATTAGTCACAGAGTCGGTTATCTTCCGACGAACGGAAAGCGGAGTCAAAATGATAGGGCTTGGGGACAGGGCAGCTGAAGCAGATGAAATAGTAAGGGTGGGAGTAGTAGGTAAAGCAGTTTGTGAAACGATAGGCAAAGGCGGAACAGGCAACCCAGGGAGAGGGGGTGCCGTAGGATCATTGATCACGGGAAAGACAGGAGCTGGATTCAAAGGAAGTGGAGCACCTATTCCATGCTGACCAGCAGCTGGCTGTACAACAGGTAGTAACTGTGGTGCTGTAATACCCTGTGCATACGGTGGAGGTGAACTCAACAGATAAGACAACAGGGGATCCTTTTCGGGATCCTCTATCGGCTTAGCAGGACAAGATGGCAAGACAGGGTAGCGTTTATCGATCGCCAGATTATGTTTTCTATTCGCTATTTCTATTGCTTTTTCGGTCTCGTTGACATGCAGCTGCCTAGCAGACTCCATTAAGGTCAACCCTTTCTCTTTCTGCTCTTTCTTCGTTTTCCTAATTTCTCTCTGTTTGGCTTCTTTGCGCCATACGCGAAAAGAATCAAACATTGCCGGCCGGGCTTTTTTCTTGAACAACTTCATTTCTAAATTATCTAGAATTTCCGTTTCGAAACTACCATGCGGTGGCCAACTAAGGACACCATCTTTCTTGGTATAACGGACCCATACTTCATTGTACGTAATAGGACCCACATCATGTTTACAATAGAGCTCATATGTAGGAGTTCCAATCGGAGGAACCGAACATGAATCCTCCAACCGGGAATCCCCGTTGCAACGTAATAAGGACAAGAAACAATTTTTACCCTTAATCATGATTATAAAGACAAATTCCAACCAAAATGCGCAGAGAACTTAGGCCTACCAAAAACGAACCAATACCAAATACAAAGATTATCCTAACAAGAGCAACCAATGATAATCTACAAATCCAAAAACAAACGTATCCAAATGACCAGACTGAGCACTACCCAATTAATACTTAACTGAAATGTGGAAGACGTCACCAAGGAGAACCCGTCTACGTCTCGCCGTACTAAGGTCTGCACCTCGGGTCCAAGACAGGGCGACAGTCAAGGCAGCGGTCCTCTGTAGCCGTCTGGGAACGGGAACCCTCATGGAAGAGATCGTCGGGCCACTTTTACGACATGCAGGGATCGATGAAGCGGGGTACCTCCCTCCGGAATCTTCACACGAAACTTCTCGAACTTTTCAGGCTTTGGACCGGTACCGGATGACGTCGCCCCACGTTGGGCGCCAATTTGAGGTTCTGGACTTTTAAGAGTCCAGAGGTGTCAGGGAAACAACACCCGAAGACCCCTGAGTTCCTCCTGTCTCGGTGCACAAATAAACAGAGACACGGGCTTCTCGATGGCGGCGTCAAAGACCAAGGTTTATTTACTGCAGGGACACAGAAATCATAGGAACCACAGAGGCAGAATCTACGAGACTGTTCAATTTGTATCAAGTGGGTCGTTTCTTAAATACAAGAAAAATGTCCCGGGGCAACATTACACAAATATTTCTCATGCCCAGCCCGGTATCCCAAACAGACAATAAATAAATATCAAACAATGATTAGTTGTAGGTTTTTGGTATTCGATCAGGTTCCCTCGACAGTTCTCCATTCTCCGCCCGATCCTCCCCATCATAAAAATCGTAACCTCCCCATTGTAAAAGCCCAGAAGGAAAGGAGCAGAGCCAGGTGCAAAGGATTGAAATGTAGGATAAGAGGTGTTTATGGATCATAAACGGGTAGGGCAATCGTCTTCGGCCTTTCAGTCAGGACAACGGACACAAGAACCAGTATAGCAGGACTGGCCTCAGGCAAGGGAGGCAGCTTGATTCTGCCTAGTCATGCAGCGTCAGCCTTTCTCGGGCTCGAGCTTACGTGTCCTTAACAAGGTGACTCTGCCGGGGTCATCGTCCGTTCATTGACTATGTGAGGGCAAGAAACAAGATGGATGCCGTAACTAAAATGGATGCCATGGCTTTACAACAGAATGCCCTACTTCTCAGTGAATTCATGCTAGTTGCGCAGCGAAAACACTGTCATGCCTATAATGGATCATTTGCGGTTCATTGGTACCGAAATCGTGTCAGTACTACGATACCGAATTCACGGGTTCGGATCGCTACAGAACCTCACTCCAAACCTACGGGTGAGGATAAAGATTGCAACACCGGTATGGTATCCCTTTCTCGTTCCTCCCCCGTACTACTGTTAAGCAATGTCGGTGCCTGCAGTTGTAATTGATTCAGAGAGCCGACCGAAAGAGCATCACTCGGAGCACTTCTACCCCCTGGAGCCTCCCTTAGATCACTTTGTTAGGAGACCAAAACTGTTACTGATTCTAATGCTGCCTCCATCATGCTCATAGGGGCTGTGTCCGAGGAAGGTACTGGTGCTATAGGAGGAATTACATTTGCCGAGGTCTGCTCCAGGGGTTCAGGTCGTACACCAATGACCAATACTTCTGGCTGAATCCTGAAGTAGGAGCGTAGCGACGGGGTCACTTTGACCACACTGCTAACTGCCCTGGTCCTTGGCCTCCTGGGTCTAATAGACTTACCCTTCACCCGATAGACCTGGAAGGCAGAATCACCACTTAGAGACTTAGGGGCATATGTATGAAAGGAAAAATTAGTCGCAAACGCTGCGAATCGCAAAAAACAGCGTTTGCGACTGATTTTTCGCTATTTCATATGTATGACACACTTCCAAATTTAAAAATAAGAAATCGCTAAATTAGCGATTTCTTAGGCTGCGAAACAAGAAAACAGCGAATTTCCTAGCGAATACTTATTTTGCGATTCCTTAGCGTTGCGAATATCGCTAACAAGAAATCGCTAGCTAAGAAATCGCAAACACATGTATGAAATTGTCGCAAATTGCGAATTCACAAAATTCGCAATTTAAGAAATCGCTATTAACACCAATTGCTTGCAGGTGGTAAACTGGTGCAAGGTACAAAAACCAGCCCACAATGCTACAAACACACCCACAATAGCTGCAATGTACGTGATAGGCAGGAGGCTGCGTATTCGGGCCCTTGCTCACAGGAGAATGAGACAGGAACGTATCTTCAGGCTGCGCATCACCCTGTTCCAGAACACTGAAGAGGAGATCTATGACAAGTACAGACTGCACCCACAGACCATAATGGACCTGATTGAGGAGCTGCAACCCCACTTGGAGCACCCTACTCGCAGGACACAAACAATTCCCACACATGTGCAGGTCCTGTGCTCCCTGCACCTCCTGGCGTCAGGGAGTTTTCAACGGGTCATAGCGGAGGTTGGTGGGGTGTCACAGAGTGCACTTTCGCGCTTCTTCCATGCCTTCCTAGATGCAATGCTACTGAGGCTCTCACATCACATTTACTTCCCCACCACCCAACAGGCATTACAGCAAACGATACTGGACTTCTACCAGATTGCACGTTTCCCCCACGTCATTGGCTGCATTGACGGGACCCATGTGGCCATCACACCCCCAGCAGAAACTGAATATGTCTACAGGAATCGGAAATGCTACCATTCCCTCAACATACAGATTGTGTGCAACGCTAAGTATCACATCACAGACATCGTAGCCAAATACCCCGGCAGTACACATGACTCCTTCATCTTCCAACACAGTGGAATACACAGATGTCTGAGTGCTGGAGAGTTTGGGGAGGGGTACATACATTGCACACATCAATACATCCACTACATCACTTGAGGGGGGGGACATTGACTCACCTATTGTGTTTTTTTCCATGCAGGTGACAGTGCCAATGCAGTGCGCGACTTCATCCTGACCCCATACCTGGATCCTGCAAATGCAAGTGAGAGGAGCTACAACAGGGCACACAGATCTACACGCTGTGTCATTGAGCGAACCTTCGGAATCCTGAAGAGCCGCTTCAGGTGCCTGCATAAAAGTGGAGGCGCTCTGCAATACAGCCCTGAGACCTGCTGTAAAATCGTGGCAAGCTGTGCAATGCTACATAACATGGCAATGAGGAAAGGCACCACAACTGATGTGACCGATACAGACACATCGGATGACGAGCGCCCTGCTCCCCCTGCCAGACCAGCACCAGGAGTTGGGGCAGCTGCTGGACGCCAGAGACCGACTGAGATCACACGAAACTACTTTTAGGTGAGTATTGAGGAAATGAGACTACAAAGCCTGATGATGTGTCAAGTGTTTAATCACACTTCACATGAAAGAAATTGTAATTGTCCCCAGCACATGTTGTACACACAGTGCAGAGAAGGCACAAGTAATAGGGCAAACAGCCTTTTCGGGTAAATGCACCCGTGTTGCAGTCAGTGTCCCCGCAGATGATCACCTCCGTCGGTGCCGTCCAGGGTGAGCGCCCCCCATGGTGCGCCCTTGGCCTGCTACCTGTCTGACACTGCGGCGTCTTTCACCTGGCAAGGTTGGAGTGATGCTGCTGCGACTCGATGTGTCCTCACTCTCAGCAGAGGCCATTAGTGCGCTGCCACCAGCATTGGCTGTCTGCAGCTGTTCCACAGAAGTGGTTACCTGCTCTAACCCTCGTGCAATGTCCTGGCAGCAATGTGCCATGTCCACCTGCATGGTTACGCTTCTGCGTGTGAGTGCGCTGGTGGTGGTGCAGAGGCGGTTGACTGCCTTTGTATAATTGTGTAGCCGTGCATTGGCACGTCGTCCAGCCCTGTCATTGGCAGCTTGGGTGTCCCTCAAAGTGGCACAGAGCTCATGTATTGCCGCTACCATGTTGCGATTGTCCTGATGTATGCGGCCTAGCTGGCGATTTATTGACCGCATTGCCTTGCTTTGCAGGCGCTGTTCCTGCAGCATGCACTGTTCCAAGCCGGAGAACACGGTGCCTTCTCCTTCTGTTGCAGAGCTGCTCCTGGGCCTTGACCTGGATATGGCTTGTTCCCTTTGCCTTGGTGTTGGTGCGTCATGACGGGGCATGTCTGTCACACCCTGACTCCCCTCTCTCCTGTCGGTGTCATCGCCTGTTGCTGGGACTTCGTCCTCAAATGGAGGCAGTGGGGGCACATGTGCGCGCTTCCTGCGCTGAATTGGCTGCTGCTCTGTCTCATCGCTGGAGTCCGCAGGGTCTGCAGGCTCCTCTCCCTCTGCGCTTTCTTCTTGTGGCATGCCGTGTGCTGTGGATGTAAAGGGGACTACATGAGTTTGTGTTACTGTCTGCATGTGGCACTCAATAAAGTTACAATTCTTTGACGGCTAACCTCTGACACATTTCCATTCAATGATCCCCAAAACACATATGTTGCATTTAATTGTGATGGTGTCATGGACACACAGTCAGACACAGTACTACGAGTCCCATGATGCATTGCTGGGTGTGCTGTAAGACCTGGGCTGGATTGACATGTTGGGAGTTTACTATGCGCATTTGGGGGAGTGTGCAAGGGATGGGGAGGAGTGCAGGGTGATTTGGCATGCATCTTACCTTGTCTGCTGGATGAGGGGTCGGAGCTGTCTATTGCCGCCAAACCACCAACGCTCTCAGGCAGGAGGGTAGACTCCACAAGCTCCTCATGGGGGGTTGGCTGCTCTGCAGTGGATGGTCCTCCTCCAGTCTGATTGGCATCCTTGAGTCTGGCTGCCACCCTCTCCTTGGACCTCTGGCGCATATCATACCACCGCTTGCGCATCTCCTCGATGGTGCGTGTGGTGACTCCAACAGCATTCACCTTGCTCTGTATTTCCAGCCAGATTTTCCTCTTTCTGGCCTCTGGGACTTTGAGTGCCTTCTTCCCAAAGAGGAGCTCATGGCTGCAGACCATCTCCTCAATGAGGACCTCCTGCTCCTTTTCTGAAAACTTGTGTTTTCTCTTTCTTTTTTCTGCATCTTTGCCCTGCTGGTTTTGTTTGGGATCCATTGCTGGTTGCTGTCTCCAGGAAAGCCTCCTCACACTCCACAAGCAGCCTCTGGGTGTGGCTCAGGTGAGCAGGTGCAGGCAATCACTACAGTTTCTTGTTTGTGATGTCATCAGCCTGCATATTCCCGTTTTTGCGATTTCTTAATTAGCGAATTTCGCTATTAAGAAATCGCAATACGGGATTCTGCGAATTATTTGCGATTTTTAAGTAATCGCAAATGATTCGCGATTTATTTTATACATCCCGTTTAGCGAATCTGAATTTGCGAATCGCAAAATCTCGCAAATTAGGATTCGCTAAAGGGGAGATTGATACATATGCCCCTTAGCTGCTTAAATTGGAGAAGCCACTACTCCACCAGGGGAAAGTCCATCAGCAGTTAAAATTTGCAGTGAATCAGCGTCAGGGGTGTTCTTCCTAATGTCCGCTTTGCCAGAGATAATTTTAATACTGTTTTTTATATTTGCTTTGTCTTTCCTGGTTACTGTTAATGGGCTTGGAGCACGCTGGAAAAAAACGCAAATGCTTGATTTTTCGTTTCCCCTAAGGAGGCCTCGCGCGGCTTCCAGCAGTCAGGGAGGAGTAGGAAGATTTATCCCCGCCTCCTCTCTGCACATTCCTGGCGTCTCGCATCTCGCGCTCCTCTCCAGTGGTGCTGGAATCCAGGGGGAGCAGCTTACGTCGGCAGCAAAATCGGTAAGATTTTAAATAAAAATTGCCGGTAATTGAAGGACAAACTCTCCGTTCTTCCTCTGGCTGGTTTCTGGTCGGCTCTCTCCCTGGGTTTCATCTCATTGGTGGCTGGTGTGAGAGCTCCGGGAGCTAGCGGCTAACGTGCGGCCGCCATGTTCTCATGTCTGTCATTATCGACCCAAGTGTCCATAATCGAGTATTTTAGATAAAGCTGCCTCAAATCCATCATGTTACATGTGGTGCCTTATACTACCTGTGAAAGCAACCAGTTATTCTCCTTCCAAGCAGAGACAAATTGTCCAGCAATCTACCTCCTCTTGACTAAATCAATATTGATTGAATAAATAATATTGAAAGCAGATTTCCAGAGATTTTGTCTCTACTTGGAAATAATTTACCTGCTTGCATGTACTAAATGCTGACACTAGAGACTGACACGTTGACATTGTATCCACTACAAATATTCTTTGATACACAAAATCTTACAAGCTGATTGGATATTGATTATAAAGAACTGTTTTTGGGACTGGTCGAGTAGATTCTTATACTGATTATTTTCACTGCTGTATTGTACATTGATGCATGGTGTCTTATAGGTCAACTGAGACGTGTATCTCATACATATGCCCATTTTATCTATATTGTGGTTGTAGAAAATAGGTGGAATTGGTTTAATACCTAACATTACTTGTATTCTGAGTGCACCTCATCAAAAATTGAATAGCAGAATGTTTCATCAGTGCTCTAATGCAAACTATTCCTTCAGGGGTTAGTTTGTATGCAAATACAGAGAGGCAGCAATGGTATTCAGTTAGACAGACAAATAAGTATTCTTGAATATTCTAGTGATGTTTGAAACTCTTCTTTAATAACTTCAGTCCGACACATATGCAGCCAATGCATTTCTCCCTAAACAGGGCTTCGTCAGGGCTGCAAGTACAACATATGTTTATCAAAAACACTGTACAACAATTTAAAAGGCAAGTGCCAATGTGAATTATTTAGTCTAAAAATTGGACCTAGTGACAGA
This sequence comes from Triturus cristatus, assembly GCF_964204655.1. NCBI lineage: Eukaryota > Metazoa > Chordata > Amphibia > Caudata > Salamandridae > Triturus > Triturus cristatus. The sequence continues at coordinate 83,884,825 of NC_140587.1, read as the reverse complement.
ACACCTCTCTAAGCACCAAGAGAGACGATTGTAGTGTCCTCGTTTATATTTATATATATATATCTTGAGTTTTATATAGCGCTGGCTAGACCCGTAGGTATCAGAGCGCTTTACATAAGGAACAGCGAGTTGCAAGTTACACATTTTACATAAGTTACACAATGAGGATCAGAGTTACAGGCTAACATGTTACATTTGTTAAAAGCAATCGAAAGCAATCAAAACTTAGTAACCAAAGGAAAAGGGCAGAGTTACAGGAAATTCGTCATGGGAGGGGTAGGGAAGGGAGACACAGCGAGACAGGGAGAAACTGTGCCCAATGTCCGGCTGGGTAGGTGACGGCCGAGGTGATGGACCAGGGCCGATCTCCTCAATAGCTGAACCAAGCAGCTCCACCGGGCGTCGGACATAATGCTCGGACTCCGCTGTCAAGATAATGCACAGGTGTGCTCAGGAAGTGTCAGAGTACCGCAGCGGGGTTAGAAACCATGGAACAGGAACACAGGGAGTGGATGAAAGCTTAATTATTACAGAAGAAAGCATTATTAGTAGGTGGCGTGAACGGAGAAATAAAACTACAAAAGGGGTAGAGAGAGCTGGGGGGGACCAGAGTCAGAAGCTGAGATATGTGAGAGGAGAGAGGGGGACCTGAGGGGGAGTTAGAGTTAAGGCAGTCCAGCAAAAGAGAAATGTTTGAAGGTCGACAGGATGGAGTCCAGTGGAACGAAGGAGGACAAAGTTCAACAAGATGGTGGATCCGGGTCGTGGGTATCGAAGGGAACCATCTCAAAATGGCAGGATGCATTCAAGGCATGATCACAAAAAGAACCAAGAGAACAGAATTCCGTCGAGTGGGGTCGTGGGGGGGACTTAGCCACTGTACCAAGGAAGGGCGGAGGGCAGTAGAATGTCGGCTGTATGCATGCAGAGGCACAACCTCTATTTTGTGTATGGTTTATTATATGCAAAGCCCCCCCCCCCCATAAGTACCGGGCATTGCGGAGTTTACTGCTGCTGCTGGGAAGCTGTTTCACGGCTTTCACGGGGGTTATTCATCAAACCCCGTTGTGTGGCGCGTGGCGGGGAAATGGCGTCTGCCGCTCGTCCAGTATCACGCTTCTCATACTCACCGGACCGTGGAGCTAATCCTGCTGCTCACCTTCCACCGGTAGAGGACAGCTCCAAGTGTGGGTCTTTTCTTGGTAGGTGCCTGGCTGCTAGGTCTCCGGATCACGGGTTCGACCTTTTTAGGGCTTTTACGGGTCACCGACTGTGAGAAGTTGGCCTGGTATATGCTGTTCACTAGTTCTAGTGACCACCTTGTACCATGCCAAGCAACCCTTATGGTGTGGTTGTAAGTCAACCTTTTTGGACTAGCTGCCCTAGTGGTAGCGTAGGCTAAGCAGTCTTTGAGGCTAAACTCGTGAAGCGTGTTAAGCCAGCTGTTTTACCAAATGCAACCCCCTTTTATACCAATGAAAGGACACCACACAGATATATATTCAAAATATATATGTATTTATTTCTCAAAGTAACCCCTAGTCTCTTTATGAGCACAGGAGCACAAATCGTCAAACAAGATTATCACAGAATACACAGAAGTTGCACTTTATATGGATAGGCCCTGGTGGCCACTCAAACCATATACTAAAATAGTGGTATAAGTACCACGAACAGAAAAGGGAAAAGGCCTAAGGCCTCTAGAATCGCTGGGCCTACAAGGAGCTAACGTCAGTTAGTGACCAGGAGGTCCACGGGTGGCGTGTGCAGAGCAAATAGTCACACGCGTGCTCCCATAGGTTTCAATGGGTGCGTAAAAAGTACAAAGTTACTGCAAAAGGAATCTTCCGGATGGACTAGGAACTCAAGATTTGGAACACAGGCACTAGAGATGTAATACTACACTTGGGCACCGGAGTACCAGCTTTACCTCACCCACAGGAAGCGGGTGCATAGGCCTCAAAGTGCGTCGGGTTTCTTCTATCTGTTCCGTTGAGCCTGGGACAAAGATGCTGCAGGCGGTCGGTCCGGTAGAGATGCGGTGGATCCAAGGGTGGATCGGAGAGGTTGAAGACCTGTAAGCAGAGGGGACAGTGTTCACAGTCACTAGCCAGTGACCAGCGTGGCACCAGGTGGGTACCAGGCGATGTCGGGTGCAAACAGGTGATGAGGGGTAGCTTGTCTCCGCAGCCACGTGGTCCCTGAAGGTCGACGACGTCCAGGAGTCGGCTCACGAGCTGTCCCACGCAGGCTCTCGCTGTCGGCGGTGTCGGCGACTTGATCGAAGCAAACAAGCCTTGGCAAAAGCAATTGAAGGAGGATTCGGAAATCAGCTGTTGGTTCTGACCAGCAAGGTCAGAGGGATCGCTCCTTTGGAGGGGAGCAAGGGCCAGTCTGGAGCAACCAGACCAGCGGTGTTTGTCGTAGATTTCGTCGCCAAGATGGCCACTAGCCAGCGGGCCAGCAACCGGTTAGGCGCGTCGAGTGGCAAAATGCAGAAGGGCCCCACGCAGATCGTGGAGATGCTGGAGGGCTCACCTTTGGTGCAGATGCTGCTCGAGGGTTGGGCTTCTCAGGACCCAAAGCACAACTTGGAGGGAGCCTCGGTTGTTGCACTGGTCAGCGTGTCGTAGTCGTTCCAAGATGGCTGGCTCCACGTGTCTCGGTGCCTCCACGGGTCTCCTCTTTTCAGGGACTGTGGATCGGGCGGTGAGAGGTCTGGAGGTCCAGGTCTTGTCAGTCTCTGGGCTCGGGCTCCGGCGGGAGGCGGCGGCAAAGCAGACGGTGATTCGCTGGATGGTGCTTGCGTTAGCAAGGTGGTCACTCCCTGACCACAGGGGAGATTTTCTTCAGTCTTCTGTGCAGCAGAATGTCGAAGTTCCCGTCTTCTTCTTAGTTTCAAGTTGATTCCAGGATGTCTGAAGTCTTAGGACACAGCTCCTACCTTTATTCGGATTCTAGGGGCCGGACTACCTGCTAGGTCCCTCCCTATGGGTGGGACCAGGAAGGGGGGTGGTTACACCCCCAATCCTTTGTCCAGCTCGCCCCAGGCCCGGGACTGGTGTGCCCCAGGACCGGTTTGAACTGGCATATGCACCGAGGCTCCTTGTGAGCCACAGGCATGTCTGGTTTCTTTCAAGCCCTACCTGACCAATACACAAAATCCTGTCTGGGGTGGTGCACGCACCTCCCCTGGCAGGAAACCCTTTGTCCACACCTCCCAAGCTGGAAGGACTCCCAGCAGCAGGAGGGCAGACTTGTGTCTGTGGTGGCAGCATCCATTTTGTGGAGCTGAGGCTATGTCTGATTTTACCCGGGTTTCAGGTACTGTACATGTCGTGTCCCTCTAGAAGGGTGGAATGCTAACCCCGTCGCCAGAATTGGCGAGGGGTTAGTATTCCAATTCGTATGACACCTTACTCGACATGTTTTGATACAGCCAAACCAAAGATAGCATTTAACCGCGAGGTTCATAATGCACTTAAGAGTATATGGTATGACGATATCTGGAAACAGTAGAAGGAAGTTGTTCCGACCACTGCAGACAGGCTCAGCTCATGCCAGAGCACCATCTCACATGGAACCAAGCACTCTGCCTTCAGGATTGTTAAGGCCTGCCATAGGAGTGACTTATAGGTTACCAGGTGTCCCATTTAAGTTTAGGTATAGGTATACTACACCTAAGTAAGAGGTGATTACACCAACTTACCCCAGCTGAGTGATCAGCCAGTTGTGTCAGATTGTTAGGCCAAGCCTGGGGTGGCATAATACATGCTTCAGCCCCTGGCAGGCCTTGGATACACCAATGCCCTGGGTACCTAGTGTACACTGGTACAGGGGCTGACAGGGTGATCCAACCAATTGGGTATGTACCTAGGGTACATGGAGTCCATTTTACAGAGAGAGCAGATAGCCTGAGAGCCTGAATGGCAGGATCTCAGGCCAACTAAGTCGAAAAACCAGCTAGACACTAGGCAAAAATTTGGGGGTAACCATAGTCAGATATCCACCTTCCTACACAACCCCCCCCCAAACGAAGGGAGATAAGGCTGACCTTGACCAGGTAAGCCTATATTGCCCAAGTGGCCATATAAGGAGGAACCAGCACTGGCATGGTTACCCCCTGTCTCATGGTCCACTAAGCAATCCCTCACCCTAAGGGTATCAGAGGGTCTCCACCATAGGGAATCTCTACCTGTGGTGTGTCTTGGCAAAGTAAAAGGCTGGTGTTGAGATGGAGTACTGAAGTGAGTGTCCTCAAAGTGAGGCCTCAGCTTCCTCCAATCATCCTCCACCATGGATGCCTTTCTTTCTTTAACTGAGTTGCACTGTGCTCTCAGGGTCAGCCTCTGGCTACCTAAAGCTGGAGGCTGGGTCCCTTTTGTGGGCTTACTGGAGGGACAGGTCAGGTTTGGGGCCCTAAGGTCCCATGTTTGCCTGTGCCCAACAGAATCCCCCTGGGGGAGGTCCCTAACTACCTGTAAAGGAGATCCCTCAGGAATGTTTTTACCCATCACCTGACTAGGGCTACTAGCCAGGCAATCCTCATTCTTCTGATGGGGGGGTTCTTGTGGACAGGGGCCCTCTGGGGGTCCACTGGCCTCCCTGACCTCTGCAGCCCTGGGCTGACTGAGGCAGGGTAGAGAGAGGCAGGCTACCTGCACCAGACTGGATCCCACCTTGGAAGGGGCCACTGACATCAGAGGCTCTGCCAGGCCAGGCCTGGCTACCTCTGGGGCAGTTCCTTCACAAGGGGTGAGGTCAGATCCCTGAGGAGGCTGACCTTTTCCTAATGTCTGGGGAGAGGGAGACTTTTCTTCCTCCCCACTACTCTCAGTTTGTGTGGAGTGATCCATTGTTTCAGGCTTCACTACACCTATGTCAGTCTGAGTATAGGCTGAGACCATTACAGCCTTGCCAACCTTTTCAGGGGGGCACTCAGTTTGTGTTTGAGCTGTGACTGTCACAGCTCTGCCAGTCCCTACAGGGAAGTCTGTCTGTGCCTGGGCTGTGGCTACCACTGCCCTTCCAACCTTTTCAGGGAGGAAATCTATTTGGACAGGGGTTGTGAATGGCACAACCCCCCTACCCTTTTGTGAAAGGCCTACCATTTTAGAATGGGTGTCTTGTTCAACTCCAGCCCAAGCTGAGAGTTCTAAGTCATTCCCCAGTAAGCAGTCTACAGGCAAGGTTGGGGACACTGCTACCCTTTTAGGGCCAGTGACCCCTCCCCAGCTGAGACATACCTCTGCCATGGGATGACTGTTCTGTTTGCCATCAATGTTGGTCACCTGGTAGGAGAAACCAGGCAAAAGCTGCTCAGAGGGAACTAGCCAATGGGCCACCATTGTGATGCTAGCTCCAGTGTCTCTGTAGGCCTCAGCTTTTGTACCATTGATGTAGGGCTCTTGTCTGTACCTACCCAAAGTGTTGGGACAGGCAGTGAAGTTGGCAAACCCCATGCCACCATCACAGACAAGAGAATCTGCTGCAGGGGAATTGGCTAAGCCAGGGTCCCCCTGTGTTCCCCAAGTAAACCCACCCAAATTTTTGGGGGCACTCCCACCACCTGGGGGATTACTGCTGACAGTAATAGGTGGTGTGACAGGAGTAATTGGAGGAACAGTTTTGTTTGTAGCCCTTGGGCAACTGCTGTCAGTTTTCCAATGCCCAGGAGTTTTACACTCATGGCAGTAAGGCTTTTTACCTGTGGTAGAGGAGGGAGCTTGGGACCCACCACCCTGTGTGGAGTTTTGGGGCCCTGAGGAAGATTTCTCTTTTGCCTTATCCCCTCCCTTCTCTTGAGGTTTGGTGGTATCTTTCTTTTGGTCACCACCCTGATTCTTAGGCCTGATCCTGGTCCTGACCCATTTATCTGCCCTCTTTCCCAATTCTTGGGGAGAGGTCAAATCTGAGTCTACCAGGTGTTGATGGAGGAGCTGGTTTTGACAGTTACTTAAAATCTGTTCTCTCATCATCAAATTGTACAATCCTGTATAATCAGATACCTTACTTCCCAGCAACCAACCCTCCAAAGCCTTAGTGGCACATTCAACATATTCAGACCAGTCCTGAGTCTGTGTCTTTTGGGTATCTCTGAACATTAACCTGTACTGTTCAGTGGTTAAGCCTAACCCATCAACCAGAACACTCTTCAGGACTCTGTAGTTTCTGACATCCTCTTCTCTAACAGTGAGGAGTCTGTCTCTGCCTCTTCCTTCAAAGGAGAGCCAGAGGATTGCTGCCCACTGGTCTTCAGGAACCTGCTGTACTTTGCAGGCTCTCTCAAGAGCAGTTATCCATTTGTGGATGTCATCCCCACTTTTGTAGGGGGGCACAACCTTAGACAGGTTCCTATTATCAAAGACCCTATCTTTGTCCTTAGGGACAATGCTGCCACCAGTGGGTATAGACCCACTCTCTCTAGGTTGCCTAGCCTTCCTCAGTTTTTCTTCCATCAGGGCTACCTCTAGCTCCTGCTTCCTGATCCTCAGCTGGGCTTCCTGCATTCTGGCCTCATGTTCCCTCCTCTGAGGGGTGGTCATCCTTCTCCTGGAGTGACCTTGAGAGCCTCTAGAGCCATGGGAAGCATTGGAGTCACCTGAGCGATTCCTTTGCCTTCCCAGCCCTGTGTTAAGTCCACTGGGGAGATCCAGTGGGTTGAACCCACTGTCCGTCCCCAATAGCCTTGGTTTAGCTGGGCCAAGTATAACACTTGGCACTGGGCTAGTTCTCCCTTCATCCTCACTACTGTCAGTATCCTTTTCACTCTCATCCTCTGTGGTAGGCATCCCATCTAAGGGGTGACTATTGGGAAGGGGTACTTCAGTGGCATCTTTAGAAGGGGGGCCTCCTGTTCCTGTCCCTAAGGGGGCTAACTGGGAAGCTTTCTTGAGTGCTCTCTGATTCTCATCATTCTGTAAGAGCTCTCTGAGCTCAGCAGAGTTTGGGTTCTTGGGCTGTTTAAGGCCTCTAAGAGTTGCCAAATGCCTGAGCTCATTCTGATTAAGGGTAGCAAAGCTGGATGGTGCCCTCTGGGGGTCACTCTCAACAGAGATGGGTACAGTGGACCCCTCTGCCCCGGCCATTGCTCTTAAGTGTGGGTGGATGTGTTGCAATCTACCTACACTTGGGTTTACCTACTAAACCTATCTAGTAGTTGTAGTCAGGGTGTGCTACTCCCTTTGCTCTACAACAACTAAGTTCAGTAGAACTTATGTATATCTAATCTTGTTTTATATGTACCTACAGGTACCTATGTGATCTTTCAATTGGTAACCAAGAGATTACAATGGTAAAACACAGCAAGCTCAAATCCAACCGCTGCTCACCAATGTGAGAAGTTGGCCTGGTATATGCTGTTCACTAGTTCTAGTGACCACCTTGTACCATGCCAAGCAACCCTTATGGTGTGGTTGTAAGTCAACCTTTTTGGACTAGCTGCCCTAGTGGTAGCGTAGGCTAAGCAGTCTTTGAGGCTAAACTCGTGAAGCGTGTTAAGCCAGCTGTTTTACCAAATGCAACCCCCTTTTATACCAATGAAAGGACACCACACAGATATATATTCAAAATATATATGTATTTATTTCTCAAAGTAACCCCTAGTCTCTTTATGAGCACAGGAGCACAAATCGTCAAACAAGATTATCACAGAATACACAGAAGTTGCACTTTATATGGATAGGCCCTGGTGGCCACTCAAACCATATACTAAAATAGTGGTATAAGTACCACGAACAGAAAAGGGAAAAGGCCTAAGGCCTCTAGAATCGCTGGGCCTACAAGGAGCTAACGTCAGTTAGTGACCAGGAGGTCCACGGGTGGCGTGTGCAGAGCAAATAGTCACACGCGTGCTCCCATAGGTTTCAATGGGTGCGTAAAAAGTACAAAGTTACTGCAAAAGGAATCTTCCGGATGGACTAGGAACTCAAGATTTGGAACACAGGCACTAGAGATGTAATACTACACTTGGGCACCGGAGTACCAGCTTTACCTCACCCACAGGAAGCGGGTGCATAGGCCTCAAAGTGCGTCGGGTTTCTTCTATCTGTTCCGTTGAGCCTGGGACAAAGATGCTGCAGGCGGTCGGTCCGGTAGAGATGCGGTGGATCCAAGGGTGGATCGGAGAGGTTGAAGACCTGTAAGCAGAGGGGACAGTGTTCACAGTCACTAGCCAGTGACCAGCGTGGCACCAGGTGGGTACCAGGCGATGTCGGGTGCAAACAGGTGATGAGGGGTAGCTTGTCTCCGCAGCCACGTGGTCCCTGAAGGTCGACGACGTCCAGGAGTCGGCTCACGAGCTGTCCCACGCAGGCTCTCGCTGTCGGCGGTGTCGGCGACTTGATCGAAGCAAACAAGCCTTGGCAAAAGCAATTGAAGGAGGATTCGGAAATCAGCTGTTGGTTCTGACCAGCAAGGTCAGAGGGATCGCTCCTTTGGAGGGGAGCAAGGGCCAGTCTGGAGCAACCAGACCAGCGGTGTTTGTCGTAGATTTCGTCGCCAAGATGGCCACTAGCCAGCGGGCCAGCAACCGGTTAGGCGCGTCGAGTGGCAAAATGCAGAAGGGCCCCACGCAGATCGTGGAGATGCTGGAGGGCTCACCTTTGGTGCAGATGCTGCTCGAGGGTTGGGCTTCTCAGGACCCAAAGCACAACTTGGAGGGAGCCTCGGTTGTTGCACTGGTCAGCGTGTCGTAGTCGTTCCAAGATGGCTGGCTCCACGTGTCTCGGTGCCTCCACGGGTCTCCTCTTTTCAGGGACTGTGGATCGGGCGGTGAGAGGTCTGGAGGTCCAGGTCTTGTCAGTCTCTGGGCTCGGGCTCCGGCGGGAGGCGGCGGCAAAGCAGACGGTGATTCGCTGGATGGTGCTTGCGTTAGCAAGGTGGTCACTCCCTGACCACAGGGGAGATTTTCTTCAGTCTTCTGTGCAGCAGAATGTCGAAGTTCCCGTCTTCTTCTTAGTTTCAAGTTGATTCCAGGATGTCTGAAGTCTTAGGACACAGCTCCTACCTTTATTCGGATTCTAGGGGCCGGACTACCTGCTAGGTCCCTCCTATGGGTGGGACCAGGAAGGGGGGTGGTTACACCCCCAATCCTTTGTCCAGCTCGCCCCAGGCCCGGGACTGGTGTGCCCCAGGACCGGTTTGAACTGGCATATGCACCGAGGCTCCTTGTGAGCCACAGGCATGTCTGGTTTCTTTCAAGCCCTACCTGACCAATACACAAAATCCTGTCTGGGGTGGTGCACGCACCTCCCCTGGCAGGAAACCCTTTGTCCACACCTCCCAAGCTGGAAGGACTCCCAGCAGCAGGAGGGCAGACTTGTGTCTGTGGTGGCAGCATCCATTTTGTGGAGCTGAGGCTATGTCTGATTTTACCCGGGTTTCAGGTACTGTACATGTCGTGTCCCTCTAGAAGGGTGGAATGCTAACCCCGTCGCCAGAATTGGCGAGGGGTTAGTATTCCAATTCGTATGACACCTTACTCGACATGTTTTGATACAGCCAAACCAAAGATAGCATTTAACCGCGAGGTTCATAATGCACTTAAGAGTATATGGTATGACGATATCTGGAAACAGTAGAAGGAAGTTGTTCCGACCACTGCAGACAGGCTCAGCTCATGCCAGAGCACCATCTCACATGGAACCAAGCACTCTGCCTTCAGGATTGTTAAGGCCTGCCATAGGAGTGACTTATAGGTTACCAGGTGTCCCATTTAAGTTTAGGTATAGGTATACTACACCTAAGTAAGAGGTGATTACACCAACTTACCCCAGCTGAGTGATCAGCCAGTTGTGTCAGATTGTTAGGCCAAACCTGGGGTGGCATAATACATGCTTCAGCCCCTGGCAGGCCTTGGATACACCAATGCCCTGGGTACCTAGTGTACACTGGTACAGGGGCTGACAGGGTGATCCAACCAATTGGGTATGTACCTAGGGTACATGGAGTCCATTTTACAGAGAGAGCAGATAGCCTGAGAGCCTGAATGGCAGGATCTCAGGCCAACTAAGTCGAAAAACCAGCTAGACACTAGGCAAAAATTTGGGGGTAACCATAGTCAGATATCCACCTTCCTACACCGACCGTGTCTTCCGAGTCCCGATCTTCCGCTAATTGGCTGCCGTCTGGCTACTTCTGGATGATGTTGCTCGCCTCAGTGCGATCCGCCACCGTTGCCGCCTATCCCCAGGTACATTTCCATGTTTTTTGGCGTGAAAAGCGCGATGAATCCTCTCCAGATGTAAGGGTCCCCACCAAGGCAAACAGGCGATCACGGCCTCCTAGGAATGTAACTGACGTAGCCTAGAAAAAGTGAGCTGGAATGCGGAACTTTACATTACTCAAGAATGTAAGCAGCTTGACAGTGGACAGTTGCAGGGCTTGTATGCTGGATGGGGTCTTTACTGTTCTGCTTAATAAACCTGTCTTGAATCAACTCTACGCTGCAACTCTACGCTGCAGTTCTCTCTCTCTTTGTTCGCTACCTTGATCTTGCAACGACCCAAGATGAGAAAGATGAAAACAGAACAAAGAGAACCCGAGAAGAGATATAAAGTATCATTGAGTCTTAGGAGGAGAAGAATATATGAACCCAAACCCTGTCACCATAAAGTGAAGGGACATGGACACCAAGTGAATAGTTGCACTTGAATCTAAACAGAAAAAGCATCTCCATTAGTGACCGAACATGTAACAACCCTGGTGAAAGATGAAAGACGTAAAGCATAAGAAAGTCATTGGGGTGAGGAGAGTTACTTCGAACTGGATATCCCACTCGAGGTATGTGGCCTGCTGAGAGGGACAGTAGCACATTACAAAGAGAGTCAGAAGAAGCTTCTGTTTGATCGCCAATATCAGATCGTCACCCCTCCATAAGGAATGTGACAATACCTTAGAGTCACTCTATCGAAAACCTTCAGTGGGTTGGTAGCGGCTCAACCAAAAGCAGCAAGAGCATCTTCAAAAGCATAATCCATTGGCAACATCCCATAAAAACCTGTGTGGACACACTTACATACGGGAGGCGTGAACTATTACGGGTATACACTGGGAAAAACTACTTCACTTATCTTTACCTAATATATCCGGCGATATCTACGGCCACAGAGTAGGAAAATGTCAGTATTTGCTACGAGACACAATTGATACAAGAGCCCCATTATAAACCTACAGAGGTAACTTGTTCTAAAAATATGCTAGGGCAGGATGCCCTCACATTCTGGCGTCAACTAGAGCCTTAGAGTGCGGAAATTAGAGTGTATTTTGCAGTTACTAGACAAGCCCTATTTAAATCTGCAGTGGTAACTTATTCTTATAAATACACGTGGGTGGAATGCCCTCACATACTGGCGGGAAATTGTGTAAAGGACAAATGCGGAGACTTTGGTGGACCACACAGTGAACAAAACTGATGACCTAAAGTTAAATATGTTTTTAACAATTTATGTTATTATAATAATTATTTATAAATAGTATCAATTAGGTATATATTTATTATATTTTATACATATATATGTTTAATTTATTTTTACATGATATGTATTAGTTATAATGTTAAACATTTTAAAATAATTTTAACTATGTTTCTTTTTCAAATTCAAAATAACTTTATTCGATTCAAAGAAATGGACCATAAAAGTAATTTACAAACAAATATCTTTCAATTTCATGTCCAATTTATACCATAATATTGCTCATACCTCGGCAACTTAAAATCTGGGAGATTGGGACGAGAAACCTTGCCCTTGGCTCTTTGGAGAGTGTGCAAAATAGCATGAAGTGTAAGGGTCTTTGACGGGCCAAATTATTACAATGGCAGCGAATGATATTCTCACACCAGCCAGCCGGTTTGGGGAAGGCCACAAGAAAGTGCAACGTGCCAAGGCGAAGCCTAGTTAAAAAAAATCGATACTGTGTGTTCTTAGTGAAAAACAGATAAAATTGTTGGTGTAAAGGGTACTGACCAAGCAAACCCGGTTGCTGACGATATTTAGTTGACTCTGCAAAATATGCATCTTTTATAATCAATTTCGAGTTTGCATGAATACTGGCAGGGTTGTCGTAATAATACCCTAACCCTATTTCTTTAAATTTAAATTTAACATATCGGAGCCATGGAATTGTCAAGGCATTATCCATAGCTGATAACATTCCTTGAGAACTGTAGATCCTCTGACAACCAAATCTTGACTCAGAGGACCAGTGGAGCAATGTTAATTTGGTCCTCAATAAAACCCAACCCTACCTCAGAGTGGCAAAAGGCCCTCCGGGCACTTTTTGGGGTCATCAGCAATCTTTTTATGAACCTATTTTCCAAGATTTGAAGCTGGGTGCTTTTTTGATGCCCCCACACACCTGCCCCGTAGGTTGCGACAGACAAGCTTTTTGCCTTATATAGGGTAACTAGTTCTGCAACCGGCTTATGACCCAACTTGCAGGTGAAACGAAATAAACCTTCAGCTGCCCGGCTAGTTTGCTGTACCCTGGTCGTGGTGAGGTGATCCCAGTTCAATTTATTGGTAAAAAGATTCCCCAAATATGTAAAATTGGACACTTTGTCAATGGTCTTGCCCTTGAGTATGAATTTTCTAGTTTTGGTTTGACTCGGCCGCACACCATTACATAGGATTTGGTAAAATTCACATTTAGGTCAAGTGCTGTCATATAATCATTAAAAACATTCAAAGATTTCTGCAGGCTGTTGGCTGTTAAAGCCATTAGGACCGTATCGTCGGCATACGATAACAAAGGAACCGGCTTGCCTCCAATCTTGGGAAAATCAAGGGCCTGCTCTACCAGAGATGACTCTAACCCATTTGAATATAAGAGAAAAAGAAAAGGGGCCGGTATACATCCCTGGCGAACTCCTTCAGTAGAAGCGATAGCCTTAGTCCTCTCTCCACCAGGGCCAAATCGTATGGTGACCGTAGTGGACGCGAGTAGCCTACATAGGAGGGTAATAAGGGGCTCTTCAAAGCCCATTTCCCCCATCTGGACCCACATTTTCTCCATATTGACCATATCAAAAGCGCTGGACAAGTCCATGAAGGCAAGGTGGAGTGACCCCCTCCTTGCCTTCGTGTACTTGCCCATGATCAATGCCAAATTTAAGCACTGTTCATTTTTCCCCCTGCCCCGCCGAAACCCATATTGAGTTTTGGACATAAGCCCAGTGGAATCCGCCCAAGCCTCAAGACGCTCCAAAAAAACCCTCCCCAAATCCTTCACAGTTGCGTCTATTAGAGAAATAGGCCTATAGCAGGCCAGGTCATCCTTGTTTCCCTTTTTAAACACCGACACCACTATGGCCTCTTTCCAAGATGATGGAATGGGTCCAATTATTGCTGCTCTGAAAACATTTGTCAGGAAGGGTTCCCAGAGTGGAGGATTAGCCTTAAACAAATCAAGGGGAACCCCATCCGGACCTGGGCTTTCAAGCGTATCCCCTTCTCCAGAGCTTCCTCAACCTCAGCTACTGTCAGGGAAGAACTCAGTTGATGTGCGGAACTTAAGTCAAATGGGACATCTAGACTTACCTCCTGGTTGGTAATTCCGTTCAGGTTAAAAAGTGAGATACCCATACATCCCCAGCTATCACTGAATCCATACCCCTTACATCCTTCGAGAACATTGGGCGGTTATTACCTCCCAGAAGCTCTTGGAATCTTTCATCTCACTGGCTCTCTCTAGATCTTCCCATGCTACTCTTCTTAAATCTTCCTTCCTTTGTTTGATTGTGTTTTTATATGCCTGCCTCGCGTTTTTGATTAGGGTTTTGTCTCGCAGTAGTATATGCAGTACCTTCCTAAGATCCCTCTGGCCTCTAGTACATTTCTTTTAATTATATGTATTATTTACTTTATTTTACATTATTTTTTAAACATTAAAAAAAATGATATTTTTAACAACAATATTTTTGACAACTGTAGTTTTTTTCACTATATTTTTGTACTTACCATTATGTAGAGAGGACTTCGATATTCTGGACATCGATATTTTTGTGTCGATATTTTTGCACCGCAATATTCTGACCGTCGATATTCTGTCAGTGATTCAGATTTCATACTAGTCATGTCGTTTTTCTAGATACTTTTTCGTACAAGTCATCTGGATCACCATTATGACACTAAAGTTGTGCCACAACTAGAACTGAACGAAGTGGGTATGTGAAAGGGAAATAGCACGAGGACAGAGGAGCGTGCTTAAGAAATCCATAGAGGGTAAGGGACTCGGTGGTCTTAATCTAGTCCAACAATGTGAAAAAAGTGGACAAAGGGTAAGCCATTCACCATTGCACAAGAGACAGCAGAGGAAACAAGCATTTGCAATGCAATAGGTCTCGTATTTTGTGAGTTAGAGCTCTTAGCGTTGTAAATGAAAATGTTTTTAAGTATGTATTTTGGTTTGGAGTATTGTGGGTGTGTCGTGTGGAGTAGAATTATGTGGGTTGTATTTGAATTGTTAGTTGTGAAATTGTGTGATGTGGAGTGTATTTGTGTAGTGGAATTATGTGGCATGGTGAAAAGATGGGGGTGAGAGCTGCACAGACTAGATAGAAAGGAAGATAGAGCGTAATAGGTAGCTTGTGCAGAAAGTGGTGAATGAACTCCAGCCAGAGGAGCAGAAAGTGTGTGAGAAAGAAAGAAAGAAGGAGATAGAAGGCTACAGACTCATACAGAGGGAGCACATGTGTATGCAGAAGACACCCTGAGAAGAGGAGGAGAGCGTGGGTTTGAAGAACGGAAACCTTGAAAAGGCACTGGAAATAAACTCTGCTTGATGAGCTGAAGTCAACCATATGAGAGAGTGTTATTGTTTGTTGTGGAATTGTGTGCTGTGGAATTGTGTAGTGTAGAGTGGAGTGGATGTGTGTAGTAGAATTATGTGGCATGTGTGCAGTGGAATTATGTGGATAGTAATCATGTGGTTTTGAGTGTACTTGAATTATGTGGAGTTGGATTGTGTTTCATTGAGTGTAAATATGTGGAATGGTATTTTGTGTTGTGTGGAGGTATGTTGTGGAGTTTAATTATGTGGCGTTATGTTGAATTTTGTGGTATGGTGTGCTATTTTGAGGTGTTGATTGGATGTATGTGGTGTGTTGGCTAAATGTGTTGTTGAGTTGCATATGTGGTCTGTTGCTGAATTATGTGATGTGGAATGGAAATTTGTAGAGTAGAATTGTGTTGCTTGGAACTATGTGATGTTCAGTGAAATTATGCTGATTGAAATTATGTGGCATGATGTGAAGTGTATTTATGTGGATTGTTGCTATGTGACAGTTGCCAGTGTCCTAGAGTGGAGTGGGAGACGTAGAGTGTCATAGACATAATTTGTTGGAGTGGGGGGAATAGAGTGTCATAGAGTTTAGTAAAGGAGAGCAGAGTTAATTGGCAGAGAGTGTTGTAGAGTGCAGTGTCGTAGAGTGGTGTGAAGTGGGTTGGATTGGATTGAGGTAGTGGGGTGGATTAGAGGCAGACTAAATTCTGATAATGTACCCTTAATGTTCCATTCAAACTATAGCAGAACTCATAGTATTGCCCCACTAAAACAACAGTAACAATACTTAGTCTTTTTAAAACTGTTGCTTTATAAAATGACATTCCCTGCTGAGCAGAACTGCAACTGTCCCACTGAAAGTACAGCGATCCTATTGAGAAGAGCAGATTCAGCCCATTAAATACTCGATGACAAGTGCTCTTACAGACACACTTAAAACACAATATTGCCCCATTATCCCAAGTAAAATATGACTGCCCAACTAAGAAGTGGAACTACTGCCCATTAGGCCACTAGCAGTCCTGCTGAGATGAGCTACTTCTGTCTGATTTAAAGTGCGGCTTCCCCGATTTAGTGTATCCATTCACTGGGCTGCACTGCAAGCCCCCCACTGAGAAATATTTCACTGTGTAATTTAAGGCATAGCTGCAATTCTGAGAAATCAATGTTCTATCCCATTTAACGTATGGCAGCCTTACTAAGAAGTTAATGGTTTCTTGAAAAGTCCTAAACAGATGATTTTGCTTCATGCCCTATACTAGCTCAGACGGGTAAAATGGAGTTCGGAGCCCACTTTATTCTATAATCTTCCCCTGCTCTTGAGACAACAAACAAGGGAAAGTTCCCTTTTAGATAAATCGCACAAATGCCACTTTCACCTTTTTTGCAGTTTTTATACAAGGCTAAGTCGGCCCAAAGGCATTAGAGCGATGTACATGAGCTACAGATTGTATTAAATATCTTTTTGTTTAGGCAAAGTAGACAACTCTTAACAATAAATTAGATAGGGTCTGATATGTTCTATGCACTTCAACGACCTAGCACTGCCTCACAGAGAAAAATGCATTTCATTGTCAATTTTCGTGCTGACCGCAGATCAGATTGGAGTGAGGAATGCACCGGTACCCTCCGCAACTCTTAGCCGACGGCCCGCAGACTTCTACACAGGGGGGGGGGGGGGGGGGCACAACAATAGAGCGAGGAAGATGCCGTAGCCCCTCAGCCCCTCAGCTCCCAGCCCGCGACCCGCTGATTTCCACACAGCGGGGAGCTCAATTATAACGGAGAGGAGCGAGGAAGATGCCAGCAGCCCCGTAGTTTCCAACCCGCGGCCCCGCTGACTTCCACACAGCGGGGAGCCCAACAAAAGCTTCATTAGAGCCACAGGCGGCAGGCAGGGGGTGCCAGCAGGGGCGTGGAGCAGCGTGGCCAAGCGTCAGCACCCATTGCCCCCCATAGAGAGCAGAACACAGGTTTTGCTGGGCGTTTCAACCCCAACTGTAGAGTTAAGCAGTGAGCACCAGTTTGGAGTCCTCACGACTGCTTGCGGTTGCATGGAAAGTATTTGGGTATGTGACCACACTCTGCACCTCAGTACCCCTCAGCACCCCTGCCTGTACCTACAGCCTAGCCTAGCGCTAACGGAGTGAGACCTGCTGTGACCTGCTGACGTGAGCATCAAGAATCGACCTGCCAGGGTTGACTCTGCTACTGAAGGAGTGAATCAGTTGTCCTGGCCCTGTAATCCACTCCGTGGTTTCCTTTGTGCTCAAGCAGGAGCAGCAGCAGAGAGCTGAGAGAGCAGAGGCGAGGTGGTGCGGACGCGGTGCGGTAGCAGCAGCAGCTGCAGGGGGCCCCCCGGTGTCCCGACTGAGCGCCACATCGGAGTGCATTTGTTGAGACCTGAGGAGCCCTGTGCAACCCCGAGTAACCCCGTGGTGCCTCGAGGGCTTGAGCAGGTAAAGCACAGGACGGGCTCTCAACTACCTGATACCTGATACCTCACAGCCTTGCTTGACCACCGCGGTACAAAAGGGGGTGGTGATGGACGGAGCATCAGAACCAATCAAACACTCACACCCAGTCAACAGATCTGGGTTTGATCCATCACCGTTCTTTAGCCCACTCTGCCACCCCAGTTCAGACATGGCCACATGCAAATCAGTCTGACCCTGTGCCTCATGGGAACAGTCCAGTTCGAACTGCCAAGCCATGCCTTCCCTGGACCGGAAACAAGCTTCCTAGGACCGGTTTCTGGCATTTCAGCCGTCTTCAGCCAGGCTTGCTTGAATCCCGTGGCAAAGTGAGCAAGGGACTCACGTCTGAGCATACCCTGCCAACTTATGGCAAACAAAGCGGTACAAAAGGGGGTGGTGATGGACGGAGCATCAGAACCAATCAAACACTCACACCCAGTCAACAGATCTGGGTTTGATCCATCACCGTTCTTTAGCCCACTCTGCCACCCCAGTTCAGACATGGCCACATGCAAATCAGTCTGACCCTGTGCCTCATGGGAACAGTCCAGCCCGAACTGCCAAGCCATGCCTTCCCTGGACCGGAAACAAGCTTCCTAGGACCGGTTTCTGGCATTTCAGCCGTCTTCAGCCAGGCTTGCTTGAATCCAGTGGCAAAGTGAGCAAGGGACTCACGTCTGAGCATACCCTGCCAACTTATGGCAAACAAAGCGTGCAGTGTGTAGCGGTTTTGCGGCGTTGCCGGAGAGCCTCAGAGCCGCAGAGAGCATTCCTGGGCTCTCTGCGTCAGGTCCTTGAAGGTAATACTCAGACTTTAGCCATCGATCGTCAGCCCCCCAGCGGGTTTTTGGCGGCAGTTCTCGGTGGCAGCAGTTTACAGCAGCCCTGCCCAGTCCAGCCCCGCCCAGCCCGCACAAAGCATGTGTAGACGCTGAGAGTATGGCGAGGGGATTATGTGGTCCCCCCTGCTGCCCCCTTTTTTTGCAGGCATCGTTCCCAAACAACCAGCGAATTAGCAAATCAGGGAACAGGGGCAGTAACTTAATACCATCATTAATCATTTACCATTAACCACTACCAACCACCATTAACCACCAGACTATTCGGTCTCAAAAAATAAAAAGGCTTTCTTTCAGAGTGCCCACCATGAGATCAGGGAAATCCAGAGACGGAGAAGTGAAACCCGTTGGAAAAATAAAAATAAAAAAAGGCAGAGGGGGCCAACGAGCCCCGACACCGATACTGACATGGACACAATCAGGGGCATGGCCTCTCCCAACTATCCATCCCAGCCAGTGACCAAAACGGAGACAGATATTAAGCCTGTGATGGGTCCTAGGAAAGATATTTAAAATATTTCAAAGTTCCGAAACAATTCAGAGCAAGGGGAGCAAAGGGAGTTGAGCCCTGCCCCAGTGCAGCTAAGGACTTCCCCGCAGCTGGCGCAGAAGGCAGCTCAGCAAAAATTCATGAGGGAACAAAAGCAGATGAGCTAGGCGCACCCTCGACGCACATCATCGGTCTTAAAGCCAGTAAGCGGGCTCTAATAACAGATTTTTTTAAAGTTTGTCACAGACTCTCTTCAGAAAGTTTTAACGATCACATGGAAAGCACAGAAGGAGATGACATTGAGGATCCCAAGGAAAGCACTCCCAGCAACACCAAACCAAAAATAATAAGTAAAGACAAAGAGTGCAGCAGCAAGATCAACAATTATGACATTGAAAATTTGGCAAGTTCAGGGAGCGTTGATATCGGTCCATCCGGACTAGAAGCCTGAATCAGTCCATCACCATTCAAAGCATCAGATTCTCCTTTGCAACTATTACTTCCTCAAGCTCAACAAGTCCATCACCACCAACCAGCACTCGCTCTAGTTCATAGGGAGCCTGACATAAGCTGGGACTTCCTCCTTAAACAACAACTTTATTCGCAAAACGCAAACACAGACTCAAGATCTGAAGGCGGCTCTTTGAACAATGACAATTTTAATCAAGATAATCAGGATCAAGCCTCAGGCCTGTTTGCAATGGTCCATTTTCCGTTGCTAATGATAGAACAGCATCCATTGGAACAAGAAGTTCGGGCGGATAAATACAACAACTTTCTCTTGCCATCAGGCTCATTAACTCCCACAACCCGCCTCCCAAGAGATTCCAAAGAAACAGAACATATCAAACAAAGCAGGCGCCAGCCCCGAGATACTATTGAGTCAAGTATCTTACTACGCCACCCAAAACCCCACAAAGAAACGAACAACTGAGCGAGTACAATGAACATATGGAGCATCTTGAGTACTCACTCAATTAAGTCAAACATTCCAGGAAGCACCGATGAACCAGCCTACGGTTTCCGCATGACCCCAACTATTAAATACAAAGGACTCGATCGGGAAAGCAATGACACATCATGCAGACAAACTTGATATTCAGGTAGAACTGTTAAATCTTTTAGCTGTCCATGTGCAAGGGATAGAAGCAAACCTGCATGACCTGAACTCAATGATTAAGAAGGTACAACAAGCCAGGGACACTACTTACCATACGTGCCACTGCCCCCTGATAATTGACAAATTGGCAACAGTACCCATCTTGATGTCGCATATACTAACGGCCATTAAACAATCCCCTAAAGAGTCCAACAAAACCCCTAAGCAGGCATCAGGCGAACAACATGGCAAGCAGGGGAATGGCAGCACTGACGGAGTCATGAGAGCAGAAGAGGGACCACTAACCACAATGCCCTTAAGCGTCCCCGCTATAACCGACTTAAGGAGGCTAGAAGACCGGACTAAACAAGCGCACCCTGGAGTACAAGAGGCGGCGCCTTTTATCAGGCATTAGAAATGCCTGAAAACCCAAGCCCTAAACAGCCCATCCCGCCTGAAAAAGCTAGCCCCGAACAATCCATCGCATCAATTCCCTCACTAAGAGGGAAAAAACGTTTGAGAAAAGCGAGAAAGATTAAAACAAAAAAGGGAGGGTTGATTGATTTATCCCATCAAGAAATTAAGCCTGAGACAAAAGACAAGGGTATGCCTGAGAGAGAAAACTCTGAAAGTAACATCAGGTCCATGACAGGGACAAAGATTCACTACAACTCCACTACAAAGAAGGATAAAACTACAGTAAGCACAATTCAACGCATCAGCAATAATCAACAATCAATGAAAATGTACAGTATATTCTACCCTCAGGCAGGGAAAGAAAATCTCAAACCACCCAGCCTGGATTCTCAGGAAAATCCTCAAATATCAACGGGTGGAGCCGCCAACACAGAATAGACAGTAATTAGTAGACAAGTGGATATAGTCGAGAGGAGCGTATGCAAAGGAGGGGGGAAACGGGAGAAGCTGACGGCTGGAATTAAGGTTGTTCCAGCCTCAATCCCTAGGGGCACCGCAAGCTACTGCTCCCACTATCAACAAAGTCCTGCCCCCCAGATCAAGATCTAACCCGCGCTGCAACCGTCAAATCAAGCAATGGTGCAAAAAATCATCACAGAGACTTAATACGACTAACCACAAGCAATAAAGTAGAGCTCATCCTACAATATACTTCAAGAGGACCACATGACATCTTGAATGGGGGATCAATACTAAAATTACTAGAAGAATTACCATCTATAAGTCATATAAAATCCAGTGACCTGGAAAGTATAGAGTTTAAACCAAACCCTCTCCTAACCGGTCCAGACTCTACAATCTTAGCATGTACCGACTATAGCCTCACAGATTCGATCTTGCAGCACAGTGATGAATTCTCAAATTGGGGCATAGAACTAAAAAAGGTGGAGCCCCCGCGGTACCTTAGTCCATTACAAAAACAACGAACACAGAAACAGAGCCTTTTAAAAGGCGCTAAAGGCCCAGATCAGACCTGCATCAAGGAAGAAGAGGGTCATCCAATTAGACAAATGCCAATTACAATTGCATAAAGAGAAGTAGTGGAACTCTAGGCACTTCCCCAAAAACCATCGGGACCTAAGCGGTGGGAACAAGTATGAACCAGTTCAAGCCAATCACTTAGGAAATTAAGGGGCATTAGGATTTGCTCCTGGAATGTTAATGGCATAAGTGCTAAATTAGAAGAAGAAGATTTTGTGGAATTTATCCAACATTATGACATACTCCTTTTCCAAGAAACCTGGCAGACAAAAAATTCTCCATTAGTGGGCTACAAAGAAAAGATTACTCCAGCAAAAAAGGAGGCACAGAATGGGCCAAAGGGGGTTTGTCGACTTATATATCTACGGACCTCTCATGGCGAGACATAAGCATTGACCTCGACTCCTCATGGATGCAATGTGCCTAAGTAGATCTTACACCTTCAATGGACCTACTAATATTGAATCTCTATATTCATCCAGTAAGAAAGGAGAAGGCCCAAAGAATCTAGTAAATAATAGCGGGAATTAAAATGCTGAAAAGCACCTACCCAAGTGCCAACATAATAATAACTGGGGATTTTAACACGAACTTAATCCAAGGCCATGAGTGCAACCTACAGAGTTTCATACAGCCAAGACAGGGTAACCAAACCAGACAAGACCTTAGGGTAAGAAATTTCCAGAGAAATTTGATGACTTTTTCCTACACACGTTAAATGGAAGAGGCTCCCTGGATAGTCCAGCAGCATTCACGAGGGTTACATCTAAAACAGGATCAACAATCGATTTTACGCTAGCTGACTCTGATCTATTTCCATACATAACAGATTTTCAAATTCAGGACTGAGTCGAAAGTGATCATTACCCTCAAACTTTCACATTAACCATCATTCCAATTGGGTCAGAGAAGGCAAATCCTCTTACATTAATGACACAACTCTACAACCTAAAACGGTTAATTTGGGATGAAAAGAACATCGACAAAATAATGGAGACATGCCAGTCATTGTTAACACCTACAGACGCAGACCACGCTGGCAATATTACGGGGCTCTGGGAGTCCCTCACAAACAACATCAATAAAAAATTTCAACCTACCCACAGAGATCATAAAACTCCCAGAACTAGAGGAGGGCCATGGTACACGCCAAATATACGGGCAATAAAAACGCGACTGAACAAACAACAAAGGTTAATTCGAAGTAATGGTCCCCAATCTTCGCAACAGACTCTCATAATTATAGAAAAGACGAAAAGGGAACTAAAACATGAAATAATGGTGGCCAAACGATAATACAAGGAACATTTTGAGATCAACTTGCTTCACGCAAGCAAGCAGAGAAACTCTTAACAGTTTTGGGCAAAAATCAACTTCCTGCTAAATGGCAAACATCGCCAATTCACCTCTGACATAACAGAAGAATCTTGGAGCACTCACATTGATGACACATACAATTTCATAACTGTACAGACAATAGTCAGCACTGGTGATAATACAAACGAGACTAAAAGGTGCCCCAGTCCGGAGAAAATAATCAGAGGTTTGGAGTCAGAGTATGGAAAAATGGACTTTGGCGGACGCATCAGTCACCGACTTAAAGACTTTATCCAACGCCAAACTCCATAAGGAAATCAGAGAAGTAAAGAAAGACATCAGCATCTTTATCAGGCATGCGCAAAGAGTAGAACCTGTACAGATAACTCAAAAGCAGATCCTGCATACAATAAAACATATGAGATCGGACGGGGCACCCGGCCCCAACGGTCTACCGAATGCACTGTTCAGGTACGACCCCGAGTTTTCGTGCCGCTATTTAACCCCCCTGTTCTCCAATAGTTTAGAGACTGGAAATATTCCTGATTCTTGGAGGGGCAGCATCTTTCAACCCGTTTATAAGTCAGGGACACGCCAGAACCCAGCAATTACAGACTGATAGCCCTTATAGATGTAGAGGACTAGATCTACGCAACAAATCTACTGGCAGCCTTGGAGACATGGGTGAGCAGCAAAAGTCTAATCCTGAAAACACAGACTGGGTTCAGGGCCGGCATGGGGACTTTAACAAATATTTCAGCACTCACCCTCTTAGCAAAGAAAGCGATCGCCAATTCAAACATCCGTTACACATGTTTCATAGATCTTAAAGCAGCCTTTGATAAAGTGCCAAGAGCCAAGCTATGGGTCAAAATGAAAGCTTGGGGAATCCCCCACAATTTACTGGATGCAATCATCAACCTATATTCGCAGTCTTTGGTTCAGATAAAAAAAGGGGATGGCCGGAGTTTAACCAAGAAATTTCCCAAAAAAAATGGGTTAAAGCAAGGATGTGTTCTGGTGCCACGCCTATTCAACCTCCAGACGGCTGATTTAGAAAACAACCACACTCTCATTCATGGAGACCCACCCAAATTGGGAAAGACAAAAATAGCAAGTCTACAATATGCGGATGACATCGTGTTACTATCTCAAACTCCGCTTGGTCTACAACGCCTGATCTCTCAACTAGCAACATGTATTTCAAAAGAACAATTGATAATCAACCTAAAAAAATCTAACGTTTTATGTTTTTCAAGCACTCATAAAAAATGCCCCAAATTAATCTGGAGGATAAACTCAAGTATCTTATCGCAGGTGGAAGTATATAAATATCTGGGGGTTCTTTTAGATTGCTACTTACGTTTTAAACAACACCTAGAACATGCCCACACAAAAATCAAACAATTATCATTTGCTTTCAAAGCTTTCAAAACTTTACAGAAAAGCCTAAGTGGCAGCTCAACAAACCATCTCCTAAAGGTAGTGGCTTCAAAGTTTTTGCCAGCGATAACATATGGCTCGGAAATGCTGAATACCAAGGACTCCGACATGCTAAATTTAGTCCAGTCCAGACTGTTTAAAAAACTGTTTCTAATCCCGCGACACATCTCTCAGGCGCAGATACTCCTGGAATATGGACCAATGAGGCAAGAGTCCTGGCCAAATATTACTGGCGAATGAGGGCTGCAGAAGACAACACGCTTGCCCACCACTGCTGGGAGAGGTTGAAATACAATCAAGGAACAAAAATTAGATTTTCCAAATTTTAAAACAAGCGCTTTTAACGTTAAATCTGGAAGAAGTCTAGCAAACACCCATATAATACCCCGTTTTAAAAAAAATCACAAACAAATCAATTAGAAAAATATCGTTTGAAACCGATAAACCCTTATTTACCTGTAAAAGTCATGCATGGTAGGTGATGCCAACCTATAAGCATACGAAACCACAACCCTAACTGCAAGATTGCTTCAGAGACCATTACAAACATAAATTGACCTTACTAAGATTGGGCTCCTTTTCAAATAAAGATCTCACTCCAAAATGGCTGCAGACCTGGCCATCCCTGGACTGGCGCCTCTGTGGTAACTATTAGATCTAATATGCATCTGTCCGGCATTATATAACCTAAGGACGTAAATTTTAAGGCCAATCCTAAGAGAAACTCAAATCCGGACTTGCAGAGCGGCCGTCATAAAATGCCTCAGCAGTTCATCAGTCCAACTATCTTGCAACACTTTAAATTTTTTGTCACTAGTAGCACAAGAACTAAAAAAGAAAGAAACAACACAAAACATTGGAAAGAATGAAACACCAAAATAAGAATTTGGAAGAAGGGTATAAAGTAGCCGGCCTACACCTTTTTCAGACCATTTTGGGTACTCCCCTTTTTTCAAAGCTCCTTTTTATGACAAGCCTAGGCACAAATATGATCATACCAGTAAATGTTCCAGGACAGCAAATAATAGTGACTTAAGAAACTGGACAGAAAACTATGCATAGCAGTTTTGTACTCTGCTCCCTCCCCATTTGTTATTGGCATTAGTCCATTAATTATAAGAGAAAGCATGGATATGTTTTCATTGCTGTTATAATAATCTGCTGTTCTTTGTTAGCACATCACATGAGTGTTACGACAACTAAAAAAAAACCAACCTTTTAATGCAATTTTTATCCTGTATCTGAATTATGCCGTTTTCATCATGGTGGTATGTTCCACTCTTTTTATGATTTTAACAGATCAAAATAAAAGTATTTTTACCAGTTGTCTGTTATTTAAATGTTAGAATATCAGTTCTGTGCTCCTAGAGCATATGCTAGATCATTCCAGAGGCTAGCTTGACGGTGTTCTTGAATCCAGACTTTAGGATGTCTGGTGGTGCTGCCTACATACATTTTGGTGCTACGCAAACAAATGATGGACGGAATGCTGAATGAATCATACATTCACCTCCAGTCAAGAAATCTGGGCTAAATCCATCATTCTTTTGCTCACCATGCCACCCCAGTTTAGACTCAGCCATATGCAAATCAGTCTTGACCCTGTGCCCATGGGAACAGTCCAGACCGAACTGCCAAGCCAGTCCCTCCCTGGACCGAAAACAAGCATCCTGGGACCTGTTTCTGGGTATGTCACCCTTCATCAGCCAGACCTTGAATCCAGTGGCACAGTGAGCAAGGGACCCACACCTGGGCATACCCATCCCACGTAGGGCGAAAAGTGCTATGCAAACAAATAATGGACAGAATGCTGAATGAATCATACATTCACCCCCAGCTAAGAGATCTGGGTTAAATCCATAGTTCTGTTGCTCACCAAGCCACCCCAGTTTAGACCAAGCCATATGCAAATCAGTCTTGACCTTGTGCCTCATGGGAACAGTCCAGACCGAACTGCCAATCCAGGTCCTCCCTTGACCGGAAACAAGCATCCTGGGACCGGTTTCAGGGTAAATCACCCTTCATCAGCCAGGCCAGCTTGAATCCAGTGGCACAGTGAGCAAGGGACCCACGTCTGGGCATACCCATCCCACATAGGGTGAAAAGTGCTACGCAAACAAATGATGGACGGAATGCTGAATGAATCATACATTCACCCCCAGTCAAGAGATCTGGGTTAAATCCATCATTCTTTTGCTCCCCATGCCACCCCAGTTTAGACCCAGCCATATGCAATTCAGTCTTGACCCTGTGCCTCATGGGTATAGTCCAGACCGAACTGCCAAGCCAGGTCCTCCCTGGTCTGGAAACGAGCATCCTGGGACAGGTTTCAGGGTATGTCATCCTTCATCAGCCAGGCTAGCTTGAATCCAGTGGCACAGTGAGCAAGGTAACCACGTCTGGGCATACCCATCACACAGAGGGCGAAAAGTGCTACGCAAACAAATGATGGACGGAATGCTGAATAAATCATACATTCACCCCCAGTCAAGAGATCTGGGTTAATTCCATCGTTCTTTTGCTCACCATGCCACCCCGGTTTAGACCCAGCCATATGCAAATCAGTCTTGACCATGTGCCTCGTGGGAACAGTCTAGACCGAACTGCCAAGCCAGTCCCTCCCTGGACCGGAAACAAGCATCCTGGGACCTGTTTCTGGGTATGTCACCCTTCATCAGCCAGACTACCTTGAATCCAGTGGCACAGTGAGCATATAGGAGAATTTGCATGTTCTATTGAAGCCTAAATGACAGACATCATACTCACCACACGTAAAGAAACGGTTAGGGTGTTTTAACCAGGTTTTCGTGGGTCGTAGTGTAGGGGCAGTGTATCTATGGCAAAGTATTTCTCTGAAAGTTTTGGACCTCTTTAAGGAGATCGATGGTTTCTCCTGCAACAAGGTTCCCGCCCCTGGGACACCCTTCATAATCTTCCAATGCCTATGAAGGATCTTAAACCTGATATGATATGATAAGTCACGCCCAATCATGACGTGGAAGCTCATCATAAGCTAGTCATCGCTTTGAATTTAACCAGGAATAGCACAGGAACAGGATGTTGACGGATTACTCTTCAGTCCGTTGCCAGCATTTTGTTCTCGACATGAACACCGTACAGTGGTAAGTCCTGGGATGTAGTTTCAGTTGATAGCTGTCATGTGGAATACGGCAAGTGGTTTTTCTTGGTTATTCTCTTCTTCCTCTTTCAATTGCAGCCAGGAAGTACACTTAGGGGTTCATCATTACGATGGCAGGCCGATCACCAGCGCCGGCCCGACTGTGGCGATCCGCCCGCCATCGTAATGAGATTTACTCCCTGCCACATTATGATGGTGGTGGGTACCGCGGCAAACAGAAAGTCCGTCTGACGCTTTTCCGCCGGTAGCAATCATCAAGATTGCCCGGTGGAGCGGTCAGCATGCTCACAATGGTGGCGGTGACTAGCAGGCTCTGCCGGCACAATTATGATGCTGGCGGTAGCCAGCCTTTCCGTGGCGGTTGAACCGCCATTGAAAGGCTGGTGGAGAATATCTTCCGGGGCCCGTTGTGGGCCCCCCTTGTGTTGGGGGGAGGTGTGGATCCACTGGCGGGGTACCCATGATACCCCCCTACATTTCACTGCACCAAGTGGCAGGCACACTGTAGTGCCTGCCACATAGTGCAGTGAAATGCACATCATCCTCCTTTCAACATTGCGGCGGTGCTGCTGTCAACAGCCACCGCCGCAGTGTTAAAGGTGTGGAATCCGACCACAGTGGTGGTGGTCCAATCATAATTGAATAGGCGGGATGCCGCATGTATGGCGGTCGGACCCAATCACCGCTATGGTGACGGGAGGAGAAAATTCGGCCGCCATTGTAATGAGCCCTTAAGTAACCTTTATGTGCTGCACCAGTTGTCATACGGAAGACCACTTTAACGTTAGGTTCTCCATTTTGTTTACTGTTTGGCTCACCATAGTCTCCGCATTTGTCATTTACACAATTTCATGCCAGAATGGGATGGCATTCCACCTGTGTGCATTAATAAGAATAAGTTACTGCTGCAGATTTAAAATATGGCCTGTATATCAATTGTATAGCAACTGCAACAAACACTGTAATTTCCGCACTCTAAGGCTCTAGTTGATGCCAGAATGTGAGGGCATTCTGCTTGTGTATATTTTTAGAACAGGTTACCTCTGTAGATTTATAATGGGGCTCTTATATCAATTGTGTCTCGTAGCAAATACTGACATTTTCCTACTCTGTGGCCGTAGATATCGCCGGATATATTAGGTAAAGATAAGTGAAGTAGTTTTTCCCAGTGTATACCCGTAATAGTTCACGCCTCCCGTATGTAAGTGTGTCCACACAGGTTTTTATGGGATGTTGCCAATGGATTATGCTTTTGAAGATGCTCTTGCTGCTTTTGGTTGAGCCGCTACCAACCCACTGAAGGTTTTCGATAGAGTGACTCTAAGGTATTGTCACATTCCTTATGGAGGGGTGACGATCTGATATTGGCGATCAAACAGAAGCTTCTTCTGACTCTCTTTGTAATGTGCTACTGTCCCTCTCAGCAGGCCACATACCTCGAGTGGTACTTCCAGTTCAAAGGGACTCTCCTCACCCCAACACATTTATTTGGTGGCGTTAGTAGTGTTAAGGGAACATGACTTTCTATTGCCTTACATCTTTGTACTTTCACCAGGGTTGTTACATGTTCAGTCACTAATGGAGATGCTTTTTCTGTTTAGATTCAAGCTCTCTTTGTAATGTGCTACTGTCCCTCTCTGCAGGCCACATACCTTGAGTGGGACATCCAGTTTGAAGTGACTCTTCTCACCCCAAAATACTTATTTGGTGGTGTTAGTAGTAGTAAGGGAGCTTGACTTTCATATGCTTTATGTCTTTGTACTTTCACCAGGGTTGTTACACGTTCGGTCACTGATGGAGAGGCCTTTTCTGTTTACATTCAAGCGCAACTATTCACTTGGTGTCCATGTCCCTTCACTGTATGGTCACACGGTGTGGGTTCATATATTCTCCTCTTCCTATGACTCAATTATACTTTTTAGCTCTTCTCGGGTTCTCTGTCTTCAGTTTTTATTTTTTTCATCTTGAGTCGTCTCTCTTGGTGCTTAGAGAGGTGTTTTGTCACTAGGTCTACTTTTTAGACTATATAATTCATATTGACACTTGCCTTTTAAATTGTTGTACAGTATTTTTCATAAACATATATTGTACTTGCAGCCCTGACGAACCTCTGTTTAGGAAGAAACCAGTTGGCTGCATATTGTCTGACTAAAGTTATTAAAGAAGAATTTCAAACATCAGAAGATTCAAGAATACTTATTTGTCTGTCTAACTGAATGCCGTTGTTGCCTCTCTGTATCTGTATAGCTTGTATTATTTTAGGGTCGTTAAGCAGCAGACTTTAGAGGTGTGAAAAAGTCCTCTTTAGAATTACTCTTTTACGGGGGCGTGGCTTGGACGCCGAACAAGATGGCTGCCTGATCCCGGAGCTTCGCTGCACCGAGACGGACTTCTCTTCCGTTTCTGATGTTCTTCGGCCGTTCCTGTGGATTTTCTTCGGCTGCCGCCTACGGACCGCGGTGCGCCTCTGATGTGACCGCCAGACCCGACCTTCATGCAGTAATGCTCCGTTCTCACTTGGAATCGTAGGTGCCTCAGCGTGTCCGCCATTTTGAGGCTGGTGGGACGTTCGCGCGCGGCCGATCTGTGTGAAATTCTCCTCACACGGAGATGAGTCAATAGCGCCTGATGGCTACTCCTATACCTGCCCGCTGCCTCGGAACAATTTCACCTCCTCTTTTATCTATATTTTTTTGACAGCTGCTTCTTATTCTCCCTCATGTTAAGCTGCAGTTTTTCTCCCTCACCAGCCATTATTCCTGCCTCATGGGTGACTTCTGCTTCTCTGCCTCAATCATGAATAAGCAGCTTTAGACGACATGTCAAAGGGATATATCTTTCCCACTTCAGTTAAAAAAATATCGTTCATGGCTCCTGGATGTCCACAGGTCATTTTTGCTATTCTCTGATGGTCAGTTCATCGTTGGTTGGGACTACCTTTGGTACCTGGTGTGCTGCTGCCCCTCAGTAATTCTTTTAATATTTCCGCTGGTTTCCACACATCTTTATGGACCGTTATTGAACATTATCACACATAGTTGAACATTGTTGCCCCTTTTGGAATCTTGTTATTTGTGGAACACGACGTTCGCCAGGGTCCTTTTCACTCTGTTTTCTGCACGCTTGGGTCTCTATGGGCAAGCTACGTAATCCAAAGTTCGTCTTTGTGCCCTCGAAGTCTTCTTCTACGCCTTCTTCCTCTTCAACAGTGGATCAATCTTCACCTACAGATACAATGGCGGCAGCGGCTTCCAAATGCCCTTCTCCACCATCATCAGCCCTAAACAAATCGTCTCCCTCTACTACTTCTTCTAAGCGCTTGAAACAGGACTCTCCTCCTCCTGATAAAACACCGTCTCCTATCTCTTGGGAGCTACTGCTGGAGGAAATCCGCGCTTTACGCCCGTTTGTGGAAGAGACCAATACAAAAATGCAACTTTTTGAGGCAAGATGGGCGACTATGGACAGCCGGGTATCCTCCATGGAGCAGCAGATTACAGATATCCACACTAATTCTCAGCGCATTTCCTCGCTGGAAAAGTCTGTTCTCACACTTCAACAACATACTGAGGACTTGGAAAATAGAAACAGGAGGAATAACCTACGTATTTATGGTCTGCCGGAATCTTTGGAGGGAGACGACCCTGTTGCGTTTTTCTCTTCTTTTCTTTTGAAACTTTTGGACATCCCTACTACTACTTCTCTTATTATCCAGAGAGCACATAGACTTGGCCCTCGTTCCTCATCCTCATCTAAACCACGAGGAGTCATCATCCTATTTCTGAAGTTCACTGATCTCCTTCTGGTCCTTTCTGCAGCTCGATCCAAACGCCAAGTCTCCTGGATGGGCCAGAGGGTGTTCCTCTCGCAGGATGTCTCTAATGCCACTGCCGCGAGAAGAAAGGAATTTTTGAGTCTTCGACCTTCTCTACGTTCTCTGGGTGCTAGGTATGGTTTATTCCATCCCTGCCTCTTCAAGGTGACCCATCAGAATCAGACCTGGACTTTTCATGATCCTGCCGAACTCAAAAATTTCATTCATATTCAAACTAATGCTGGCATGGATACCTCCAACTCTGCTAATAGTTGACCATTTTAACTTCTTTCTTCTCTTGCAGGTTTTTTCGGTTAATGTTCTTGTGTGGGCTTTCCTATGTCACTTTTGTCGTTGTTCTTTATTAGCTGCTGGATTGTGTTTCTTTTCATATGTATATTTTCTGCTTTTATATTGTTGTTTTTAGTCTAATTGTCTGCATTATCTTCTTCCTTACCTAGATTGGCTGGTGTATTACTCTCCATCCCATGTGGTTCGTTTTGTTCCTTCCCCGTCCTGGTGCAGTTGGCTCTCCTGGCTTTGGGTGGTCATTCTTGTCGATTCCTTCCATAACCCCAATATCTCCCCTTTTTCCCTCTCAGGTATGTCTCTTTCAGTCATCCTTTTTGGATATGTACTGTCTCTTCTTACACTTCCTTTTTCCTGTCTTTCCCCTTCTTCCCCTTCTTTTTCGCTTCCCCTGTTATTTATTTCTATCTTTCCTCTGCTTGTTCTATTATTACATCTTTTTTCTTATTCCCTTTTAACTGCACCTTTCATTCTTCTTTTTTTTTCCTTCCTTTCTTCACATGTATTTATTGGCATCTTTTTCTTATTTCCTGTTACTATGGCTTTCTTTCTATGTTCATAATTTACTGTTTTTGCCTTCAAAGTTATTTCATGGAATGTAAAAGGTTTTATTAACCCGATTAAGAGACAGAGAGTCCTTTCCCACCTAGCTTCTTATAACCCAGATTTAGTACTTTTACAAGAAACTCATCTTACTGAAGCGGAATCGCTTACATTGAAAAGAAGCTGGGTGGGCACGGTTTTATTCTCTCCCTCTTCTAATAAAAAGAATGGTGTTGCTATTTTATGCCATAAAAAGTTAAAATGTAAAGTTGTTTCCCAAGATACTGACACTGATGGTCGATGGGTATTAGCTAAGTTGTTAATCAATTCTGTATCTCTAACTGTTCTTAATGTTTATGGCCCTACTCACCCTGATTGTAATTTTTGGCCAGTAATTACCTCGAAATGTTTTCAGCATAGAGATACCATGTTTATTTTAGGAGGCGATTGTAACCAGATTGTTGATCCGTTTCTTGACCGCAAATCTTCTGTCCGTTTTAATCCTCACAAATCACACAAACAATTTCTCGACACCATTTCACAGTCACATCTCATTGATTCATGGAGACTCTCACACCCTGATACCCTTGATTACTCCTTTTTCTCGCCTCCTCATGCCTCCCTCTCCCGCCTTGATTATATCTTTCTTTCTCAACCCCTTTCTCAGAACCTCTTATCCTCTTCTATCGAACCCATAGTTATTTCTGACCATGCCCCTATTGTCACGATCCTCGATCTTCTTCCTGCACCTCCTAAGCCTTCCCGCTGGCGATTTAATAATTCTCTCCTCACAGATCCTCTTTTCTCTTCCTCTTTTCTTTCCTTTGCTAAGGAATTCTTCTTACTTAACTCTGACCCCTCTTTGGCTCCTCATGTTATTTGGGATTCTTTTAAAGCGACTGCACGGGGCTTTGTTATTGATTTTGTTTCTAAAAAAAAGAAACACTTTCTTAATAAACAGAAAGGCTTGTTGGCTCATATTAAATCTTTAGAGCATAAATTCTATACTTCCTCTAACAATTCTGTTTTGCCAGACCTTATACGTGCTAAACTGGATTTTAATAAAACCACTACTGACAATGCCTCTTCAGTTTTGCTTTGGAGTAGTGCTCGTTACTATGGGGGTCGCAATAAATCAGGTAAGCTTCTAGCTACCTATCTTAAAACCCGTAAGGAGCGTACCTCTATAGACTCCATATACTCTTCAGATAACCTACTTCTTCATAAGGAACAGGATATTCTTACTCAATTCCAACTTTTTTATCAGTCCCTTTATATGCCCGAGTCTCCTCCTTCTGCTTCACTTCTTCAATCCTATTTCGAAAAGCTCCCTGCCCCCTCCACCTCCCATCTTAATTTCCCTGATCTGGAGCATGACCTTTCTATCACTGAACTTGATAGTGCCTTAAGGACTCTCACTAAAGGCAAAGCACCGGGCCCCGATGGCTTCTCTGTTGAATTTTACATGCATTTCTCTGACATTTTGCTCCCTAAACTTCTATCACTTTTTCAATCCTTCTTTCTCTCCGGCTCTGCGGCTGGAACTTTTCATGAGGCCACGATCTGCCTTATCCCCAAGGAAGGTCGTGATCCTCAACTATGTAAAAACTACGGTCCGATATCTTTAGTCAACGTGGACTATAAATTATTTGCCAAACTCCTTGCCCTGCGTTTGGACCCTCTTATGCCCCATCTTATTGGGAAGGAACAGTGTGGTTTTGTTAAATGTAGACTCACTTCGGACAATTCTCGCCTCTTCCTCAACGTTTTAAATAAAGTCGCATCTCTTTCCATTCCTCTTGCTGCTATTTCTGTTGATGCTGAGAAAGCTTTCGACAGAGTGGATTGGTCCTTTTTGTTTGCTGCTTTGCGCTGGCATGGCTTTGGTCCTAAATTTATTTCCCTTATCTCCTTACTTTATTCGGCCCCTAAGGCATCTGTTCTTGTCAACGGTCATCTATCTTCGTATTTCCCTCTCCAACGTGGTGTCCGTCAAGGTTGCCCTTTATCCCCGCTTCTTTTTGTTCTTGCCCTTGAGCCATTTTTGACGTCTATTCGGAATAATGTATCTATTTCTGGTTTTCTGTATGGCAAGACGCATCTGAAACTCTCTGCATATGCTGATGACATTCTTTTATTTATCTCTGCCCCTGAACAATCTATCCCAGCTCTACTATCTGAGTTTAACTCCTTCTCACAAGTCTCTGGATATAAGATCAACTCTGATAAAACTGAGATTCTTCCTCTTACAACATTTTGTTTCCCCCATCAGTTTTCTTCCACTGGCTTTGCATGGAATTCCTCTAAAATTACATATCTTGGAATATGGTTCTCTAATTCCATCGCCACATCCATTCAATTGAATATGTCTATAGTTCTTTCCCGTATTGATAAATTATTATCCTCTTGGAACCCTCTTTATCTTTCATGGTGGGGTCGGCTTGACTCGATTAAGATGATGATATCTCCTATTCTCATATATACTTTATCCATGCTCCCTGTACATATTCCGGATGTCCATTTTAAGCGCATTGATTCCTGTCTTTCTAAATTTCTGTGGAAGAATAAAAGGTCCAGGATTGCCTTAGCCATTCTTCGTAAACCTAAGCCGAACGGTGGAGTCAATTTCCTAGATTTCCGTCTCTATCATAAGGCTTTCTCTTTACGTCAGGCCTCTAGATGGCTTATCTCACAATCCTCTCCTTTTGACCCTCTTTGGCTTTCTATTGAGCGCTCACTACTCTCTCCGTTTTCTCTTCTTGAAGCATACATTTCTCTGTTAAAAATCCATCTACTTCTCTTCCTTTATTCAGATATACCTCCTCCCTTCTAAATTCTCTGGTCCTTTCTATTCCTATTACTCGTGAATCCTTTTTAGAATCCCCTATTTGGTATAATTCGCTTATCCTCCTAAATAATAGGCCTATTTATTGGTCTTCTTGGAGATCAAAGGGTCTCGTATGGGTTAAACAGCTCTTTGATGGGTTTCTTCCATGCTCCTTCCCTAGTTTTCGTCTTTTATTTCACTGTCCTCAATCTTTCTTGCACAAATTCACTGTTCTCATGACTCTCATTCTCGACGTTTACTATTCCCTCCCTTCATCATCATCTCCTATCTCCCAGCCTCCTCTCCTTCAAATCTTGCTCAATCTTCCCAAAGCCTCTCCTATTTATAAATCTTTCTCGTCACCTCCTCTGAGCCGCTCTAAATCTAAGCTGGAATGTGCTTGGGAGTTAGATCTAGGTTGTGACTGGTCGACTGTTCTTTGGGATAAAATTTGGTCCAGATCTTTGAAAACTTCTCGCTCTGCTTCCCTGACTCAGTCTTTGTTTTTTCTTTACCACAGATTATATCTTTCCCCGGTTTCTATTTCTCGTTTCTCTCCTACTCATGGTTCTAATTGTTGGACCTGTGGTTCCTCTGATGCTGACCTTCTTCACCTTTTCTTTCTCTGCCCTCCTGTTGTTGCTCTGTGGGGTGAGGTTTGGTCTTATGTTTCTCGACTATTTTCCATCTCTATCCCCTACTCTATTCCTCTTCTTTTTTTAGGCAGCCTTTCTGATTCCTTAGATATCCCCTCAGACTGTTCTGGTCTATTAGACCTTATGCTTGCCCTGGCATTCCAGCACATAGCCTTTAACTGGAAATCTCTCACCAATCTATCCATAAAATGCTGGTGGAACTCTCTTTGTCACCACCACAGGCTTGATGTACGTTTTGCTGCCTCCTCCACTCCCTCTCTTAATAGGGACTTGTTTTGGTTGCCCCTCACAACATACCTTGATCACATGGCTTCGAGGCGCACTTCACATTTTTCTTCTGAGAATTTCAAACCTCCATGAATGATTGTTTCTGCTCTGTCCTCCCTATCATATCTCTCATATTGTTTATCTTTTCCTATACTCAACTGATAATCGCTTTCTGACTTTCTTATCTGCTTGTTCTATTTGCCATGATTGCTTCCTACCTTCTTCATATTGTTTCCCTTTCTTCTTTTCTCCTGTTCTCCTTCTTCCCCTTTTCTTTTTCTTTTCTTTCTTTCTTCTGTCCCTCCCGTCTCATCTATAAAATCTTATAAAATGCTTTTTGTTTATTTACTAGATAGTATTGGCCTACTGTACCCTCAACTCATCATCGTTAATATCATATGTATTGGTCAGTATCTCTTTATTTTTTCAAAATTATCTCAATAAAGCATTTCAAACTGAAAAAAGAATTACTCTTTTACATACACACTCAAGAACCTACCTGGGTTGTGCGGATTTAATCATCCCTAGCTGCCTGTTTTCGTAATTGAGGAAGGGTTACTTTGAGGCTGATTCACAGAACTAATCTGAAAACTTACCACTTTTGGTATTCACAGAAGGCATTTAGTAGTAGTAAAGTTAGGAGTCCTGACTTTACTACTACTAAATGCCTTCTGTGAATTTCAAAAGTAGTAAGTTTAGGATTTTATCTCAGTTTAGTAGTGGTAAAGTTAGGACTCCTAACTTTACTACTACTAAATGCCTTTTGTGAATACCAAAAGTAGTAAGTTTAGGATTTTATCTCAGTTTAGTAGTGGTAAAGTTAGGACTCCTAACTTTACTACTACTAAATGCCTTTTGTGAATACCAAAAGTAGTAAGTTTAGGATTTTATCTCAGTTTAGTAGTGGTAAAGTTAGGACTCCTAACTCTACTCCTACTAAATGCCTTTTGTGAATACCAAAAGTAGTAAGTTTAGGATTTTATCTCAGTTTAGTAGTAGTAAAGTTAGGAGTCCTAACTTTACTACTTCTAAATGCCTTCTGTGAATACCAAAATAATTAAGTTTAGGATTTTATCTCAGTTTAGTAGTAGTAAAGTTAGGAGTCCTAACTTTACTACTACTAAATGCCTTTTGTGAATACCAAAAGTAGTAAGTTTAGGACTTTATCTCAGTTTAGTAGTAGTAAAGTTAGGAGTCCTAACTTTACTACTTCTAAATGCCTTCTGTGAATATCACAAGTAGTAAGTTTAGGATTGTATCTCAGAAGAGTTTTGTGAATCGGCCCCTTTGTGTTTACAATTGCATGTATGCTCAGCCCCCTGAGGGAAAATTGAGTTGCCCTATTGTGGTTTGAACAAGTATAATAATGGCAGAGTGCACGCGGTGCTCGTGAGACATTAATGGGACACAGTAATTCTTTGAGGTGGTTGAGATTAGTGGTTGGGCAGCTTCAGATGAATGTGTCAGTTTGAGGACTGCGAAGCAGGGAATTAAGTGGTTGTGGTGATGACAGGGAAATAAAATAAAAAATCACAATGTTTGATGTCTAGTAATCTGATGGGACAGGACAGACAGATCACATGTATCTAGGTTGTATCCTGTATACTTACTGGTATATGTATATGATGGCGCTGCTGGGGAAAAAATCCTTTTAGGTCAAGAACCCTCACTTACCCAAGGGTGATAAGCTTCATCATTAGGTTCCCTCCTCACATCCTGACTCCAATGTCCATGGTGTGAGCTATGACTCCCCAATGGGTAGGAGCTGAGGGTGTTTTCAAAGATGAGCGAAGGAAAGGGGTCAGTGAGGAGCAGAGTACAAAAGAAGTGCAAGGGTGACAAATAAAGCTATCACCAGGGGTCTGTGTAGACTATTCAGTGGGCCTTTGGGATAGAGTTTAAAAAGAGGACTAGGGATTAAACAAATATATCCCTATCAAAGGTCAACATGTTTCTGCCCATAAATTGTCCCTTAAAGGGGGTTCCGGGGCATTTGTCAGGACCTTAAAAGTTATGTAGCCATTCTGCATATGCTTGGGATAGTGAGGAAAATATAAAAAAATATATATATAAACATACTGGCCACCATGTAATCAAAGCGGCCAGGATAATGATGACCTGTATTAATTTGGGAGCACTCTCTTTCTAATGACAAGAGAAGTGTGGTCTACTCTAGAACCCCTTGGTACATCTTGTAGTGCCTAACTCTTTGGTCGGTGCATATTCCAAACAGACATCCCGAATCTCGCCGGGACCACCAAATTACGCCAGTGGGTGGAAAATATACTGCTCGTGCAACAATTTAGTGCCGGTAGCATGAACACCGCTGACAGTCAGCGCAAACGGCACCATGCGTTGCACAGAAGTGTGCGGTCATTCAAGATGATTTTGCTGCAACTCAAGTGGAAAATCTTCTCAAGTACCAGCAAATTTGTAAAGGCAGCCCTCTCTGACTGCAACCACTCACACCCCCCAGCTTATCAAATGGCGCTGGAAGATTCTGTGGTGAATGGAAATCACCATGCATGCATTGTGGAGCCTTATGTTGATCCTGCGAAGTGCAAATAGCAGGATAAATCTGCCATGCACCGATTGGCAAAATTTGGCAGGAACTCCCCTTACAAGTGTGCTGTGGAGTCACCCAAATTCCACCTATTTCGCAAGCGGAATGATAAGTGCCTGAGCCGATTTGTGATGCATTTAAACTGAATTCTATTTTTAAGCACCTGCCCAGGCCAGGCCTCCACTTTTCCACTTAAGGGGGAGGTAAAGACGTTGAAAGCGGTTGACTTGGGTGCCTACCCGCCAGTGAAGCAAGACAGGCATAGACACAGGCTTGTGCTGCTGCCAGTGGTGTAGCAAGGTAGGGAATGTCCGTTCCGGGTGGCTCAACTTTTGGGGACAGTGGCCTTCCTCCACCCTCCCCCCCCACACTTACCTCCAGCCATCGCAGGGCAGCAAATGCAGGGATTGCCAGCACCCCCCTTACCTGTGGCCATCGTGGAGAGGAAAATACGTGGAACCGCCATGGTTGGCCAAAGGTCTATCTACACCACTGGCTGCTGCATTCAAGATGGGAACTCTGCTCTTACTTTATAATTGGATAAGACATCCAGTCACGAAGAAGATAAGCTCATATGGTCACACGTGTGTTCCGTGCACTTGTGGCTCCTATCATTAAAGCCCACATGCATCATGTGCCCACTGCTCATCCAAAGCAGATGACTGTAGGCACGTGCAGAACCTCAGGGGTGAGGGCTGCTGTATAGAAAGAAAACTTGGAGGTGAGTTTACACCAGACCTAATAGACACAGATAGGATACCCCTTAATCTGCAAACAGTTCAACAGTATGCACATGCAGATATGTGTGCAGGATTAAAATAGGCTACTTGTGGACAGAGTACATACACAAATGGTTCTGATCAGTGTCATGCATGTTAATTATGGTATCCAAATCCCATGCATGGGGTTGATGCTGCAAAGAACACAGTTCAGTACCTAAGCTAATTGTGAATGGGTGTCCAGCCTTGTTCTAGGAGGATCAGAGCCATACAGGATTTTCATGATATCCACTTGATATATAAAAGGGGAAAAATGCATCTAAATTGGAATCCCTTTCATATTCAGTGGTTGTTTGTAAAATCTCGCATGACTCCAGAACTTGAGGAGCAATAGTAGTGGACAGGCTGGTGGGCAAGGTACATGCTGAGTGCTTCCTGCATAATGCTTGTGTGGCTCGGGGGCTATTTGTGCATACTGCATGCACATATTGGGAGGTTCTGCACAATGAGAGAACATACCAAGAGCTGGCTGCATAACGCACATGCATGCTGGCCTTGCAAAGTTTAGGACATGTAAACAAGAGCTAGTTTTGCATTCTCTATTTATTTAACTCTATCTCTCACCTATCTCTCGCCTCATCTACTAACTCTGCCCTCCATGTGTGTTCTGTCCCTGCACCCTTCGTCTCTCTTCCTTTCTGTCTCCCACCACCCCTTCTTTCAATCTCTTTTTTCCATGAGCTGCTCTCATCCTCTCTCTGTTTATATCTCTATCTATTTCTCTTCCTACCTTCTCTATCTACCTGTTTCCCTCTGCTGCCTTTGTCTCTTTTGACTAGTTTCCTCTTAGATGTACTCACATCTGTTTTACATGGGGGCAGAACTTTGTGCTTTAGGGAAGTTGATGTTGTATTCAGCATAGGCTTATCAACTGCCCCTGTTCTTTGCTTCACCAGGAGCCTGTTTTAGAGCGAAGGTTCAAAATGTTTCCATGTGCGAGCATGACGCACCTTTTGTAAGTGGTTGCGTGGCTCTGAGTGATCCCACAGCGCTGCATTCGATTGAACAGTGATGATCACGCGGCACTTTATGGGAGTATTGGCAAGTGCGAAGGATGGATGGCATTGCAGTTTCTATTGCTCAGGAGAGGAAGTTGCTAGGCACAGCTTTTCCCCTTGAATGTCTGATTACTGCTGCAGGAGGGTTGCATGACAGCCAAGTGTAAGATCTCATTTTTCATTTGGCTTATATTGTGGGTAGTCCAAATTGGAGGTAGCCCCAATGCTACCTGCCCCGAGAAGCATTACTTTACGTAAACTCCCTAAAACCGACTGTGCTACCTTCTATCCCACCCTGAACATCGGAGGGGAAGAGGAGAATGGTTTCTAGCACAAACATTTAAAATACAACTTTCATTGTTTATATAAGGTTAGAAGATGAATCCATGTCACCAAGTTTGCTGTGCTCCACTCCTGGGCTTTAGTTTAGAGAAATATTTCAGTCCTGCTTCACTTCAGTTGGCTCAATTGACCCATAACTCAAATGAAACAGTGATTTGTACGAGACAAGCCCAGAACTGAGCATTCTGTCCTTGCTTATGTGGAGTGAGCTGGTAACCACATGTTTAAAATTATTTAAAATGATATTGCACATTCCTGTCTTTTACCTTCACTGGTGCACTATGTGCTGCCTAGCACAGAAGCAGGCAGCCTTGCACCATTGTGCAAGGGTGCCTGCATTGTAAGCAGGATTGTTATTGTGGAGGAAGGGACACAAGGAATGTTCCCCCTTCTATGTGTGCTGCAGAATGCATCACTCATAGAAAGAGGGAAAAACTAGGAGAAATAACAATGCTTCTCCTCACTGCACCTCCCCTGGGAAGGCGTAGCATTTTGGTGCATTCGCTGGTCTTCCAGTAATGGTAAATCTGGGAATGCACCAAAATCCATGGGTGTTGCGTGGCAGCACCCATACACCACCCATGGAACACCTCCCTGGGCCTAGTAATGCAATGCAGCAATTTGCCGTGCATTGTGTTACTCCAGATGTATCAAACCACTCAGGGCCACACAAGGTGGCCTTGCGTGGCTTCAAAATGCACTTAAAGGTTGGGTTGCGCTTGCACCCCACTGCATGGTGCAACAGCGACGCAACTCTTTGATAAAGTGGCTCTACGTATATTGTCCTGGTTTATCCTTTAACAAACCAGTGCATTTTGGAAGTTGAAGTCAATCAATCAATCAAATAAACTTTATTCGGTTTCACTTCGGAGAACCATAAAAGTTAAAAAAATTACAGGTACCTAAAAACAGCAATACGTTAAAACATGATTTAAAAAGTAAAGCCCCATACACAATGTATAAATAGAACCCAATACCCAACCTCCCAAATTATTCAGTGACCATAAAGTGCAATGTGCCAGGAGAATATATCTTCCTATCATATTTACTTTATGGCTCAAGCTAAGCCTTCAAAACTAATAAATTCTACATAGATCATCCATTGTCTAAACATCCATACAGGGCCTGGATTTCACAGTAGATTTGAAAACAAAAACACCATAAAAATAATACAATCCTCTTTCAACAGTTGAAGATACATAAGGGCAGGACGGGCCTGAATAAAATTCATTCTTTTTAAAATGGGAACCAAGAAACGCCTTCGAGGGGTTTCATAAAACTTACATAAAAACATAAAATGCAGCAGATCCTGTGGAGACTGCCCGTCGCAGCCACAGGGAGCTAGCACTTGACCTCTACTGCATCCCTTCGGCCTAGCTAACAGGAGGTGACCCTAGTTAATGAAAACCTCTCATGTATTGATAAAAACCCATAAGGTAAGGTTGTTTTTGAAGTCTTTGTGCTTCATTGGACATAAAAGGACCAAAACAATTGATAATAACAATGTGTAAAATGAAAAACCAAGACATGTTGTGTTGAGTACATGGGGCAATCTGCCAATCAAAAATGTGACATATATTAATCTTAAAGCGAGAGCGAAAGTCATTGAATGGCAGTGCTGCTCTTTATTGTTCATCCCAAAAGAGACCAATAACTGAACAGATATGCAGCTCTACTTTGTTTTTTTGTTTTTTTTCCCTGTAGATTTTATATTGCGCGAACTTGACCCGAAGGTATCGGGTATCAGAGCAATTTACATGAGCACCAGTTGCATTGCACATGGACACATTCATTTTAGGAAGCATGGGGCGATTAAGTGACTTGTACACAATCACAGGATGTTGAGAGTCCCTGCCAGACTCAAACCCGGTTCCCCTGAGTGGAGATCGTAAGGCTACATCCTCCCCCATCCTCCTCCTCCTACTTTGTTACATTAAGGTTGTCACTGAAAAGAAGGCAACGATTGGATGGGGGAGCAGAAGAGATATATAATTACTATAGACACAATTGCCAATGAGAGGCATATGTATCAGAGTAACATCATGTATACTGGTCTCAACACATCCACTGCTATCACTTTTTTCCACCTTTATTCTTAGATCATTAGCACCGACATTGAAGGCCACCATCGTCTTGTAAATTATATATTTCCAAAGATAGAGGAAAGAATTGAATAAATTCTAACATCCTGTAACATAATGTATTTTCTGGTTGTGAACCTTCGATATTTTTAATTCAATTGACTGACAGTGACTTGTTTGCATTGTGCAAGCCTCTTTACAAGATTACCTTCCATATTGCTCATCTCAGTTTCTAGGAGCTTTAATCCCACA
The DNA here is from genome assembly GCF_964204655.1 of Triturus cristatus. Taxonomy (NCBI): domain Eukaryota; kingdom Metazoa; phylum Chordata; class Amphibia; order Caudata; family Salamandridae; genus Triturus; species Triturus cristatus. The sequence continues at coordinate 83,842,351 of NC_140587.1, read as the reverse complement.
CACGCACAGAGTAACCTTTCCATTCCATCGGCGCTGGCATGCAGACGCTCAGCAATGATGTCAGAGGACAGGGGGCTGCCAGACTCCTGTAGCAGGTCAAAGATGCCCAGTTCACAGGCAGTGAACATTACCTGAGGAAACATGACAAATACATCTTCAAGTCACAGTCTCGCTAAAACATGTTGAATGGATTACTTAGTAAGTTAAGACTTTTCACACTCTAAATGATTCTACTGCTTAATGACTGTTGTAGAAAGTGAATTCTTAGGTGATGTAGATGGTAGTCTCTTCAAGTGATAATGGCACTCTTCCTTACTAGGTCCAGTTAGGACTCAATACTTTTACATCTGTGCTCAACGCTTAGTAGCTGAAGCACAGAGCAGACGGGCTTAACTTAGGAGAGATGTTTTAAGCATTTATCAGTAGGAAAGTTAAAAAGTAGAAAACATAACACAATGCAAATCCCATTCCAATTTATAAAAATAGAGAACATGTTAAGGAGCAATTAGAACCCAAAATGACCAAAACCTAATGTAGGAAACAAATATATATTTTTTCAAGGTTTCATATCTTTCTAGCGCCAAAAAGCACAAAGGCCCAACCACACATATTTGTTTGAGCTAGAACAGTTCAAAGTCAAAAGTTAAACCTTTAACTGCTGAGCACCCCCCAAGTGCTGACTCTTTTTTTTTTGTGGAAATTTGAGATAGTTTGCGCTTAGGCTTCCACAACGTTTTTTCTACATAATGTGGCAGAGCAGCCTAATTTTGTCTCCTATTTATGTCATGTTTATACATTTATGCACTCATATACAGCATTATACTCAATGAGTGATTTAACCTCATAAACTTGTGTGACACATTTAAGTGAATTAATAAATATGGAACCATTGTAATCACTAAGAGTTTACATAAAAGTGTATTAAGATTATCAATAGAAATATGTGATTGTGTCCATTTCATATTTACGTTAATTAATGATTGCTTGCTTCCGATGACTTATAATGCTGTAACATGCATCCATTTTGATATTGAGTTAAGTTAGGTTGACATTAAGCCTTAGCTTAAATTGTTTGCCTTCACATTGCCAGTATGCTGATTTCTCTTCTTTGCAAGTGAAATATCATGTTTCTCAATAGCTAGTGAAAGGCTTATTGTATGTATTAGATAACTGAAAGTGGGGACTGGGAGGAGAAAGTTGGCAACAATTGTGAAGCACTAATGATGAGAGAAGGCCTTTAGTTTATGGTGTACCATTAGGAAGAAACTTGCAAGGACATACACTACATACCTGAATATTTGGAGATGGGAAACCTAGGGAGTATATCGAGTCCCCTTGAGCAAAATTACCTGATTGGTTCTCAGTGGTGGTAATGTGATATGGATGTTCCAGAAGCTGTTGACTGATTATTAATTGGTGTTTCATAGTTAGTTTGACAGACTCTATACTGACTTCGATTGGAAACAGATCACTTTCTCTGCTGGGCTTCACTGAGTGTAAGCTTCATGCTGAACACTCTTTCTATTTCCACCAACTTCTTTTGAAGTTCGACCTTCTGCTGACATCTTCAATGTTCCCCTTTAGAAATAACCTTCAGGTTTTTGCTTTAGCCTATTTTTATATTAGAAAGGGAACCTTTCTTTATGAAACACCTGATTGCATTAATTTATTTCCTCTGAATTGTGGCTGTTTTTATTTCACATCTCATCTTATTACACTTTAATTTACTAGCACATTTATACTTCAGACCATACTGGCATGTCTTTTTCATTTATTTTTGCTTTCCATATACACTGGCTGGATTAATGTTCTACAATAACCCTTTATTGTTGAATTTATTGATTCATGGTTACATTGTGAGATCATATTTTCTTCACAGGATTTAAAATGTATTTCTGATGTTCGCTCCCTTACACCACTTCAAGTCAACGAATAAAGGTCCATACGACCATTGGGGAAATATATCTGATGATTTCCCCTGAGAAATTTGGACCTATGTCCAATATCCCACACCTAGCCAAAGTTCTGGAGAAATATGTGCAACAGCAGTTGAGCCAACACATCACCAACTTCCACCTGCCAGATGACTTCCAATCCGGTTTCAGGCCTGGGCACAGCACTGAAACCAACATTCCCCACATCGTGGATGATTCCTTCCAAGCCCTTGACCAAGGCAAAACTTGTCTCCTTATCCTGTTAGATCTATCCTCGGCTTTCGATACGGGCAACCACGAAATACTCCTCGAAATCCTCAATCTCAGGATGGGACTGGATGGCCCCGTTCTGGAATGGTTTAGGTCCTTCCTCCAGAACCGCTCTCAGAGATTCCCAATCAAGGGTAACTTGTCTGCTCCTGCTCCGATCACGGTTAGAGTCCCCCAAGGATCAACCGTGTCTCCTACCCTCTTCAATCTTTACCTCGAACCGCTAGCAAAAGTTCTTTGCACCGCCAATATCTCCTACCACATGTATGCCGACGACATCCAGCTCTACATCAAAATCTCTTCTCTTGAGGAGATTCTTTCCCTGAATGAGGCCTTAAAGCTAACTGTCCAATGGCTCACCTCTAACCAGCTCAAGCTTAACGCAAAAAAAACTTCTAATCCCCCCACCCAAATTTAACCCGGACATACAGGAAAGGACTAAGGCAATCACAGCTTTAAACTGCCCACCGACCATAGTGGACTCTGCCAAATCCCTTGGAATAACCCTAGACTGCAGCTGAATATGTGGGGAAACATCCATTACCACAAAGGCATTTCCACGCGTTACGTTTACAACGGTACACTTACCACGTAAACGTCTATACTACGCGTATTCCTTCCACGAACTTCTATAGTATGCATGCTGGACTGGAACGTCTTCTTCCTCGTCACATTAAGTCCTTTTTTAGTGTCGGCGAAGACGTGAGTTAAAGGCAAAAATTTGAAAAAAAGGCGGCATGGGGGGTCTCCCCCAAAAATAAAAAACCTGAAATAACGTGGGGAAGTGGAGGAAATCGACGTCGTTTTAGGAGAAAGGGAATGACACTTTAAGACGTACAACGTCAACAAGGAAGAAAGAAGAGACGACGTGAAGAGGCAAGGAGAATATAACTTTAAAATATATAAATTGAGGGTAACGGGCAGGGGTAATTATAAAAAGTATTGGGGGAAGGGGAATCACGTAAGGGTACAGGGGCGGGGTATAACCTTTACAAAGAGTATTCCATTACCATGCAAGTATGCGTGGTAAAGGAATATTCGTTGTAAAGGTTATGCGTGGAAATATCATTCCGTTGTAACGCATGCGTGGTAAAGGCATGCGTTGTAACGGAATTCGTTGTAACGACATACATTCAAATATGTGTGACCACATCAACTCGATGGCCAAAACAGCCAGATTTCACCTGAGCTATCTCAGAAAACTGAAACTTTTCCACGACACTCCCGACCTAAATATGGCAATCCAAGCACTAGTCAACTCCAGACTTGAATATGGATGCTCTACCCTCTCGGGCCTACCCAAGATCTCTCTGGCCCCCTTAAAAGCCTGCCTCAAAGCCGCCGCCAGACTCCTAACAGGCTCAAAGAAATGTAACCACATTTCAGCACACCTGCACACCTGCAAGCTCTGAACTGGCTTTCTCTTGAGGCCAGGTTCCAACTTAAACTCACAAGGCTCTTTACATCAAATCCCCTGCCTTTCTTGTTACGAAACTCGTGGTATCCAGAGGAGCCAGAAACTCCCAGTCTGCCAGAGACCTCTTGCTCCAGCCTCCACAATTGCGAAAGAAAAAAACGTGCAATCGTGCTTTCTCTGGGGTCGCACCAAGAATATGAAAGTCACTCCCGCCAGCTATTAGAAGAATTCTGTTGTTTTAAAAAGGAGGCAAAAACCTTCCTAAGGGGCACATTCCTTGCCTAAATTTCTGCTCTGCATCCCCTCAGCGACTTTGCTTTATATCCATTGACTGCTACACCTTGGATTTACCGAATGCTACCCACCCGGCACCTCTGGGCATCCCACCCTTGGGCTCTTGGACTTCTCGCTCTTGTAAAATTTATGTACCTGTCTTTATCCCAAATGTTTCTACCCCCCTCCTATGTCTTTTGTGTGCAACCTATTAATCCTGTAAAGCGTTCTGATAATTTAACGGGTCAAGTTCTCGCTCTATAAAACACAAACTAAATAAATAAATTTCACTAAGAGATTGAGGTTCAGATACCTGCACTCTGTCAAGTGGTAGCAGTGAGACGGTTAGTCACTGAAGGGTATGGAGCTAGAATGCTGATGGATAAAATGTAGTGTTGCCCGAATCCATCCCAAGCCCTTAAAACCCATGTCCCAGTTTGGAGAATCAGCAGTGTCCCAGCGGTTCACAAAGAGGTGCAATAGCTGAGTAGAGTGAGTATTAATATGGTTGTGCATTAATTTGTAATGCTGTATGTCAAGCATGCAGTATTGCGTTGAGATTGTGTGTTATGGTGTGATGATGTTTTGTGTTGTGTAGATGTGCTTAATGCAGAGCAGTTGAAGTTGTTATCTGACTTTTCACATCCAGGGATGGATAAGAGTATATTGCGGTGTATCTTGTCTACTAAGTTTTGTGGTGTCAGTCGCGAGGTACCATTGACTGCACAATTGAGATAGAGAACCATAAATTTGTTGAGAGAGTACTAACAGCGATTAGTGCTGCTGGATACTGTTGTGTGAAGGAGAAACTGTATTAGTCATGGTGATTTCCAACATCCTGAGATTTCATCTGTGTGAGTAAGTCAGAAAGTGTTACTCCTGACTATTTCTTGTGTGATTGAATACTTTGAATTCTTTAGTGGAGCAGAAATTGTTTTAACTTATTGTGCTTGCTTAGCGTTGAAAGAAGTTCTGTTCGCGAAAATTGTAAAGGCAGGTGAACCACTGCAAGGAGCAAGAAGTGCATAATAGGGTGCAGCGTGTGGTTGGACAGTTGATGTAGGCGCTGTGCTGCTATTGGTTGTTATGTCATTGAGAGTGATGCTGTGATAGGTCATGGCAGAAGGTGCAGGGCGGAGATTAGTTACTAGGGTGGGATAATAGTTGCCTGTGGTTGGATAAGGATTGTCGAATGTTGAAAGAAAATTGTTGCTCTGGTGACATCATCCACGTGAAAATCAGATGCACCTGATCAGACCCTAATATAACACTTGATACACCCAGTCTAAAATACAGACTATAATTTTTGAAACAGTGAAAACACCAATACCAGTTATTGCATATTCACTCTCTAATTTGTTGGTCTACACACATCCATTCATTCACCTATACACTCACTTATACATACAGTCAGCAATCAATACAGCATTATTGTATCCAGTCACATATCAATACAGACACTCACACACTGCCTCTTATTCTTAGAGTTATTCACACACCTAGTCAGTAATGGAAATAATCAATAACACTTTCATTTACTCACCTGTATAGTTATACACATACCACGTCACTTATTTAAACATATACTAACACATACTTGCACTCTAATACAATAACTAATACAAGGACACACTGATCCATACAAGCACTCTCACAATCACTTACTCTCACATATAGTCATTTATACAGTCCAACACTCATATATACTGCCTTTCACATATGGAGTTACTCACATGTACCACTGAGGGATCCATTCACTCACTAAGACACTCATACACACACTCACTCAGCCATACAGACCTTCACAGATACAGACTTGAACACATATACCTAGTGAATTAGCCACTCACACATCTATGCAGAGAGTCACACCCCCCTACCCACCCACGCAGACACTCAGGTACTCATACAGGTACTCAGACAAGCAATGCATAGCTCATATAGATCCTCATTTAGTTGCTAACCAAACCATGGAACTGCTTACACATCAACTAATAACCTAAGCTGTGTGAATGTCTATATCAGTCGCTAACACATGCATTAAGCAAGACACAATTAATTAGTCGCTTATACAGTTAGTCACACACCTACTTAACCATCCATCCTGAGTCTTATACACTCATTCATTCTTCAATACATCTTGGCATATATATATTTATAAAACATATTTAAACTTTACTGAAACACACACTAACTGGATGATGTCATCAGTGATGTCATCAGTGATGTCATTTGAAATATCATCAGCGATGTCACTGACCATGTCATGAGTGATATAATATGTGACGTCATCAGCAGTGCATTGCAGGGGCGCAAGTTATATTTAGCTCAACTAACTATAACAGGCGAATTTCTCTGGTTTTATATGAGTCAAATGTCCAACTAACTATAACGTCCCTGAAACCTATGTTTTTTTCAGTGAATTTCTAAGGTTTTTTTAAATGCTAATTTTTAACTATAACGTGCCTGAAACCTATGGTTTTTTCAGTGAATTTCAAAGGTTTTTTAAATGCTAATTTCTATTTATAACGTTCATTAAACCTATCTTTTTTTCTATGTTTTTTAATTATCATCCCATTCTCAACTTGGTGAAAACTGCAAATCTCACCACTCTTCCATCAATACCTTACATCAACAAAATCGCCACAAACAAGAGCCACATCTAACGCTCATGAAATGCACAGTAGGCGTTCCCGTGCAAAAAAAACCACGAAAACACCACTTCCCCATATTTTCAACGAGCAGCCAAATCTGCAATACGATCCAAAAAGCAGGAGATAAGCCGAGTTAGCAGCAACAAATTAACTTTAACCTTTAACTGGTGTAAGGAGGTTGACTATCTACTCCGTTATTTGAACCCAACCCACAGCCACATCTAATGACCAACACGTGATACAGCTACTGATCATGCAGCTCTGACACCCAACAACGCCACAACACCGAGCCCCACCACCACCAGAACCTTTCCCCTGGACCACCCCCCTACTACCACAGAGGCAGCACAAAACAGAACAACAGACCTTCTCAAAATGCGATGCCCCTCAGCCACACAAAAGCTGAATGTTGGGAGATGAGCAGCCAACTATATATGAAGGAGGCAAGTGACCCATCACTGATAAAGCACACAATGCCAAGTGTAACGCTCATGTGCTGCACAGACCTCACTATGCAAAGCACAAACCTCTCCATGTGGAGATATACTGTTGATACTTGTAGTGTAGTGCACAGTGGACGCAACCATGTTATCTCAGGCAGTGTGGAAGTTCTCGATCATGTAGCTGTGTTGGAAGCGGAAGCGGAGTGCGCTGCTCCAACGTATGCCCAGACCAGGCCCTAGGCGTGGTTCACTTGTGGGAAGACCAACGTGTCTGTCAGAACGGTAGCCCTCACCCTGGCACGTGGCAGCTGCCATAACTGCGTGCCTCCTCGACACAGGGCGCCCCTGCAAACCCAGCGGCACAGCACCGCAGACTTATGTCTGTACCAACTACTGCCTTTGATCTACACTATGGACAGCACGGCTCACAATTCAGATACAGTAGCAGTGGCGATGGTAGATGTCGCAGTCCAGTTCACAAGACACGTTGCTCCCAGTGCGGCCCGCACAGACCACGCATGATCGCAGGCTGCGCACACACTGTGTGCTTCAGGTGCTACTAACTCACTGCACTATAAGCCATCCCCACGTGGCCTTATCAACGCAGTCTTCATTAGATAAAACACATTGCTCCCAGTGCGGCCCACCGGGACCACGTCTCATCGCAGGGTTCGCACATGCTGAATACTCCAGGTGCCACTAACTGTGCAGCTCAACTCAATGCCACGTGGCTGTGCGCACATCCTGACCGCTGCCTCTGCCCTACACTGGAGTTACATGGTTCACAATTCAACATTAGTAGCAACGCAAATTGTGTAAGAGACTATAATGGGTTAAGAAGACCAAATGCTCGCAATCTGTGCAGCTCAAGTCCACGTCACCTGCCTGTGGGCCTCTGCTGACCGCTGCCTCCGGCCTACACTGTGGAAGACCGTCGACACATGGTGCCAACTAACCCTGTTCAACACAAGCCGATCCCACAAGTGTAACTGTGTCCTGAGTCCTCAATGGCAGCGACCACAGCACCAGACTCCCTTCGATCACCGAGGGGTATTTCCACATGGAAGACCAGCCACACGTGGTACCACTGAACCTGTACTACGCAAGGTTTGTTTGTTTGGGTCACAAATGTATGCACATGGCTGTGGACCCTAGCTCACCGCTACCTCTGCCCTACACTGTGGGTGACCGGCGACAAATGGTACCACAAACAGTCTTCAACACAAGCCGATCCCACATGTGTAACTGTGTCCTGAGTCCTCAATGGCAGCGGCCCCAGCACCAGACTCCCTTCGATCACCAAGGGGTATTTCCACATGGAAGACCGGCAGCACATGGTGCCACTGAACAGATACTATGCAAGGTTTGTTTGGGTCCCCAACGTATGCACGTGGCTGTGGACCCTAGCTCACCACTACCTCTGCCCTACACTGTGGGCGACCGGCGACAAATGGCACCACTAACTGTCTTCAACACAAGCCGATCCCACATGTGGAACTGTGTCCTGAATCCTGAATGGCAGTGACCCCAACTTCTTGCCAGCGACCACAGCACCAGACTCCCTTCGATTAGTGTGGCGTGTTTGCATATTGATGTCATCAATGTGGAAAGTATTGCCGACGAAAAGATAATGCAAAAGATACATTTTACACAAACTGTCGATTTCCCTTTCCACGTCCAGTAATTTCCAAAGGAAGAGTGAACAGTTTTATGTCAGCAATGAGACATACCATCACTCGAAAATCACCCAAAAATACTTATCATTTAAAAAGAACAGAAGCATCGAAGTACAATAATGATTACAATACAGAGATTTTGAAGATGTGAAATGCAAATATGAACATATAATATGATGCACATAACTCAATTGCTGTTTCTCACTATTTCACGTCATATATTACCAACTCTGGGAACAAATTTCACAGGAGAATACACTTAGGAAAAAAATGTACAGCTTCAGTTTGAAGATACTTCCACATCGAGAAATTGGATCCTACCAATGTTCGGATCGATAGACATCTGCAAGTTTATATTCAAAGTCAACAGGAACCATCTGGATAAGTCTAGGTTTTCCTGCGGCACGAAATCGAGTTTTAATATAATTGTTATAAAACAAATTTGTGATGATATAGACTTACGTTTCTTTGCTAGTCAAGAGAACCGTACAGAAAATAACAGTTGGATATGTCTAGGTGTTGATCAACAAATGGAAGATAATACAGTTCTGAAGTTTGAAAAAGAAATAACAAAGTTTAAAGTAGTGTCTGGTGAAAATCCCAACTATGTTTATATTTATTGCCGATGTACTCATTATAAAATTCTAACTAGGAATGTAGATGTACTACCACTAACCCTGTTCAACACAAGTCGATCCCACATGTGTAACTGTGTCCTGAGTCCTGAATGGCAGTCACCCTAAGTCCGTGGCAGCGACCACAGGACCACACTCCCTTCAATCGCTGAGGCATATTTCGATATGCAAGGCCAGCGACACGTAGTCCTATTAACCCTCTTTAACACAAGCCGATCCAACATGTGTAACTGTGTCCTGAGTCCTGAATGGCAGTGACCCCAACTCCGTACCACCACACTACCTTTGATCAGTGAGGGGTATTTCCATATGCAACTACAGGCTCTAGTTGGCAAGTAAGTATCACAGTCCTACACCCTACATATTATCCTTTTAGTATCATTGCTTCAAGAACTTTTTTTTATATTAGTTATAGCTTTACTACAATGGCCAAATTAATCTTCAAATGAAAACTAAAATGGAATAGCAGTCTACACTGCAGGCAGTACAGCTCGCAATTCCATTTTTAAATGCTAATTTCTAACAACAAGATAACTCAGAAAATACAACACTTTGTCAGTGTATTCTATACTTGTTTCATCTTTTCATCTTACACCTACACTGCACTCACTAGGGCTCCCAATGCAATTTATTTCTTCATTCATTAACTACAGAGTCACTAGGCAAGTAACTATTACAGGCCTCAAATCTACATAATATCCTTTTAGTATCCTTTCTTCTTGAACAATTTTTATATCAGTTATACCTTTCGTACAATCACCAAATAAATTTTCAAGTACAAACGAACACTCAGCAGTCTACACTGCGGGCAGCAGACCTCGCAATTTGAATTTTGGACACGTGGTGCCAATTAACACAGTCCAACACAAGCCAATCCCACATGTGTAACTGTGTCGTGAGGCCTGAATGGCAGTGACCCCAAGTCAATTTCAGCCACCACAGCGGCAAACTCTCTTTGATCAGTTAGACATATTTCCATATGCAGTGACCCAAAACTTCATGGCAATGACCACACCACCACACTCCCTTCAATTAGTGAGTAGTATTTTTATATTTAAGGCTGGCGACAAGTGGTGCCACTGAACCTGCACTACGCAGGCCGGTGACGCCACCATGGTATGCACATGGCAGGGGGCCCTTGCTCACCGCTATCGCGGCCTACACCACGATCAGCAGGCCTCACAATTCAGATAGAGTTGTGATTCCACATGACACAGTCCTATAGCCAAGACACATTGCTCCCAGTACGGCACCTCCACAGCAAGCATCATCACAGGCTCATACACTCTCAATACTTCTGGTGCCACTAACCCTCTTTAACAGAAGCCTATCCCACATGTGTAACTGTGTCCTGAGTCCTGAATGGCAGTGAGCCCAAGTCCGAGGCAGCAACCATACAACATACACCCTTCGATTTGTGAGGTATATTTCGACATGCAAGGCCGGCGACACCTACTCCCACCAACCCTCTTTAACACAAGCCGATCCCACATGTGTAACTGTGTCCTGAGTCCTGAATGGCAGTCACCCCAAGTCCGTGGCAGCGACCACAGCACCAGATTCCCTCTGATCAGTGAGGCATATTTCCATATGCAAGGTCAACAGCACGTCGTGCCACTAACCCTCTTTAACACAAACCGATCCCACATGTGTAACTGTGTCCTGAATCCTGAATGGCAGTCACCCCAACTTCGTGCCAGCGACCACAGCACCAGACTCCCTTCAGTCTTATTTGTTGTTCTTTTCTTTAAATACATTTTTTTATATGTAAATCTATACATGTCTAAGGCTCTTCTTTGTTCAACCGCACAGGGACACTTCCGGGCCCAAGAAGGTTGTTGGGGGTATGATGGTAATGTGGGATGAGGGTGCGTTACCTGCTGATGTGGGGAGAGGCAGCGTCAAAGGGGTATCTATCACAGAAAGAACTCCGACATGTTTTCACAAATACCTTGGTCAAATGCCAGCTGACGGACTGAATCCCAAAATAATTTTTCAATACTTATGTAGTGTGAGTTATGAACAGTACGCACCCGGGCTCCCAGAGGGACAACTGCTGCCCGTCCACTCCACTTACAGAAGCAGTACTATGAGCCTTTCACACCATTGTAGCTATCCCTGCCCTGTTCCGTCGTAAGCAACACCACGCCACGCCATTCAGATTACGTTCCGACGATGGTCCCACATAGCTACCTGTCGCAGGCGTACTCGCTGTTGGTGTGCAGGTCAGTGGTCTAGTTCTCCACATCTCCTGCCAACTCCCTGAGGGCAGGTTTGCAAACACACCACACCCATCTGGCACATGCATCACAGGCCATGTGACTACACAAATATAATAGATCGACAACGTCGCATCCTTTATTGCCGGTGCTGACTAGATGCCGGGCGGTCCACGTGTCTCAACCATAAAGAGTCTTTCAAAACTTCCGCAGAAGTTTACTCGCACCATAATTTGTGTAGCCCTCAGGGGCCTACCACCCCCTTGGCGCGTACGTCAGATGCACAGGTTTAGTGCCACCCGAAGCTCATATGGCCATGAGGGGCCTACCACCACGTGGCACAAACTTAACTTCCACAGGTTTAGTGGCCCCAAAAGCTGATGTGGTCTCCGCCATTAATGACTCAGGACTCCGCGTGTAGGAGATACTTTAATCCCAGTTCTCCTATACGCGGACGACGCGGTTTTATTGGCCAGGACAGCGGTAGGCTTACAGCGTCTTTTAGATTCTTTTGGTGAGTTTATGCTGTCTCTGGACCTAATTGCAAATATTGGTAAATCGCATGTCCTGACAACAGGCCGTAGAGTTACAAAACCAAGAACTTTCTACTGTAACGGAGGTTTAGTGTCTGCGGTCCCCTCTTTTACCTATTTGGGGGTAGTTTTTGATGAAAGGAGCACTTGGGCCCCACAACAAAAGCTAAAAAAGAACGCAGTAACTAGATTAACTTCTGCTGTATTAGGCTTTGTCAAACGATTGGGGGCAAGACCTATGGAGGCGATTATTAAAACATACACCTCTAAGTGTCTGGCTATAGCAGGATATGGCTCCGCGATCTGGGGGTATAAACCCCAATTAGATCTACAGGTCGTAGAAAATAGTTTCTTGCGGAAACTGCTCTCATTACCACAATCTACCCCTAATTTTTCATTACATCAGGAATTGGGTTTGGGTTTTTTATCTGACACTCTGAGCTTGGCGCCGCTACTTTGCTGGCTCAGAGTGTGGCTCAATTCAGATTTAACTCTCAACCAAGAGATATTAGGGGACTGTATTGAACTGGATAGAGCTAGTAACATCAAGTGGCTGGTTTACGTTAAATCTATGTTCACCAAATTGGGACGTCAGGAGCTATATGATCATCCGGAAAACATTAGGAAGGACGATCTGAAATGGGTAAAAATTAATTTTTTAAAACTGATGATGTTGGAGAGGGAAGGGAACGAGATACAAAAACCCTCAGTAAGGGCTTATTGCCTATTAAAAACTACTTTGTCTCTAGAACCCTACCTGCAAATAGTCACCAAACCATTTCATCGCTGGCTTCTGACTAGATTCCGATTCAACCTAATACATTTTACTCTGGGGAACTATCCGATTTGGTCTAAACCTGAGGATGCTGAGCTATGCTCCTGCGATAATTACTCTATTCAAGATACTTTACATTTTGTTTTATTTTGTAAACACTATGCTTTGATTCGGAGGAAGTTCTTGGTTACCTTACTAAGACAGAAGGGTTTTTCTCAGGCCAAACCTGCCTTACTTTATCTACAACTGCTATCCAATACTTGGGAAATTTTTTGTGTAGCGTCCTTTCTTGTGGCTGCAGCTAGGCTGAGGGGTAGAATCAGACTTGCTAGATCCTTATTGCTTGACTAGACATGGTTTGTTCTTATTGTGAACTATTCTTCATGTGATTATCCCTGTTTATGCACTTTAGCTTTCTGAGCAATGAAATAATTGTTATGATTGGTTTTTAAGATGAATTTAATAGTTTTATTTATTGTATTTTGTATGTGTTTTTGTATGTAATTGTTGTTCGTGCTTTTATGATTTTAAGTAATCGATTAAAGTGGAATTGAATTGAATTGAATTGAATTGACTCAGGACTCAGCGACATGTGTGAGATCTGCCGGGCAGTGGAGAAGATGATGTGGGCCCTGCCATTTATGACTCAGGACTCAGCGACATCTGTGCGATCCGCCAAGCACCTGATGTGGTCTCCGCCATTCATGACTCAGGACTCAGTGACATATCTGGGATGCGTGGAGTTTTAATGGGCATGTGGAGTGCCCACTGCTGCACACTCAGTTGGCACCAGGTAATTATTTGCTCATGGATGCACAGGGGCGACAGTGTCTCTCTCTCTCGCTCTCTCTCTCTCTCTCTCCCCCCACTCTCTCTCTCCCCCACTCTCTCTCTCCCCCACTCTCTCTCTCTCCCTCTCTCTCTCCCTCTCTCTCTCTCTCTCTCCCCCCTCTGTCTCTCTTCCTTCTATCTCTCTAACTCTCTCTTCCTTCTCCCTTTCTCACTCCCTTTCTTTCCCTCTCTTTTTCTCTCTGGCTTTTTTTCCTTCTCTTTTTCTCTATGTCTTTTTCCTTTGATATGCGCATTACACACGTCCTTATTTTGTGCTTTATTTTCCAGGTTCTGTCATCCACATCCATGGTCCCCACAGCAGTGTTCCACCTTGTTATTTTGTATTTTTTAAAATAAATTTTGTTTATTACTTTATCGTTGATATATGTTAATAAAAAAATAAAGTAAAAAAAAAATTAATAACGTTTCTGGTTGTTTTCTTAACTGCTGTGTAACTCTTTCTTGTTCTTATTACTGTTATTTGACCAAGGTCTTAAATTTTGGAGGACTTATCGTGGGAATACTGGTGATGTCTGCAGTTTCCACTAAATTCTGACTAGTGTGTCTGCTGGAAACGGGTAGCGTGGTGCAGAGCGGGTGGGCCAAATTCCGGAGGAAATGTGCAAAGCATCCACGCAGTACACACAGGCGACACACAAGGCACACTAGAAAAAGAGACACTACATCAGTTTAGGTAAAAATAACTTTTGTATTGTCCAAACACAGTATGTCAGGTAATCTCTACACTGCGCCAACTGGCGCTCGGTTCAAATTTACAGGGGGGAATTATATACAGGGCAGGGCCAATCGGGCCCCTGCCGGAATCATTGCGATTTAGAAAACAATAAAAATAAATCCATCAGCCGCAATCCTGCAATAGAATACCTCAGGGCATAACATTAGGCGAAGGTCCGGAACACCTGTAATAAAAACATCCTGACATTCCCTTATGCATCACCAATGTGAGTGACCCCTGAGCCTGAGGCAGAAATTCCAGTAGGTAGTGCATCAACACATCAAACCTTGGCATCTAAAACTAGCGCTGCACATAGCAAATCAATGGCGCTTCACATAGAGCCTTTTAACATAGCGCTGCACATAGCACGGCAATAGCGCTTTAAAACAGGGTATCTGACTTAGCACTGCACATATCAAGGCAAAAGCGCTTTAAAACATGGCATATAAACATAGCGCTGCACATAGCAATGCAATAGCGCGTTATAACAGTACATTTACCATGGCGCTGCACCTAGCAAGGCAATCGCGCTTTAGATAGGGCATTTCAACATCTGTGACGTCATTACCCTCGAGCCTAAACCTGTAGACACAAAAATTAGGCAGAGTTCCTGCGGCAGAACACTAACAGCATAAGTCCCTGAGGCAAAATACCAACGCTGTGGCCCTAGGGAAAAGAACCCCTTTGCATCCTAAACACGGGGATAGGGTCCTTAGGCCTCAGTATAACCCCATCTGCAGGGACATCAATCATGGGCACCACATTCCGGTGAATACCGGCACTCCCCAGCGAGTTGTAGGTCCCTGACAGTACAGTCACGGGGGAGGCCCCCTTTCAAGACAACACTGGGGCGGTGTAGGCCCCCCTCCGGGCCCGAGGCTCTAAGATGCCTTGAACGATGCAGCGACCCGCCACTGCGGCGTCGCTGAGTAGCCCCTGGGGCCCTTTGGCCCAGTCCGTGGGGGAGCCTCACGGGGCTCCTGAGCAATGAGGATGGCTCGTTGGAGCTGTCCACTGCCAGTCGGGGCAGCTGAGGAATCTGGGCCGGCAAACACTCCCGGTGTCTTCGGGGAAAGCCCCACGGGAGCGGACACCAACACTGTGCCCCGCTACTCCCCCCCTCCTCCGTTAATGGGCCCCACTCACCGGAGATCTAGCAGGACTTCACCCGGGCACCAGGAGGGTACCCGGGACTTCGACAATGCTCCTCTCGACTTCGGCGGCCCTCGGGTGGCAGGCACCACACAAGGGGCTCTCCGCCACTTCGGGAGAGCTCCAATCCTAGCGGCACTTCTCCCAGCTTCACGAGGACTGAGGCCGCACCCGGGGCTCTCCTCAGTGCACGGAGAGTCCCCCAGGCTGCAGCACCTCTTCCTGGAGCCAGCCCCTGTCCTCGGGGCTCGGACCGGTGGGGTGGGCTCCCGTTCCTGTTCCTCCGCGCGGCGCGACCTTCCTGCGGGGCTCTCCTCACCAGACTTCACCCGGGCCCCCTCCTGGGACCCGGGACTTCCAGGCACGGCTCGCGGGAACCAATGAGGGCGCAGCTTCCGGCGAGGTCACCTGGCAACGCCCCGCCGACACTCCCAGGGCCTAGCACCGCCCTTGTGAAAGCCGCGGCGGCCCTCCCTGGACCTCGGAGCTGCGGCGACCTCCTCCACCAGGGCGCGTCTCCTTCCCGTGGGCCCGGGCGGCGGTGGTGATCTTGGGACACAGCAGCGCTCTCTCTGCCCGGCCACGCTACCGGAGAGGTCCCGGCCAGCGGCGGTGAGTTCTGGTCAGTTTCTTCTTGCGAGCGTCAATACGGGGTAGGCTCCCGTGGAATTGGCATCATAACCACGGGGTGGGCTCCCGCTGGTATAAATACAAACACCGCGTGGCGGCACACACACGGGGTGGGCTCCCGATGTTGTGAATAAGCGCCGAGGCAGTTGGCACTCGTGCCGACGGGCGGTATCACGCGGGGTGGGCTGCCGTTGGTGTTGATTTACCAGTAATATGGCGACAGCACAGGGGAGTGGGCAGACAGCGCCCCCCCAGCAGAACACAGTCACTTCAGATGTAGCGCTCACCGGACATAGCGCTCTCCTTCCTTGGGCAGCTTGAATAGAGCGCTCTCTCCCTGCAGGCAGCTTGTAAATAGCGCTCTCTCTTTGCAGGCGGCTTGTAAATAGCGCTTCTGGTTCCTGCCCCTTGGTTGAGGGTTTCTTGAGGGGGGGAAGTTGCGTTGGTGGCTGAAGGCGGACTAATGAGTCTCTGCCTGTCGTCCCTGGGTTCTCCTCTCGCCGGGCCAGATCAGTGGGCAGTTCAGGATTCCTCACTCACTTGAAAGGCAACACCTAAGCCCTGTCACTTCCAGAGGCATAGGTCCCTGACTAAACCCTACCGCCTAAAACTCCTGCATAGGCTTCTCCAGGTTTGCGTTGCCCCAACTATAGCTTTCCCTCGCCCTGTGGACAGTAGAGGGGGGTAGGTAGGCTCAGGGCCCAGCACACAGGCCCATGTGGCGGTAACCCCTGGCAGCAGGTCCCCTCTCTCTCAGGTCCACCCTCTGACTGACTGAGCACATGGCAACCCAGCTCCGCCTTTGATACGCCCCTCACCCCACCTTCCAGACAGTGCCAGAAGCTTATAGAAGTGTCTGGGGAGACTGGCTCTAACTGGCCTAGGGGGAGGGGTAGAGCACCCTGGGCGCCAGGCTTCCCTCCAAAAGCTGGGGCTGCTGGGTAATAACCACTAGACTGTCAACCTAGCTCAGTCAAACGGCGCAACCACACAGCTTTGGCATTCATTTTAAGTTACATTTTAAAAATGGGGAAACTCAGTCTGCACACATTCAATCTTTGCATTTACACATGTGGTTTCCCAGAAAAGCGAAAAATTTCTGGGAAAAGGGCCAAGTCCAACAGTGTCAGATTTATTTCAACTTTACTTCCATTAAAGTGCTGATAATGAAATGCAGACTAGCCGTTCCCATGCAAAAAGACACGAGGTGCACCTTTGCGATTTATTCTAAATACTAAAATCCTGTATTGAATTACACTGACGTAGTGGCTGCACTCACAGTGTACACACAAAATCATTTACGAAACCTCATTGTATTTATATTGATTGCGAATTGGGAGTCAGGTGCTGGATCTTGACGAGTTACACTGCCCAGTTCGTATATTGTCCTGCACACGCAAAAAGTCACATCACAACTTTCACACCAACTGCAATGCGAAACAAATTCCGGTGATAAGCCACATTAGCACCTGGGATTTTACACCTGCTTTCTGATGGTGTTAAGCAGGACGACTACCTGCACCATGAAAGAGAACACAGCCAAGAGCCACACCAGAACTCCCTCAGGTGCCATATAATAAATGAGCATGATACAGGGATATCCATGAGGGCCACAAGACTCTTCGGAACAACTCCGGGACCACCAATGCTCCCCAAACCCGCATCTGAGCAAGTGTGTCCCTCTGGTCTTTGTGTTCACATGATAGGCACCAGCCCTGCAACAACACTGTGTGCTATCACCTCAGCGTTGGCAGTGAACCTGGACATGTAGCTACGAACGCATCCTCCTGCATGCACAACCGGCGTGTGCTGGTCCGGAGTACACAGGTCAGCACAGGGGTGTGCCTATTCGACAACGGGAACGGGGTGTCTCGGACATCTCCGTGTACAGGAAGTGCCGTAAGTGTGTCTCTGTGTTCTGGTGTGGTCAGTCGATGTTGTAAAGTGGCATGCACTATCTCCAAATGGCACTGTGATGGTGTCGTTGGAATGCAGCAGCACATGCGCAAATAGGCATTACAATGGTGTGCCGTACGAGTGCACGAGATATAACAACGCACCGTAGAAAAGTGTGGGAGCTCGTGGGAGGGATGAGCAGCTGTTTGCAACGTAACAGACAGTGAAGTCGCCCATGAGCCACATGCTGGGCATCTCATCCATGATGACCACGGTCGCAGACATCCCACAACACCAACAAACTGCCTTTGCACACAACCTCTATGAATGCAGCGTGGTTTTCACTTCTATGCTCGTTCACTGGTGTGATGTTGGTGAGTTGTGTGACTAGTGCTCCTTGTTGGTGTATTTTATTTTGGCCATTGTTTGTCTATGCTTTTGCTATACTTAATTGTGCATGTCTGCCATACTGCCCATCTCCCCCCGCCCCCCCACTCCCTGCTTCTTCCTCCTCCTGGTGCTGTTCTGTCTATAATTTTGTTGCTCCACACATAAATTAATATAAAGAACAAATTAATATATTTCCTTGATTCTTTTAGGTTTCAAAACTTCTCTCTCTTGGTTTCCTTTTTCAATTTCCATATAAACAGTTTTTTTAAATATTCAACAGCACATAGAAGTCAGAAGTGCAACGTATTCTATCAACACACTTTCTAGAACAATCTACAACACGTGCAGGTTAAAAGTTCATCAATCTTTTTAAACTTAACCATATTTGTTTGCCACATTTTCTTGAACATTTAACGCACATGCAGGTTAAAAGTTCACGATTGTTTTAAGTTCGAACAGTGCCTTCCAAATGCAAGCAGCAGGTGTGGCTGAGTTGACAACTTTTATCCTATGATATGTACTCCACGTTGAAACTGCTTTTACTCAACCAATCACAAAGATGGTTTTCCACAAAACAAATGTGCACCCTACTTTTAAAAAAGAATGCTTTTTGTTTCCCAATCACATATAGTTTTGTATGGCAATACAAAATAGTTCCCCATCTTTAAACATATCTCTTATTCTACCAAGGAACTGCATGAGCTACAGACCTCATTCCATACCTTCCAGCCATACCTTCAAAATGCTAGTGTGGATCGTAGGACATAGCTATATTTTCTGGTGCAAGAGGTATGCAGAACAGAGACGTATTGACTTAGACCTAGGTTTACAAAATGTGGACATTAAATGGTATGCACAGAGAGGATTAAAGTGGCACCAATTGATGATTTTGGTTAAAACCTGTATGCATCTCCAACACCCTGACCTCATGATTGTGCACTGTGGCGGAAATGACCTAGGCACATTGACTGGGGTAAGTTTGGAAATGCTTATGAAGGACACCTTTGGACAATTGATGTTACTTTTCCCTCAAACTGTCTTTGTATATTCCAATATATGCCAAAGACAGAAGTGGAAATGGTCAAAACAATTTTGTCCTCAGATTGAAAAATCTAGGAAGAAACTCAACAAAGCTGTGTCTGCATACCTCAGAGACCACAAAATGGGGTCCATCTACAACAACATCCGTTTTGATATGGCAGATATCTACACTCGCACTCAAATGTAGCTCCAACTAATCAACACAAGGGCTCTTTTTAGAGCCAGCCTATAACTGACAACTTAGCCTAGCTATTTTAGGGCCAGGTAACGGTAACTCCTGCACCCTCGCCAAAATGTATTCTCCACACAGCTGTGACGCAGCGGCCAGAACATCTGACTTTGCAGCACAGAGCTTTCGCTTTGATCACCACCTCTACTCCCCCATAGGAGTGAGTAGTTTGCGCTTTACAAATTACCATATTGATTTACCTTTGCACTCCCTGTACAACACCACCTAAGCACCATATACAAGTTGGACAAATGTGGCACAGCACCCAGAGCACATGACTTCACAGCATAGCAAACACAGGCTCACGGTTTCATACCCAAGTCCAGCAGCAGCTCAATTTAGCAGCATGACACTCTAGGTAATACCTCACTAATTTTCCGTACTCAGCGCTTTCAGACCAGTAGGGGTGAGTAGTTCACCGGCTTTACCCCGAGTCCATCAGCAGCTCAGCTTACGACCCCAGTGCCATCAGACGTGTAGGAGTGAGTAGTTTGCACTTTACAAATACCGAATTGATTAGATACGTGCAAATTTACCTTCGCACTCCCTGTATAACACCCCCTAAGCACCATAAACATGTTACGATGTTCAAAACAAAAGTTCCTCCGAGTAGGTATAACTACATAGTGACACTACTTGGACATATGGGCACAGTGGCCAGAGCACATGACTTCACAGCATATGACACACAGTTTGGGCTCACGCTTTCATCCCCGAGCCTGGCACACCTCAGCTTAGCAGCATGAGACTCTACACACTACCTCACATATTTTCCATACCCCTGAACTTTCCGATCAGTATGGGTCAGTAGTTCATCCTAGTAGTTATAAAAACATGCTCAAACTACTTCCACAGCTGTACTGCAGCGGCCACAGCACATGACTTCACAGCATAAGACACACAATTTAGACTCGCGCTCTAATCCCCGAGTCCCGCACCACCTCACCTTAGCAGCATCACACTCTAGGCAATACCTCACTTAATTTTCGTAGCCTAGCACTTTCACACAGGGTAGGTATGATTAGTTCACTTCGCACCCCCTCTATAGCACACCCGAAACACCCCACAGAGGTTACACTGCTCCTACCCTCCTATTTCCCACTTTTTTCACCCCTTTTTCCCCTTACTCACTTCAATGGAATAAAAAAATGACGGCCAACACTTCCTCCTTCCATGAGACTCTAGACAATACCTCACATATTTTCCGTACCCAGGACTTTCACACCACTACGGGTCAGTAGTTCATCCTAGTTGGTATAAACACATGCTGACACTACTTCCACAACTGTACTAGAGTGGCCATGGCACATGACTTCACAGCATAAGACACACAGTGTGGGCTCATGCTTTAATCCTTGAGTCGCGCAGAAGCTCACCTTAGAAACGTCACACATTAGCCAATACCTCACTTAATTTTCGTAGCCTAGAACTTTCACACCGGTAGATATGATTAGTTCACTTTGCACCCCCTCTATAGCACACCCTAAACACCCCACAAAGGTTACAGTGCTCCTACCCTCCTCTTTCCCACATTTTTCGCCCTTTTTCCCCTTACTCAATTCAACGTAATCACAACATGGCGGCCAACACGTTCTAGTTGCAAACGCTTGCAGCGCTCGCAGCCAATCAGCAGCAAGCTTGTGCTCGTAACGCCTCAGCCAATCAGATGGCAGAATTCCCAAATATCGATATCAATATTTTTCAACAACTAATGAATGGATTTACACCAAATAAACAAAAGCATGATTTCTAGACCAAGACCCTTTTCCCTGCCAAATTTGGGGTAATTCCGTTCACCCGTTTGACCTGAAGCCTTGTCTAAAGTTTCCTATGGAAATTAACAGCAAAAAAACATGTTCTGGCACCCCCCTTTTTCTCGTTTTCCCCCTTGACGAATCACCCCAAAACTTTCAACATAGGAGCTGATCTCAACAAAGAATTAGTTTTGAAAATGTCATGAATATTCATCAATCGGCGTCAAAGTTATTGCTAATAGAATGTTGCCATTTTCCTATAGTACCTAGGTCCTAACTATAACTACCTACTGGCAACCGCCAGTAGGTAATATATATATGGGGCGGATCTAAGAACTGTGACGAAAATAAAAGTGCTCAGCTGTTTCTCCACCACCAAGCCATGCCAATGAGAAAGGGAGAGTACCCGAAACGCGTATGGCATCAATTGCGCATATTACGCTGGGAGGTTGGAACTGTGTTCGCTGCTGCCTGACAGAATAAAAGGTGAAAATACGATTGTGTGTGGCGTCTTTACTGTGGGAGCAGTTTCGTATGGATATATATATATATATATATATATATATATATATATATATAGTAGTCAGATGGTCAGACAAAGGGGGCAATGTCGTCTTGTGGCCCCTAGAAGACTATAACCTGGAAGCATTGAAACAGCTTAATGACAAGGATTGTTACTGCAGGATAACACCAACGGTTATAGTAGGTATTAAGGAAAAATATCATAAAACCTTATACGAATGGAAGAGTGTGAATTTGATCACTAAATCGGAATTTGACTATCTGAAAATAGACTACCCAGTAACACCGCAACTATATCTTATTCCTAAGATCCATAAAAACGCAATCAATCCACCTGGAAGACCAATCATTGCAGCTATTGGGAGTCTATTTGAAAACACTTCTCGCTTCATCGACTTCTTTTTACAACCTCTGGTCTGTCAATTACCATCTCACATCAAAGATACTGGTGATTTCCTAAGCAAGATATTCGATGTAAACTGGAAAGAAGACTATGTTTTGATGACCCTTGACGTCAACTCGTTATATACGAGTATCAGACATAAGGATGGCCTCAATGCCTTGAAGCACTATCTAAATACAAGACCATCACACATGCAAGAACACTCCCTTATGTTACTCTGTATGGCTGAGTGGTGCCTGGACAATAATGTGTTCATTTTTGATAAACTGTTTTACAAACAACTACAGGGCACTGCCATGGGTACTTGCTTCGCCCCCAGTTATGCTAATTTGCATATGGGCTGGTGGGAGGAGCAAGTACTCATGAGGGGACACAAAACTGTCATGACTGAGAATGTGAACATCTATGTGCGGTACATTGATGATATATTCATACTATGGCAAGGTACTGAAGAAAGTGCTCAAATCTTTGCCAACGAATTGAACAGCAACAGTC
The DNA here is from genome assembly GCF_964204655.1 of Triturus cristatus. Taxonomy (NCBI): domain Eukaryota; kingdom Metazoa; phylum Chordata; class Amphibia; order Caudata; family Salamandridae; genus Triturus; species Triturus cristatus. The sequence goes on along the minus strand of NC_140587.1, from coordinate 83,819,443 downwards.
TGAATCTATCATTCACTAGTCATACCAGCAAGACTTCCATCCAATTTCTTGATATTGAAGTATACATTGAGAATAATTGTCTACAGACTAGAACATACAGGAAAGACACCGCAGGGAATGCCATCCTTCACGCAAATAGCTTCCATCACAACAGCGTTAAGGAGGGCATTCCTTATGCAGAATGTCTCAGGATGAGACGCAACTGCAGTACATCTGAAGGTCTTACGAAATCTACTGACGAATTGTTTAGCAGACTCCAGAGCAGAGGGTATAAAACACAAACGCTTGAGAAAGCCAGAAACAGAAGTGAGTCTAAGACACGAGAAGATCTTCTGTTTAAGAAAGAGGAGGAGAGTGCTAGAAAAGAGGCAGGCATCCCGAGAATGATCACGGGATTCAATGCATATCATACTACATTGAGAAAAATCCTACACAAACACTGGCAGACAGTCCGCAGTGATCCAGTTTTGGGACCTAAATGCCCCAAAACCCCGGCCATCAGTTACAGAAGAGCGAAATCAATGCGACAGGAATTGGTTCGCAACGCTCCTTCTATAGCGAAGGGACAAACCTGGCTACAATCACCCAGAGGCTTTGTCAGGTGTAGTAGATGCAAAGCCTGCAAACACGGCAATAACACCAAGTCTGTTACAATGCCTTTCAGACATTCACCTTACACCATCCGTGGCAGTTTCAACTGCAAAACGGACTTTGCCGTGTACGTGCTTCAATGCACATGCCCCAAACTGTATGTTGGCAGTACGATCCACCAAGTTCACGTCCGTATTTTGCAACACTTGAGAGCAATTGCGAACGATGACCAATCATACCCAGTGGCACGCCATATCAATCTGTGCCACGGTGGAAAGACCCAGGACCTCTCCTATTTTGTGATT